>NC_058082.1:286113399-286446970 GCF_014858855.1 Bufo gargarizans
TGATCACCCCCCTGTCATTGATAACCCCCCTGTAAGGCTCCATTCAGACGTCCGCATGCGTTTTGTGGATCCGATCCATGTATCCATGGATCCGTAAAAAATCATGCGGATGTCTCAATGGAGCCTTACAGGGGGGGTGATCAGTGACAGGGGGGTGATTACCCTGATTACCCTGATCACCCCCTGTCATTGATAACCCCCCTGTAAGGCTCCATTCAGATGTCCGCATGCGTTCTGTGGATCCGATACATGTATCCATGGATCCGTAAAAAGTCATGCGGATGTCTGAATGGAGCCTTACAGGGGGGGTGATCAATGACAGGGGGGTGATCAGGGAGTCTATATGGGTGATCACCCCCCTGTCATTGATCACCCCCCTGTCATTGATCACCCCCCCCCCCCCTGGTAAGGCTCCATTCAGACATTTTTTTTGGCACAAGTTAGCGGAAATTTTTTGTTTGTTTTTGTTTTTTCTTACTAAGTCTCATATTCCACTAACTTGTGTCAAAAAATAAAATCTCACATGGACGCACCATACCCCTCACGGAATCCAAATGCGTAAACATTTTTAGACATTTATATTCCAGACTTCTTCTCACGCTTTAGGGCCCCTAAAAAGCCAGGGCAGTATAAATACCCCACATGTGACCCCATTTCGGAAAGAAGACACCCCAAGGTATTCCGTGAGGGGCATATTGAGTCCATGAAAGATTGAAATTTTTGTCCTAAGTTAGCGGAAAGTGAGACTTTGTGAGAAAAAAACAAAAAAAAATCAATATCCGCTAACTTATGCAAAAAAATAAAAAATTCTAGGAACTCGCCATGCCCCTCATTGAATACCTTGGGGTGTCTTCTTTCCAAAGTGGGGTCACATGTGGGGTATTTATACTGCCCTGGCTTTTTAGGGGCCCGAAAGTGTGAGAAGAAGTCTGGGATCCAAATGTCTAAAAATGCCCTCCTAAAAGGAATTTGGTCCCCTTTGCGCATCTAGGCTGCAAAAAAGTGTCACACATGTGGTATCGCCGTACTCAGGAGAAGTTGGGGAATGTGTTTTGGGGTGTCATTTTACATATACCCATGCTGGGTGAGAAAAATATCTTGGTCAAATGCCAACTTTGTATAAAAAATGGGAAAAGTTGTCTTTTGCCAAGATATTTCTCTCACCCAGCATGGGTATATGTAAAATGACACCCCAAAACACATTGCCCAACTTCTCCTGAGTACGGCGATACCAGATGTGTCACACTTTTTTGATGCCAAGGTGGGCAAAGGGGCACCTTTCGGATTTCACCGGCCATTTTTTACACATTTTGATTGCAAGGTACTTCTTACACATTTGGGCCCCTAAATTGCCAGGGCAGTATAACTACGCCACAAGTGACCCCATTTTGGAAAGAAGACACCCCAAGGTATTCCGTGAGGGGCACGGCGAGTTCCTAGAATTTTTTATTTTTTGTCACAAGTTAGCGGAAAATGATGATTTTTCTTTTTTCCTTACAAAGTCTCATATTCCACTAACTTGCGACAAAAAATAAAAAATTCTAGGAACTCGCCATGCCCCTCACGGAATACCTTGGGGTGTCTTCTTTCCAAAATGGGGTCACTTGTGGCGTAGTTATACTGCCCTGGCAATTTAGGGGCCCAAATGTGTGAGAAGAACTTTGCAATCAAAATGTGTAAAAAATGCCCTGCAAAATCCGAAAGGTGCACTTTGGAATATGTGCCCCTTTGCCCACCTTGGCAGCAAAAAAGTGTCACACATCTGGTATCGCCGTACTCAGGAGAAGTTGGGGAATGTGTTTTGGGGTGTCATTTTACATATACCCATGCTGGGTGAGAAAAATATCTTGGTCAAATGCCAACTTTGTATAAAAAAATGGGAAAAGTTGTCTTTTGCCAAGATATTTCTCTCACCCAGCATGGGTATATGTAAAATGATACCCCAAAACACATTCCCCAACTTCTCCTGAGTACGGCGATACCAGATGTGTGACACTTTTTTGATGCCAAGGTGGGCAAAGGGGCACATATTCCAAAGTGCACCTTTCGGATTTCACCGGCCATTTTTTACACATTTTGATTGCAAAGTACTTCTCACACATTTGGGCCCCTAAATTGCCAGGGCAGTATAACTACGCCACAAGTGACCCCATTTTGGAAAGAAGACACCCCAAGGTATTCCGTGAGGGGCATGGCGAGTTCCTAGAATTTTTTATTTTTTGTCGCAAGTTAGTGGAATATGAGACTTTGTAAGGAAAAAAGATAAAAAAAAAAAAATCATCATTTTCCGCTAACTTGTGACAAAAATAAAAAATTCTAGGAACTCGCCATGCCCCTCACGGAATACCTTGGGGTGTCTTCTTTCCAAAATGGGGTCACTTGTGGCGTAGTTATACTGCCCTGGCAATTTAGGGGCCCAAATGTGTGAGAAGTACCTTGCAATCAAAATGTGTAAAAAATGGCCTGCAAAATCTGAAAGGTGCACTTTGGAATATGTGCCCCTTTGCCCACCTTGGCAGCAAAAAAGTGTCACACATGTGGTATCGCCGTACTCAGGAGAAGTTGGGGAATGTGTTTTGGGGTGTCATTTTACATATACCCATGCTGGGTGAGAGAAATATCTTGGCAAAAGACAACTTTTCCCATTTTTTTATACAAAGTTGGCATTTGACCAAGATATTTTTCTCACCCAGCATGGGTATATGTAAAATGACACCCCAAAACACATTCCCCAACTTCTCCTGAGTACGGCGATACCAGATGTGTCACACTTTTTTGCTGCCAAGGTGGGCAAAGGGGCACATATTCCAAAGTGCACCTTTTGGATTTCACCGGTCATTTTTTACACATTTTGATTGCAAAGTTCTTCTCACACATTTGGGCCCCTAAATTGCCAGGGCAGTATAACTACCCCACAAGTGACCCCATTTTGGAAAGAAGACACCCCAAGGTATTCCGTGAGGGGCATGGCAAGTTTTTAGAATTTTTTATTTTTTGTCGCAAGTTAGTGGAATATGAGACTTTGTAAGAAAAAATAAAAAAAATAAAATCATCATCATTTTCCGCTAACTTGTGACAAAAAATAAAAGTTCTATGAACTCACTATGCCCATCAGCGAATACCTTAGGGTGTCTACTTTCCGAAATGGGGTCATTTGTGGGGGTTTTCTACTGTTTGGGCATTGTAGAACCTCAGGAATCATGACAGGTGCTCAGAAAGTCAGAGCTGTTTCAAAAAGCGGAAATTCACATTTTTGTACCATAGTTTGCAAATGCTATAACTTTTACCCAAACCATTTTTTTTTTGCCCAAACATTTTTTTTTATCAAAGACATGTAGAACAATAAATTTGGCGAAAAATGTATATATGGATGTCGTTTTTTTTGCAAAATTTTACAGCTGAAAGTGAAAAATGTCATTTTTTTGCAAAAAAATCGTTAAATTTCGATTAATAACAAAAAAAGTAAAAATGTCAGCGGCAATGAAATACCACCAAATGAAAGCTCTATTAGTGAGAAGAAAAGGAGGTAAAATTCATTTGGGTGGTAAGTTGCATGACCGAGCAATAAACCGCTAAAGTTGTGGAGTGCCGATTTGTAAAAAAGGGCCTGGTCACTAGGGGGGTATAAACCTGTGGTCCTTAAGTGGTTAAAAAGAGCTATATTTATTTTTATTTTTCTGTCTATGTAGCCTTATGAGGGTTTGGCTTTTGTAGGACAAGTTGCAGTTTTTAATGGCACCATTTTGAGGTACACATAACTTTCATTAACCCTTTCTGCATGGGAGATAGGAAAAAAACAACAATACTAAGTTTTTACATCCTAAATTTTTCATCAATCACAATCAACATGATGAGGTTACTCTCTGGGTCAGTACCGTTACTAAGAATGCCACGTAGGGTGGGTTCACACTAGTGTTAGGGATTCCTGTTATGGCTTTCCATTATAACATGGTTATAACGGAATCCATAAGACGGAAGGACGACGGATCCGTTCCTCTGCCCATAGACTTCTATTAGGACGGAAAGGAAAATGAATGCATTGGGGACCGCAATTTGCACTCCCCAATGCACGGGCATCATGTTCAACTTGAATGGGTCCGTGATCCGTCCTACTACATGGTGACCTGAGGAACGTGACTTTCTTCACGCATGTGCCTCAAAAGGTGCGGTCTATTGCAAGCCCCCCATAAAACCATTCCCCATCCCTCCAAGCCAGTAGACCCTGTGAGGGTCAGGGACAGGTTGCCCACTTCAGCCAAAGCCAAGGAAGAGCTTGTTGTTGCTCTGGCTTCCACCTCAGGTGTTAGCCAAGAGCCTTAGGGTCCTTCTTCTTCTTGGACCGATGAGCTGACAGTTTATCAGGAACGAAGCAGATGCTCCCGATAATCATCAGCATTTACATCCCTCGCCGTATGGGGACAAGAGAGCAATACAGCGACCGCTGGTCCCCATAGAAAGTCATTGTTCCAGTGCAGTAGATCATTGTTTATACTCCACGATCTGCTGAGCAGGAACGATGATTTCTGGTGCTGCCGGAACGACGGAATCACCTGACGATGATCGCTAGCAGCTTATTGGGAATGGGCATTTATAGAAACACTCTTACCTGATAATCTGATAGATCACTGTATTGAATAAAAGGACCCTTAGTCAAGGTGTGGCTCCCCCCCCCCAGAGGCGAAAGACAAGGGGTTGAGGGGGGCGAGGAACCTAATGGCCATACACGCCCATCCCCTGACCTCAGGGGATAACCCATAAGGGTGCCGGACCCTGCAAGTCCTTGTGATGGACAATGTGAAAAGTTAACACACAGTGAAACAAAATAAATAAATAAAGTGTGCCTTATAAAAAAAATTATCATCTTGCCCAGCCTGAAGGCCCGAGCAAAGAGAGGTGAGTACGCTTCGAATGCGGGAAAGTGAAGGGAGTCCAAATGTGCCATCAATGGACTCCAACCTCCAGGTCACCACTCCTGGAGCACTTCTCCACCTCGGGCTTTTAAAAGGCCATTCAAGTGGCTGTAAACGGGCTGTGTCTGCTGGAGCAGGAGTTCCGGAATTTCAGTGGCTGTGCTCTAACTCATAGAGAAGGGCCCAACACCTCTCACATTGAGGTGCTCCACAACCTGAGGAACATGATCGGATGAGTACAGGATAGATGAGGATTCCCTGGATTTCTCTTCCATCCCAAGAAAATATCTGGAGCGAATACCAGTCACGCTTCAGTGTGGGAGGGAAACACCACACCGAGCATAGGAGGGAAGGGGGAAACAGGGAATCAGGCCTCAGAACTAGGGAAGGAAGATGGACACCTCCTAGTGAAACCCTAACCAAAATATTAGGGATAGGGCACATGGAGAAAAAAGGGGATGGCTGTCTCTACTCACTTGTCCCCGAGTGCTCCCATAATGATGCCATGTAGACCCGGCCTCTCCTGTGGAACATCGCAGGTGGTGTGATGATGTCACCACGCTGTCTACGTCACCATTGATACCCTTTTTCTGCTGACGCTGCTGTATGCTCAATTGTATCTCGGTCCAGTGGAAGCAGATACAATTGAGTGCAGGGTCCGCAGTCAGAAAACGGCGGCCCTAAACATCTACCGCTCCTGCTGGAGCCCCTTCAAACACATGATCAGCCAGGATGCCGAGAGTCAGACCGCCACCGACCTAATACTGATGGCCGATCCTCAGGACAGCGGTAATAATAGTCTTTCATTGGCTTATAACGTTACACTTAACCCAGCTGGTATAAATACAGGGGGTCGGTGGCAGTATTAACCCTTTAAATAAGATATGCATCCCAAGTGGATCCATTCTGTGTGGATGTGCCCAAAACATATGTGACTACATGTGTCAGCCTAGTGAATGACTACTACTCCCCACAGGCAGCGTGTAAAGAGGCGCAGGCGAGTTGCGGGTATAAATGGCGCAGACACAATGCAGGAGCAGAGGACGTGGCAGGAAATCAATACGGTCTCGCTCCTGCGGCAGGGGTTCAGTCAGCAGTATGGGGTGCGCCACAGTCTTATCTTCCTATAGGGAGGTATGTACTGAGCTCCCCCTGGTGGTGGCTGCAGGCAGCCGGACGTTTTCAGCTAAATTTAATGATTACAAATAGGGAGCAATATTCAGACCCCCCCCTTGTGGAAAGCCCAAGGGGAGAAAAAAAATCTGTGTCACGTGTAGCCCACCATGGCAATATATATTTATACACTAAGCCAAGCCTATTACTCCACCCAGTGGCAGCACTGTAAGAATGCATCATTTATGCCTCTTTATAGTATGATGTACCCTTAGTACTCCTCAAAAAGTATAAGGCCTCCATAAGTGCCCCCTATACAGTATAACACCCCCATAAGTGCACTCCACACAGTGTGAGGCCCCTTAAGTGCCCCCTATAAATTGTGTGACACCCCCAAAAGTGCACTCCACACATTATGAGGCCCCCTAAGTGCCCCATGCATTCATAACTTTGAAATAAACCCATCCAATGTTCCCACAAGGAGCGGTGCAGAGCAGTACTGCTCTTCTCCGGTCTACGTCATGTGTGGCCCAGCACAGCAGGTTCGGTGATGTCACTGTATCGGGCCCGCCTGCGCTGAACCACTGGCAGCAGCTAAATGGTGGAGCAGGAGGAAGCTGATGGTTCCTTCTTCACCGCTGTGTCCAGAGGATCCACATACAGATGAAGTCAGAATATGCCTCAGCTCTCAGGGACCGGAAGACAGAGAGCGAAATTAGGGACAGTCCTGCTGGATCTGGAATGGTCGGAAGGCAAGGTCATAGTGTTTATAGGGACACTGTGCTGACACTAATGAGGGGGGTCATGCTAACAGTGCTCTTAATGGAGGCACTATGGCTGTTTTTGGGGTGTGGCTGTTACTCCTGGTTGGGGTCTCCTTGTACCATGTGCATAGACCTGAACTGCATAAATAAAAAGGAACCAAAGAACTTAGAAAACCCAGAAAGATTTTATTAACTAAGTTCATTAATAATATAGAAATGCTGGAGATGTTAGTGGAGCTCTGCATCATGGATATCTGGCGGGATGGTGGTCCTCTGCATCATGGATATCTGGCAGGATGGTGGTCCTCTGCATTATGGATATCTGGCAGGATGGTGGTCCTCTGCATCATGGATATCTGGCGGGATGGTGGTCCTCTGCATCATGTATATCTGACGGGATGGCGGTCCTCTGCTTCATGTATATCTGACGGGATGGCGGTCCTCTGCATCATAGATATCTGGCGGGATGGCGGTCCTCTGCATCATGGATATCTGTCAGGATGGCGGTAATCTGCATCATGGATATCTGACAGGATGGCGGTCCTCTGCATCATAGATATCTGACAGGATGGTGGTCCTCTGCATCATAAATATCTGGCAGGATGGTGGTCCTCAGCATCATAGATATCTAGCAGGATGGTGGTCCTCTGCATCATAGATTTCTAGCAGGATGGTGGTCCTCTGCATCATAGATATCTAGCAGGATGGTGGTCCTCTGCATCATTGATATCTAGCAGGATGGTGGTCCTCTGCATCATTGATATCTGGCAGGATGGTGGTCCTATGCATCATGGATATCTGGCAGGATGGTGGTCCTCTGCATCATAGATATCTAGCAGGATGGTGGTCCTATGCATCATAGATATCTAGCAGGATGGTGGTGCTCTGCATCATAGATATCTAGCAGGATGGCGGTCCTCTGCATCATGGATATCTGGCAGGATGGCGGTCCTCTGCATCATAGATATCTAGCAGGATAGCGGTCCTCTGCATCATAGATATCTAGCAGGATGGTGGTCCTCTGCGTCATAGATATCTAGCAGGATGGTGGTCCTCTGCATCATAGATATCAGGCAGGATGGTGGTCCTCTGCATCATGGATATCTGGCAGGATGGTGGTCCTCTGCATCATGGATATCTGGCATGATGGTGGTCCTCTGCATCATAGATATCTGGCAGGATGGTGTTACTCTGCATCATAGATATCTGGCAGGATGGTGGTCCTCTGCATCATAGATATCTGGCAGGATGGTGGTCCTCTGCATCATAGATATCAGGCAGGATGGTGGTCCTCTGCATCATGGATATCTGGCAGGATGGTGGTCCTCTGCATCATGGATATCTGGCATGATGGTGGTCCTCTGCATCATAGATATCTGGCAGGATGGTGTTACTCTGCATCATAGATATCTGGCAGGATGGTGGTCCTCTGCATCATAGATATCAGGCAGGATGGTGGTCCTCTGCATCATGGATATCTGGCAGGATGGTGGTCCTCTGCATCATGGATATCTGGCATGATGGTGGTCCTCTGCATCATAGATATCTGGCAGGATGGTGTTACTCTGCATCATAGATATCTGGCAGGATGGTGGTCCTCTGCATCATAGATATCTGGCAGGATGGTGGTCCTCTGCATCATAGATATCTAGAAGGATGGTGGTCCTCTGCATCATGGATATCTGGCAGGATGGTGGTCCTCTGCTTCATAGATATCTAGCAGGATGGTGGTCCTCTGCATCATAGATATCTAGCAGGATGGTGGTCCTCTGCATCATAGATATCTAGCAGGATGGTGGTCCTCTGCATCATAGATATCTAGCAGGATGGTGGTCCTCTGCATCATAGATATCTAGCAGGACGGTGGTCCTATGCATCATAGATATCTAGCAGGATGGTGGTTCTATGCATCATAGATATCTAGCAGGATGGTGGTCTTCTGCATCAAAGATATCTGGCAGGATGGTGGTCCTCTGCATCATAGATATCTAGCAGGATGGTGGTCCTCTGCATCATAGATATCTAGCAGGATGGTGGTCCTCTGCATCATAGATATCTAGCAGGATGGTGATCCTCTGCATCATAGATATCAGTCAGGATGGTGGTGTTCTGCATCATGGATATCTGGCAGGATGGTGGTCCTCTGCATCATAGATATCTGGCAGGATGGTGGTCCTCTGCATCATAGATATCTGGCAGGATGGTGGTCCTCTGCATCATAGATATCTGGCAGGATGGTGTTACTCTGCATCATAGATATCTGGCAGGATGGTGGTCCTCTGCATCATAGATATCTGGCAGGATGGTGGTCCTCTGCATCATAGATATCTAGCAGGATGGTGGTTCTATGCATCATAGATATCTAGCAGGATGGTGGTCTTCTGCATCAAAGATATCTGGCAGGATGGTGGTCCTCTGCATCATAGATATCTAGCAGGATGGTGGTCCTCTGCATCATAGATATCTAGCAGGATGGTGGTCCTCTGCATCATAGATATCTAGCAGGATGGTGATCCTCTGCATCATAGATATCAGGCAGGATGGTGGTCCTCTGCATCATGGATATCTGGCAGGATGGTGGTGCAGTGTCCCAGGGGGTCAGTAGTGTATGCTGGGCTTTGTAGTGCAGATTGACCACTAACCTGGGATCCACTGTCGTCTTCAATTGGGGCAAATACTGGAACAGGCAGGTATTTCAAAGTTCGTGACGCCAGTGTCAATTAAACGGTGACACCCCGTGTAGGATATTGTAGAAGAACGAAGCAAGCACAGGATAGCCAACAAAAACTGGAACTTTACTGAATATCAGTTATAATCATACATAGACGCAGTTGGAAGCGCAGTTCCATGAAAGACAGTTGGTTTTCCATAAGAATACAGGTGGTTCTTGGGAGTACAGAATGGCCGGTCTTAGCAATGTATAATACAGAGTGTTGATTGCAGGAGATGCAGTACAGGCGGCTTGCACACTATTCCTGACTGGTCCTGACACATGTGACTTTATCTCCAAGGTCTAATGCCCTTTATCTGGCGTACCCTTGAAACTGTCCTTATCTAGTACCTCCTCTGTTATCTTGAGTACCTCTTGCTTTATCTGATCGGCCTCTGTGGTATTCTGTGTCTTGGGTGGTGACTTGCTTATGCTGCTTCAGCTAAACGGATGATGACTCAGGAGGGGAACCTTTTCCTTGGATCCGGAACCCGGTTACAGGGCCTTTACTTCCCTCTCCTGGTCGGCAGGCTTGGGGCCTGCTCTGCTCTCACAGGCCCATAGCCTGGCTTTCACTCAGACACAGGATCATTTCTGACCTCTGCTCCCACTGTCTGAACACACTGCTGTTACTTCCTGACTGGGCCTTATATAACCTAGGGTTCCCTAGCTCCCTCTAGTGACTCAGAGCTGGAATGACACCCTAGCCGGCCTGCACACGCACGTTTCACAGTAACAGGAAAATACATAGCAGTACATTGACAAGATATTCTATACCAACCTCCCCATAAATACAGGGGGAACGACAATACCCAAGTGACCCTTCTGTAGTGACGGGGTATTACTCTCCCGTACACTACATACCCCGCTGCTTTAAGCTGAGTACGACCTCGTACTCCATCAGGGCCCGCCCAACTGGAATCATGACCTGAAATAGAGAAAGACACATGCATACATACATATATGTCAATTACACTCTTATCAGACCCAATTGGCAAAGGTGAAGTCTGGTGACAAGGGGCGTCGTTCTCTTTTTCACAGGATAGTGAGTGGAACGGGGGCGCTGACCTGGCACAGCGGATGTTTAAAGAACCAGGATAGTCCATGACAATAAATAAGTCCATGATAAAATTAACCTCGCAGAGGCTTGCACATAGGAAGTCCATCTCTGGGCACATATACTTGAATAAAAAAAAACGGTTATTAAATACTGTCAGCAGCACATATATAAAATGACAATACAGGACTCTGACAATACCAGGGCCATGTTATCCTGGCAAGTCCTGCTTACCCTTTAAAATAGTGCTGACATAAAAATGTCTTTTCAACCTGAAATGGGGGTAAAAAGGGAAGAACAGTGCAAACTAAGGCACAACTGGGATTATAGCAGCAAACCGGATGTCCCAAACATAACAAGGGCAGCTGGAAGCAGTGGTATACAGTGGCACCATTATTCAGTTAGAATGCCACCGGCCGTGTGTAACTGGCAGCGAGCTTCACCAGCTCTGCCAACTGGAGGGACAACACGGCCATTAAGGAGATGGACATGAGGGCAGGAGTACTCACAAGCGAGTGTCATATTCTTCCTCGGATGACGAGTCGATGTACGGAACCTGCAGCAATTGTTCTGGCAAGGCCGGCCACATCTGGAAACCATCTCCTCTTACAATCTTTAGAGGGGGAGGCTTGTCTTTCATGGCCTCCATTTCGGCCTCCGTCCTCGGAAACGGGAACCACCGCACGCCTCCTGCGCACCCGAGGTCCGCTACCCAATACACCCTCTTACGTTGGGCCTCTAGTTCAGCTTTGGTGCAGGTGGTCGGAGCTACCGGAGGTTCAGGGACAGTGGCCTCTGGGGTAACGGTGGCAGCTGCTGCTTGACGCCGGGCCTCAGCACATTCCTCTGCCCGCCGGCAGCTGTCCTGCCGCTCCTTCTCTTCCACACGTCTCACCGCATCCGGAGGGGGGTATCGTTCCTCCAGCCCCTGCAGCACGATGGGCTCCCAGAAAACGTCGGGACTGAGGTAAGCCTGGCTTTGCAGATGGGTGGTTCGGGCCGGTTCCACTTGCACTCCCTCCGTCTCAACCGGATCTGTCCCCTCTTTCTCAGGGTCCCAGGTTTCAGCCGGCGCCTTCGGACGAGTGACTGCGGTAGCGTAGGGGCCCCGTAGACTTTCGGCGGGGGTGTACTCCACGATCTCTCCCATAGTTAAATTATGGAGATGCTCCGGGAGGTAGTGCCGCTTCACCGACCGCCGGTTCACATAGAAGTCCCGGCCAGTTCCCAACTCCTGGATAAACCCGTAGCCTTTTTCCTTATCAAAGGACACCACGATCCCGCGGCGCCTTTCTAGCTGGGGCTTACCCGGAAAGGAGTCTCCTTGTATGGACTTGGCCATTTCTTCAAACCGCTTTTTCCGGCTGGTGTTCTTTTTAGCCACCGCGGCTCTCAATTCTTCCATAATAGCCGGCCATTCTGCGTGCCGGCGACGGATCGGTGGGGACTGAGGACGAGTGATACTCAAGTCCATGGCCTGGGCCCAGGGGGTGGCCGTCCAGGCTAGGGGGTCCCACGGCCCCAACTCAGGAAAGTCCGGAGGAGTGGCGCCCCACTCGCACGTGGCATCGAACTCCGGCTCTTCCGCGTACGCCATCTCTTCACTCACTGGGTGCAGAGTCGACACTGACCCCTCCCACACACTGGGCCGGTCTATCTCCATCTGAGGCCCGCCTCCCAGGCGTAACTCTTCAAAGTAGTCAGCCGCGTCGTCACTCCTCAAGGTGGGTGGCGCTCCAGGGCAATCGTCTCCTCCTTCTTCTTGGAAGGTTTCGGCGCCAAATCTTCGCGCCTCCGCACATCCTGATGGCGCAGTAAAAAGCCTCATGGCGTCGGCGGCCATTTTAGATGTCCTGATGCTGCAATTCACTGACAGCAAGCAGGATGATGAAAAGTCCCATAAAACACAGTCCACAAATACGATTTTCTCTCTGGGGGTAGCGCAACACAGCACAGCGCCTCCAATTCCTCCCAGGCACGATTGTAATCCACAGATTTAGAAATAACGGTTACAGTCTTTGCAATATGGTGGTGGAATAGTTAAAGCACACAGTTCACACTTCTCTGCACTTCAGAAGTATGCGTATCCTGTTCGTGACGCCAAAAAGAGCGATGCAGTGTCCCAGGGGGTCAGTAGTGTATGCTGGGCTTTGTAGTGCAGATTGACCACTAACCTGGGATCCACTGTCGTCTTCAATTGGGGCAAATACTGGAACAGGCAGGTATTTCAAAGTTCGTGACGCCAGTGTCAATTAAACGGTGACACGCAGTGTAGGATATTGTAGAAGAACGAAGCAAGCACAGGATAGCCAACAAAAACTGGAACTTTACTGAATATCAGTTATAATCATACATAGACGCAGTTGGAAGCGCAGTTCCATGAAAGACAGTTGGTTTTCCATAAGAATACAGGTGGTTCTTGGGAGTACAGAATGGCCGGTCTTAGCAATGTATAATACAGAGTGTTGATTGTAGGAGATGCAGTACAGGCGGCTTGCACACTATTCCTGACTGGTCCTGACACATGTGACTTTATCTCCAAGGTCTAATGCCCTTTATCTGGCGTACCCTTGAAACTGTCCTTATCTAGTACCTCCTCTGTTATCTTGAGTACCTCTTGCTTTATCTGATCGGCCTCTGTGGTATTCTATGTCTTGGGTGGTGACTTGCTTATGCTGCTTCAGCTAAACGGATGATGACTCAGGAGGGGAACCTTTTCCTTGGATCCGGAACCCGGTTACAGGGCCTTTACTACCCTCTCCTGGTCGGCAGGCTTGGGGCCTGCTCTGCTCTCACAGGCCCATAGCCTGGCTTTCACTCAGACACAGGATCATTTCTGACCTCTGCTCCCACTGTCTGAACACACTGCTGTTACTTCCTGACTGGGCCTTATATAACCTAGGGTTCCCTAGCTCCCTCTAGTGACTCAGAGCTGGAATGACACCCTAGCCGGCCTGCACACGCACGTTTCACAGTAACAGGAAAATACATAGCAGTACATTGACAAGATATTCTATACCAACCTCCCCATAAATACAGGGGGAACGACAATACCCAAGTGACCCTTCTGTAGTGACGGGGTATTACTCTCCCGTACACTACAGTGGTCCTCTGCATCATAGATATCTGGCAGGATGGTGTTACTCTGCATCATAGATTTCTGGCAGGATGGTGGTCCTCTGCATCATAGATATCTGGCAGGATGGTGGTCCTCTGCATCATAGATATCTAGAAGGATGGTGGTCCTCTGCATCATGGATATCTGGCAGGATGGTGGTCCTCTGCTTCATAGATATCTAGCAGGATGGTGGTCCTCTGCATCATAGATATTTAGCAGGATGGTGGTCCTCTGCATCATAGATATCTAGCAGGATGGTGGTCCTCTGCATCATAGATATCTAGCAGGATGGTGGTCCTCTGCATCATAGATATCTAGCAGGATGGTGGTCCTCTGCATCATAGATATCTAGCAGGATGGTGGTCCTCTTCATCATAGATATCTAGCAGGATGGTGGTCCTCTGCATCATAGATATCTGGCAGGATGGTGGTCCTCTGCATCATAGATATAAGGCAGGATGGTGGTCCTCTGCATCATAGATATGTGGCAGGATGGTGGTCCTCTGCATCATGGATATCTGGCAGGATGGTGGTCCTCTGCATCATGGATATCTGGCAGGATGGTGGTCCTCTGCATCATGGATATCTGGCATGATGGTGGTCCTCTGCATCATGGAAATCTGGCAGGATGGTGGTCCTTTGCATCATGGATATCTAGCAGGATGGTGGTCCTCTGAACGATGGTGTTCCTCGGGTATGATTAGGTAATTGAATCAGATCTGTGATCCTGTGCTGTATCCGGTGGTAACACATCTGAATGGACGGTGGTATTTGTGTAATCTTCAGCCCATTCAGGACCCACAAAACAGATGTTCTTAAAGAGATTCTGGTTTATTTCTTCAATGTCGTTTTTGTAGACTTCACTAAAAGGCACAGGAATTGCTTGGTTGAGAAAGTCACTTAGATCATCAGCCGGCAATGTTACTGGGGACTCGCTTCTTCCAGCCTCCAGGTCCGCCCAGTTGATAGATCAAAAAAATGTCTGCTGTGTGGAAGACGCCATACCCGTGGACTAGGAAGGGACACTCGTTGGAAAGCCTTAGGATGTATCTCTCGGTAAGGTGGGACTTTAATGACTTGGATTTTTACTGTATCTTAATTGCCACCTGCTCTCTACGGATGACATCCGTCGACGAGATGACTTTGCCGCACCCACCCTCTCCGAGTATGTGATGGTAGCAAAACTTATCCGCACTTAAAGAGGCGCAAACTCTCTGGAGGCCGGAGCAGGACTGGCTGAGAGCTAGCACAGGTTTCTCATTTTAGATTTTTTTCTTACCCTGTCTGGGTTCTCTGGTTTTGCTACCGTCAAGTTGCTCGCTTGATCTTTTCCTCTTTGGCGGTGATGGACTGGATGGCGTTTTTCCATCTGGTGCTTCTTTTTCGGTCCCGATCCTGGGTCTCTTATGTGGAACTCGCTTTGAATCTTTCTCCTCCTCATTTTCGGCCGCAGCCTCCTCTTTCTTTCTCCCTCTACGTCTTTTCCTGGAGCTCATTGTCAACTATTCCAAAAGACGTTAAAAAACAAAGTCAATTTACATCCAAACTCGCAAATAACACAGAAGTATCGCGCCAGTTTGAAGTATCTGGAAAGACTGAGCTTCAGGAGTCTCGGAACTGTAAAAAGGAACTCTATGATGTCATTGGTGATTGTGATGTCATAGTCTACAGAAGGTTGCCAAGTCCTGGTTTGTGATGTCATCTAATTTGCATATTCAGTGGATGAAGGAGGGCACTTGATTGTGATGTCATGGGATTTGCATATTCAGTGGACAGAGGTCAGCAGTGGCATTGTGATGTCATGAACTCCATCTTGAAGGGAAGGGGAATGTACAAAGTCTGTGCGGATGAGGCAAACCAAGGCCCATCACTAACATATCTGATCTTATTACACTGGTTTCCAATGGGGGCAACATATAGTAACCACATGCCGGCTCACAAGACCCCGACCCTCTGAACTGAGGTGTTGTGAGGGTATTTTACATAATTAATCCCTCCATGACCAGCCTGTTTAGGGCCCTGTTGACCAAGGGATTTTTTAACCGCTTGCCGCCGCGCTAACGCCGAAAGGCGTCATCACGGCGGCTCTCCCAGGTCACACTAACGCCAATAGGCGTCATCTCGCGAGACGCGAGATTTCCTGTGAACGCGCGCACACAGGCGCGCGCGCTCACACAGGCGCGCGCGCTCACAGGAACGGAAGGTAAGCGAGTGGATCTCCAGCATGCCAGCGGCGAATCGCTCGCTGGCAGGCTGGAGATCCGAATTTTTTAACCCCTAACAGGTATATTAGACGCTGTTTTCATAACAGCGTCTAATATACCTCCTACCTGGTCCTCTGGTGGTCCCTTTTGTTAGGATCGACCACCAGAGGACTCAGGTAGGTCAGTACAGTCGCACCAAACACCACACTACACTACACTACACCCCCCCCCCGTCACTTATTAACCCCTTATAAACCCATGATCACCCCATATAAACTCCCTGATCACCCCCCTGTCATTGATCACCGCCCTGTCATTGATCACCCCCCTGTCATTGATCACCCCCCTGTCAGGCTCCGTTCAGACGTCCGTATGATTTTTACGGATCCACGGATACATGGATCGGATCCGCAAAAAGCATACGGACGTCTGAATGGAGCCTTACAGGGGGGTGATCAATGACAGGCGGGTGATCACCCATATACACTCCCTGATCACCCCCTGTCATTGATCACTCCCCTGTAAGGCTCCATTCAGACGTCCGCATGATTTTTACGGATCCATGGATACATGGATCGGATCCGCAAAACACATGCGGACGTCTGAATGGAGCCTTACAGGGGGTGATCAATGACAGGCGGGTGATCACCCATATACACTCCCTGATCACCCCCCTGTCATTGATAACCCCCCTGTAAGGCTCCATTCAGACGTCCGCATGCGTTTTGTGGATCCGATCCATGTATCCATGGATCCGTAAAAAATCATGCGGATGTCTCAATGGAGCCTTACAGGGGGGGTGATCAGTGACAGGGGGGTGATTACCCTGATTACCCTGATCACCCCCTGTCATTGATAACCCCCCTGTAAGGCTCCATTCAGACGTCCGCATGCGTTCTGTGGATCCGATACATGTATCCATGGATCCGTAAAAAGTCATGCGGATGTCTGAATGGAGCCTTACAGGGGGGGTGATCAATGACAGGGGGGTGATCAGGGAGTCTATATGGGTGATCACCCCCCTGTCATTGATCACCCCCCTGTCATTGATCACCCCCCCCCCCCCCCCTGGTAAGGCTCCATTCAGACATTTTTTTTGGCACAAGTTAGCGGAAATTTTTTGTTTGTTTTTGTTTTTTCTTACTAAGTCTCATATTCCACTAACTTGTGTCAAAAAATAAAATCTCACATGGACGCACCATACCCCTCACGGAATCCAAATGCGTAAACATTTTTAGACATTTATATTCCAGACTTCTTCTCACGCTTTAGGGCCCCTAAAAAGCCAGGGCAGTATAAATACCCCACATGTGACCCCATTTCGGAAAGAAGACACCCCAAGGTATTCCGTGAGGGGCATATTGAGTCCATGAAAGATTGAAATTTTTGTCCTAAGTTAGCGGAAAGTGAGACTTTGTGAGAAAAAAACAAAAAAAAATCAATATCCGCTAACTTATGCAAAAAAATAAAAAATTCTAGGAACTCGCCATGCCCCTCATTGAATACCTTGGGGTGTCTTCTTTCCAAAGTGGGGTCACATGTGGGGTATTTATACTGCCCTGGCTTTTTAGGGGCCCGAAAGTGTGAGAAGAAGTCTGGGATCCAAATGTCTAAAAATGCCCTCCTAAAAGGAATTTGGGCCCCTTTGCGCATCTAGGCTGCAAAAAAGTGTCACACATGTGGTATCGCCGTACTCAGGAGAAGTTGGGGAATGTGTTTTGGGGTGTCATTTTACATATACCCATGCTGGGTGAGAAAAATATCTTGGTCAAATGCCAACTTTGTATAAAAAAATGGGAAAAGTTGTCTTTTGCCAAGATATTTCTCTCACCCAGCATGGGTATATGTAAAATGACACCCCAAAACACATTGCCCAACTTCTCCTGAGTACGGCGATACCAGATGTGTCACACTTTTTTGATGCCAAGGTGGGCAAAGGGGCACCTTTCGGATTTCACCGGCCATTTTTTACACATTTTGATTGCAAGGTACTTCTTACACATTTGGGCCCCTAAATTGCCAGGGCAGTATAACTACGCCACAAGTGACCCCATTTTGGAAAGAAGACACCCCAAGGTATTCCGTGAGGGGCACGGCGAGTTCCTAGAATTTTTTATTTTTTGTCACAAGTTAGCGGAAAATGATGATTTTTCTTTTTTCCTTACAAAGTCTCATATTCCACTAACTTGCGACAAAAAATAAAAAATTCTAGGAACTCGCCATGCCCCTCACGGAATACCTTGGGGTGTCTTCTTTCCAAAATGGGGTCACTTGTGGCGTAGTTATACTGCCCTGGCAATTTAGGGGCCCAAATGTGTGAGAAGAACTTTGCAATCAAAATGTGTAAAAAATGCCCTGCAAAATCCGAAAGGTGCACTTTGGAATATGTGCCCCTTTGCCCACCTTGGCAGCAAAAAAGTGTCACACATCTGGTATCGCCGTACTCAGGAGAAGTTGGGGAATGTGTTTTGGGGTGTCATTTTACATATACCCATGCTGGGTGAGAAAAATATCTTGGTCAAATGCCAACTTTGTATAAAAAAATGGGAAAAGTTGTCTTTTGCCAAGATATTTCTCTCACCCAGCATGGGTATATGTAAAATGATACCCCAAAACACATTCCCCAACTTCTCCTGAGTACGGCGATACCAGATATGTGACACTTTTTTGATGCCAAGGTGGGCAAAGGGGCACATATTCCAAAGTGCACCTTTCGGATTTCACCGGCCATTTTTTACACATTTTGATTGCAAAGTACTTCTCACACATTTGGGCCCCTAAATTGCCAGGGCAGTATAACTACGCCACAAGTGACCCCATTTTGGAAAGAAGACACCCCAAGGTATTCCGTGAGGGGCATGGCGAGTTCCTAGAATTTTTTATTTTTTGTCGCAAGTTAGTGGAATATGAGACTTTGTAAGGAAAAAAGATAAAAAAAAAAAAATCATCATTTTCCGCTAACTTGTGACAAAAAATAAAAAATTCTAGGAACTCGCCATGCCCCTCACGGAATACCTTGGGGTGTCTTCTTTCCAAAATGGGGTCACTTGTGGCGTAGTTATACTGCCCTGGCAATTTAGGGGCCCAAATGTGTGAGAAGTACCTTGCAATCAAAATGTGTAAAAAATGGCCTGCAAAATCTGAAAGGTGCACTTTGGAATATGTGCCCCTTTGCCCACCTTGGCAGCAAAAAAGTGTCACACATGTGGTATCGCCGTACTCAGGAGAAGTTGGGGAATGTGTTTTGGGGTGTCATTTTACATATACCCATGCTGGGTGAGAGAAATATCTTGGCAAAAGACAACTTTTCCCATTTTTTTATACAAAGTTGGCATTTGACCAAGATATTTTTCTCACCCAGCATGGGTATATGTAAAATGACACCCCAAAACACATTCCCCAACTTCTCCTGAGTACGGCGATACCAGATGTGTCACACTTTTTTGCTGCCAAGGTGGGCAAAGGGGCACATATTCCAAAGTGCACCTTTTGGATTTCACCGGTCATTTTTTACACATTTTGATTGCAAAGTTCTTCTCACACATTTGGGCCCCTAAATTGCCAGGGCAGTATAACTACCCCACAAGTGACCCCATTTTGGAAAGAAGACACCCCAAGGTATTCCGTGAGGGGCATGGCAAGTTTTTAGAATTTTTTATTTTTTGTCGCAAGTTAGTGGAATATGAGACTTTGTAAGAAAAAATAAAAAAATAAAATCATCATCATTTTCCGCTAACTTGTGACAAAAAATAAAAAGTTCTATGAACTCACTATGCCCATCAGCGAATACCTTAGGGTGTCTACTTTCCGAAATGGGGTCATTTGTGGGGGTTTTCTACTGTTTGGGCATTGTAGAACCTCAGGAATCATGACAGGTGCTCAGAAAGTCAGAGCTGTTTCAAAAAGCGGAAATTCACATTTTTGTACCATAGTTTGCAAATGCTATAACTTTTACCCAAACCATTTTTTTTTTTTGCCCAAACATTTTTTTTTTATCAAAGACATGTAGAACAATAAATTTGGCGAAAAATGTATATATGGATGTCGTTTTTTTTGCAAAATTTTACAGCTGAAAGTGAAAAATGTCATTTTTTTGCAAAAAAATCGTTAAATTTCGATTAATAACAAAAAAAGTAAAAATGTCAGCGGCAATGAAATACCACCAAATGAAAGCTCTATTAGTGAGAAGAAAAGGAGGTAAAATTCATTTGGGTGGTAAGTTGCATGACCGAGCAATAAACCGCTAAAGTTGTGGAGTGCCGATTTGTAAAAAAGGGCCTGGTCACTAGGGGGGTATAAACCTGTGGTCCTTAAGTGGTTAAAAAGAGCTATATTTATTTTTATTTTTCTGTCTATGTAGCCTTATGAGGGTTTGGCTTTTGTAGGACAAGTTGCAGTTTTTAATGGCACCATTTTGAGGTACACATAACTTTCATTAACCCTTTCTGCATGGGAGATAGGAAAAAAACAACAATACTAAGTTTTTACATCCTAAATTTTTCATCAATCACAATCAACATGATGAGGTTACTCTCTGGGTCAGTACCGTTACTAAGAATGCCACGTAGGGTGGGTTCACACTAGTGTTAGGGATTCCGTTATGGCTTTCCATTATAACATGGTTATAACGGAATCCATAAGACGGAAGGACGACGGATCCGTTCCTCTGCCCATAGACTTCTATTAGGACGGAAAGGAAAATGAATGCATTGGGGACCGCAATTTGCACTCCCCAATGCACGGGCATCATGTTCAACTTGAATGGGTCCGTGATCCGTCCTACTACATGGTGACCTGAGGAACGTGACTTTCTTCACGCATGTGCCTCAAAAGGTGCGGTCTATTGCAAGCCCCCCATAAAACCATTCCCCATCCCTCCAAGCCAGTAGGCCCTGTGAGGGTCAGGGACAGGTTGCCCACTTCAGCCAAAGCCAAGAAAGAGCTTGTTGTTGCTCTGGCTTCCACCTCAGGTGTTAGCCAAGAGCCTTAGGGTCCTTCTTCTTCTTGGACCGATGAGCTGACAGTTTATCAGGAACGAAGCAGATGCTCCCGATAATCATCAGCATTTACATCCCTCGCCGTATGGGGACAAGAGAGCAATACAGCGACCGCTGGTCCCCATAGAAAGTCATTGTTCCAGTGCAGTAGATCATTGTTTATACTCCACGATCTGCTGAGCAGGAACGATGATTTCTGGTGCTGCCGGAACGACGGAATCACCTGACGATGATCGCTAGCAGCTTATTGGGAATGGGCATTTATAGAAACACTCTTACCTGATAATCTGATAGATCACTGTATTGAATAAAAGGAACCTTAGTCAAGGTGTGGCTCCCCCCCCAGAGGCGAAAGACAAGGGGTTGAGGGGGGCGAGGAACCTAATGGCCATACACGCCCATCCCCAGACCTCAGGGGATAACCCATAAGGGTGCCGGACCCTGCAAGTCCTTGTGATGGACAATGTGAAAAGTTAACACACAGTGAAACAAAATAAATAAATAAAGTGTGCCTTATAAAAAAAATTATCATCTTGCCCAGCCTGAAGGCCCGAGCAAAGAGAGGTGAGTACGCTTCGAATGCGGGAAAGTGAAGGGAGTCCAAATGTGCCATCAATGGACTCCAACCTCCAGGTCACCACTCCTGGAGCACTTCTCCACCTCTGGCTTTTAAAGGCCATTCAAGTGGCTGTAAACGGGCTGTGTCTGCTGGAGCAGGAGTTCCGGAATTTCAGTGGCTGTGCTCTAACTCATAGAGAAGGGCCCAACACCTCTCACATTGAGGTGCTCCACAACCTGAGGAACATGATCGGATGAGTACAGGATAGATGAGGATTCCCTGGATTTCTCTTCCATCCCAAGAAAATATCTGGAGCGAATACCAGTCACGCTTCAGTGTGGGAGGGAAACACCACACCGAGCATAGGAGGGAAGGGGGAAACAGGGAATCAGGCCTCAGAACTAGGGAAGGAAGATGGACACCTCCTAGTGAAACCCTAACCAAAATATTAGGGATAGGGCACATGGAGAAAAAAGGGGATGGCTGTCTCTACTCACTTGTCCCCGAGTGCTCCCATAATGAAGCCATGTAGACCCGGCCTCTCCTGTGGAACATCGCAGGTGGTGTGATGATGTCACCACGCTGTCTACGTCACCATTGATACCCTTTTTCTGCTGACGCTGCTGTATGCTCAATTGTATCTCGGTCCAGTGGAAGCAGATACAATTGAGTGCAGGGTCCGCAGTCAGAAAACGGCGGCCCTAAACATCTACCGCTCCTGCTGGAGCCCCTTCAAACACATGATCAGCCAGGATGCCGAGAGTCAGACCGCCACCGACCTAATACTGATGGCCGATCCTCAGGACAGCGGTAATAATAGTCTTTCATTGGCTTATAACGTTACACTTAACCCAGCTGGTATAAATACAGGGGGTCGGTGGCAGTATTAACCCTTTAAATAAGATATGCATCCCAAGTGGATCCATTCTGTGTGGATGTGCCCAAAACATATGTGACTACATGTGTCAGCCTAGTGAATGACTACTACTCCCCACAGGCAGCGTGTAAAGAGGCGCAGGCGAGTTGCGGGTATAAATGGCGCAGACACAATGCAGGAGCAGAGGACGTGGCAGGAAATCAATACGGTCTCGCTCCCGCGGCAGGGGTTCAGTCAGCAGTATGGGGTGCGCCACAGTCTTATCTTCCTATAGGGAGGTATGTACTGAGCTCCCCCTGGTGGTGGCTGCAGGCAGCCGGACGTTTTCAGCTGAATTTAATGATTACAAATAGGGAGCAATATTCAGACCCCCCCTTGTGGAAAGCCCAAGGGAAGAAAAAAAATCTGTGTCACGTGTAGCCCACCATGGCAATATATATTTATACACTAAGCCAAGCCTATTACTCCACCCAGTGGCAGCACTGTAAGAATGCATCATTTATGCCTCTTTATAGTATGATGTACCCTTAGTACTCCTCAAAAAGTATGAGGCCTCCATAAGTGCCCCCTATACAGTATAACACCCCCATAAGTGCACTCCACACAGTGTGAGGCCCCTTAAGTGCCCCCTATAAATTGTGTGACACCCCCAAAAGTGCACTCCACACATTATGAGGCCCCCTAAGTGCCCCATGCATTCCTAACTTTGAAATAAACCCATCCAATGTTCCCACAAGGAGCTGTGCAGAGCAGGACTGCTCTTCTCCGGTCTACGTCATGTGTGGCCCAGCACAGCAGGTTCGGCGATGTCACTGTATCGGGCCCGCCTGCGCTGAACCACTGGCAGCAGCTAAATGGTGGAGCAGGAGGAAGCTGATGGTTCCTTCTTCACCGCTGTGTTCTGAGGATCCACATACAGATGAAGTCGGAATATGCGGCAGCTCTTTGGGACCGGAAGACAGAGAGCGAAATTAGGGACAGTCCTGCTGGATCTGGAATGGTCGGAAGGCAAGGTCATACTGTTTATAGGGACATTGTGCTGACACTAATGATGGGGGTCATGCTAACAGTGCTCTTAATGGAGGCACTATGGCTGTTTTTGGGGTGTGGCTGTTACTCCTGGTTGGGGTCTCCTTGTACCATGTGCATAGACCTGAACTGCAAAATAAAAAGGAACCAAAGAACTTAGAAAACCCAGAAAGATTTTATTAACTATGTTCATTAATAATATAGAAATGCTGGAGATGTTAGTGGAGCTCTGCATCATGGATATCTGGCGGGATGGTGGTCCTCTGCATCATGGATATCTGGCAGGATGGTGGTCCTCTGCATCATGGATATCTGGCGGGATGGTGGTCCTCTGCATCATGTATATCTGACGGGATGGCGGTCCTCTGCATCATGTATATCTGACGGGATGGCGGTCCTCTGCATCATAGATATCTGGTGGGATGGCGGTCCTCTGCATCATGGATATCTGGCAGGATGGCGGTCCTCTGCATCATAGATATCTAGCAGGATGGTGGTCCTCTGCATCATAGATATCTAGCAGGATGGTGATCCTCTGCATCATAGATATCTAGCAGGATGGTGGTCCTCTGCATCATGGATATCTGGCAGGATGGTGGTCCTCTGCATCATGGATATCTGGCAGGATGGTGGTCCTCTGCATCATAGATATCTGGCAGGATGGTGGTCCTCTGCATCATAGATATCTAGCAGGATGTTGGTCCTCTGCATCATAGATATCAGGCAGGATGGTGGTCCTCTGCATCATGGATATCTGGCAGGATGGTGGTCCTCTGCATCATGGATATCTGGCAGGATGGTGGTCCTCTGCATCATAGATATCTGGCAGGATGGTGGTCCTCTGCATCATAGATATCTGGCAGGATGGTGGTCCTCTGCATCATAGATATCTGGCAGGATGGTGGTCCTCTGCATCATAGATATCTAGCAGGATGGTGGTCCTCTGCATCATAGATATCTAGCAGGATGGTGGTCCTCTGCATCATAGATATCTAGCAGGACGGTGGTCCTATGCATCATAGATATCTAGCAGGACGGTGGTCCTATGCATCATAGATATCTAGCAGGATGGTGTTCCTCTGCATCATAGATATCAGGCAGGATGGTGGTCCTCTGCATCATGGATATCTGGCAGGATGGTGGTCCTCTGCATCATGGATATCTGGCAGGATGGTGGTCCTCTGCATCATGGATATCTGGCAGGATGGTGGTCCTCTGCATCATGGAAATCTGGCAGGATGTTGGTCCTCTGCATCATGGATATCTAGCAGGATGGTGGTCCTCTGAACGATGGTGTTCCTCCCTCGGGTATGATTAGGTAATTGAATCAGATCTGTGATCCTGTGCTGAATCCGGTGGTAACACATCTGAATGGACGGTGGTATTTGTGTAATCTTCAGCCCATTCAGGACCCACAAAACAGATGTTCTTAAAGAGATTCTGGTTTATTTCTTCAATGTCGTTTTTGTAGACTTAACTATAAGGCACAGAAATTGCTTGGTTGAGAAAGTCACTTAGATCATCAGCCGACAATGTTACTGGGGACTCGCTTCTTCCAGCCTCCAGGTCCGCCCAGTTGATAGATCAAAAAAATGTCTGCTGTGTGGAAGACGCCATACCCGTGGACTAGGAAGGGACACTCGTTGGAAAGCCTTAGGATGTATCTCTCGGTAAGGTGGGACTTTAATGACTTGGATTTTGACTGTATCTTAATTGCCACCTGCTCTCTACGGATGACATCCGTCGCCGAGATGACTTTGCCGAACCCACCCTCTCCGAGTATGTGATGGTAGCAAAACTTATCCGCACTTAAAGAGGCGCAAACTCTCTGGAGGCCGGAGCAGGACTGGCTGAGAGCTAGCACAGGTTTCTCATTTTAGATTTTTTTCTTACCCTGTCTGGGTTCTCTGGTTTTGCTACCGTCAAGTTGCTCGCTTGATCTTTTCCTCTTTGGCGGTGATGGACTGGATGGCGTTTTTCCATCTGGTGCTTCTTTTTCGGTCCCGATCCTGGGTCTCTTATGTGGAACTCGCTTTGAATCTTTCTCCTCCTCATTTTCGGCCGCAGCCTCCTCTTTCTTTCTCCCTCTACGTCTTTTCCTGGAGCTCATTGTCAACTATTCCAAAAGACGTTAAAAAACAAAGTCAATTTACATCCAAACTCGCAAATAACACAGAAGTATCGCGCCAGTTTGAAGTATCTGGAAAGACTGAGCTTCAGGAGTCTCGGAACTGTAAAAAGGAACTCTATGATGTCATTGGTGATTGTGATGTCATAGTCTACAGAAGGTTGCCAAGTCCTGGTTTGTGATGTCATCTGATTTGCATATTCAGTGGATGAAGGAGGGCACTTGATTGTGATGTCATGGGATTTGCATATTCAGTGGACAGAGGTCAGCAGTGGATTGGGATGTCATGAACTCCATCTTGAAGGGAAGGGGAATGTACAAAGTCTGTGCGGATGAGGCAAACCAAGGCCCATCACTAACATATCTGATCTTATTACACTGGTTTCCAATGGGGGCAACATATAGTAACCACATGCCGGCTCACAAGACCCCGACCCTCTGAACTGAGGTGTTGTGAGGGTATTTTACATAATTAATCCCTCCATGACCAGCCTGTTTAGGGCCCTGTTGACCAAGGGATTTTTTAAAAAGAGCTATATTTATTTTTATTTTTCTGTCTATGTAGCCTTATGAGGGTTTGGCTTTTGTAGGACAAGTTGCAGTTTTTAATGGCACCATTTTGAGGTACACATAACTTTCATTAGCCCTTTCTGCATGGGAGATAGGAAAAAAACAACAATACTAAGTTTTTACATCCTAAATTTTTCATCAATCACAATCAACATGATGAGGTTACTCTCTGGGTCAGTACCGTTACTAAGAATGCCACGTAGGGTGGGTTCACACTAGTGTTAGGGATTCCGTTATGGCTTTCCATTATAACATGGTTATAACGGAATCCATAAGACGGAAGGACGACGGATCCGTTCCTCTGCCCATAGACTTCTATTAGGACGGAAAGGAAAATGAATGCATTGGGGACCGCAATTTGCACTCCCCAATGCACGGGCATCATGTTCAACTTGAATGGGTCCGTGATCCGTCCTACTACATGGTGACCTGAGGAACGTGACTTTCTTCACGCATGTGCCTCAAAAGGTGCGGTCTATTGCAAGCCCCCCATAAAACCATTCCCCATCCCTCCAAGCCAATAGGCCCTGTGAGGGTCAGGGACAGGTCGCCCACTTCAGCCAAAGCCAAGGAAGAGCTTGTTGTTACTCTGGCTTCCACCTCAGGTTTTAGCCAAGAGCTTTAGGGTCCTTCTTCTTCTTGGACCGATGAGCTGACAGTTTATCAGGAACGAAGCAGATGCTCCCGATAATCATCAGCATTTACATCCCTCGCCGTATGGGGACAAGAGAGCAATACAGCGACCGCTGGTCCCCATAGAAAGTCATTGTTCCAGTGCAGTAGATCATTGTTTATACTCCACGATCTGCTGAGCAGGAACGATGATTTCTGGTGCTGCCGGAACGACAGAATCACCTGACGGTGATCGCTAGCAGCTTATTGGGAATGGGCATTTATAGAAACACTCTTACCTGATAATCTGATAGATCACTGTATTGAATGAAAGGACCCTTAGTCGAGGTGTGGCTCCCCCCCCCCCCCAGAGGCGAAAGACAAGGGGTTGAGGGGGGCGAGGAACCTAATGGCCATACATGCCCATCCCCAGACCTCAGGGGATAACCCATAAGGGTGCCGGACCCTGCAAGTCCTTGTGATGGACAATGTGAAAAGTTAACACACAGTGAAACAAAATAAATAAATAAAGTGTGCCTTATAAAAAAAATTATCATCTTGCCCAGCCTGAAGGCCCGAGCAAAGAGAGGTGAGTACGCTTCGAATGCGGGAAAGTGAAGGGAGTCCAAATGTGCCATCAATGGACTCCAACCTCCAGGTCACCACTCCTGGAGCACTTCTCCACCTCGGGCTTTTAAAGGCCATTCAAGTGGCTGTAAACGGGCTGTGTCTGCTGGAGCAGGAGTTCCGGAATTTCAGTGGCTGTGCTCTAACTCATAGAGAAGGGCCCAACACCTCTCACATTGAGGTGCTCCACAACCTGAGGAACATGATCGGATGAGTACAGGATAGATGAGGATTCCCTGGATTTCTCTTCCATCCCAAGAAAATATCTGCAGCGAATACCAGTCACGCTTCAGTGTGGGAGGGAAACACCACACCGAGCATAGGAGGGAAGGGGGAAACAGGGAATCAGGCCTCAGAACTAGGGAAGGAAGATGGACACCTCCTAGTGAAACCCTAACCAAAATATCAGGGATAGGGCACATGGAGAAAAAAGGGGATGGCTGTCTCTACTCACTTGTCCCCAAATGCTCCCATAATGAAGCCATGTAGACCCGGCCTCTCCTGTGGAACATTGCAGGTGGTGTGATGATGTCACCACGCCGTCTACGTCACCATTGATACCCTTTTTCTGCTGACGCTGCTGTATGCTCAATTGTTTCTCGGTCCTGTGGAAGCACATACAATTGAGTGCAGGGTCCGCAGTCAGAAAACGGCGGCCCTAAACATCTACCGCTCCTGCTGGAAACCCTTCAAACACATGATCAGCGAGGATGCCGAGAGTCAGACCGCCACCGACCTAATACTGGTGGCCGATCCTCAGGACAGCGGTAATAATAGTCTTTCATTGGCTTATAACATTACACTTAACCCAGCCGGTGTAAATACAGGGGGTCGGTGGCAGTATTAACCCTTTAAATAAGATATGCATCCCCAAGTGGATCCATTCTGTGTGGATGTGCCCAAAACATATGTGACTACATGTGTCAGCCTAGTGAATGACTACTCCCCACAGGCAGCGTGTAAAGAGGCGCAGGCGAGTTGCGGGAATAAATGGCGCAGACACAATGCAGGAGCAGAGGACGTGGCAGGAAATCAATACGGTCTCGCTCCCGCGGCAGGGGTTTAGTCAGCAGTATGGGGTGCTCCACAGTCTTATCTACCTATAAGTAGGTATGTACTGAGCTCCCCCTGGTGGTGGCTGCAGGCAGCCGGACGTTTTCAGCTGAATTTAATGATTACAAATAGGGAGCAATATTCAGACCCCCCCTTGTGGAAAGCCCAAGGGGAGAAAAATAATCAGTGTCACGTGTAGCCCACCATGGCAATATATATTTATACACAAAGCCAAGCCTATTACTCCACCCAGTGGCAGCACTGTAAGAATGCCTCATTTATGCCTCTTTATAGTATGATGTACCCTTAGTACTCCTCAAAAAGTAAGAGGCCTCCATAAGTGCCCCCTATACAGTATAACACCCCCATAAGTGCACTCCACACAGTGTGAGGCCCCTTAAGTGCCTCCTATAAATTGTGTGACACCCCCAAAAGTGCACTCCACACATTATGAGGCCCCCTAAGTTCCCCATGCACAGTGATGCTTCCTAACTTTGAAATAAACCCATCCCATGTTCCCACAAGGAGTGGTGCAGAGCAGGACTGCTCTTCTCCGGTCTGCGTCATCTGTGGCACAGCACAGCAGCTTAGGTGATGTCACTGTATCGGGCCCGCCTGCGCTGAACCTCTGGCAGCAGCTAAATGGTGGAGCAGGAGGAAGCTGATGGTTCCTTCTTCGCCGCTGTGTCCTGAGGATCCACATACAGATGAAGTCGGAATATGCGGCAGTTCTCAGGGACCGGAAGACAGAGAGCGAAATTAGGGACAGTCCTGCTGGATCTGGAATGGTCAGAAGGCAAGGTCATACTGTTTATAGGGACACTGTGCTGACACTAATGATGGGGGGTCACGCTAACAGTGCTCTTAATGAAGGCACTATGGCTGTTTTTGGGGTGTGGCTGTTACTCTGGTTGGGGTCTCCTTGTACCATGTACATAGACCTGAACTGCATGAATAAAAAGGAACCAAAGAACTTAGAAAACCCAGAAAGATTTTATTAACTAAGTTAATTAATAATATAGAAATGCTGGAGATGTTAGTGGAGCTCTGCATCATGGATATCTGGCGGGATGGTGGTCCTCTGCATCATGGATATTTGGCGGGATGGTGGTCCTCTGCATCATGGATATCTGGCGGGATGGTGGTCCTCTGCATCATGGATATCTGGCGGGATGGCGGTCCTCTGCATGATGTATATCTGGCGGGATGGCGGTCCTCTGCATCATGTATAGTTGGCGGGATGGCGGTTCTCTGCATCATGGATATCTGGCGGGATGGCGGTCCTCTGCATCATAGATATCTGGCGGGATGGTGGTCCTCTGCATCATAGATATCTGGTGGGATGGCGGTCCTCTGCATCATGGATATACGGCAGGATGGCAGTCCTCTGCATCATAAATACTGTATCTGGCAGGATGGTGATCCTCTGCATCATAGATATCTGGCAGGATGGTGGTCTTCTGCATCATGGATATCTAGCAGGATGGTGGTCCTCTGCATCATAGATCTCTAGCAGGATGGTGGTCCTCTGCATCATAGATATCTAGCAGGATGGTGGTCCTCTGCATCATAGATATCTAGCAGGATGGTGGTCCTTTGCATCATAGATATCTAGCAGGATGGTGGTCCTCTGCATCATAGATATCTAGCAGGATGGTGGTCCTCTGCATCATAGATATCTAGCAGGATGGTGGTCCTCTGCATCATAGATATCTGGCAGGATGGTGGTCCTCTGCATCAGATATCTAGCAGGATGGTGGTCCTCTGCATCATGGATATCTGGCAGGATGGTGGTCACTATGCATCATAGATATCAGGCAGGAAGGTGGTCCTCTGCATCATGGATATCTGGCAGGATGGTGGTCCTCTGCATCATGGATATCTAGCAGGATGGTGGTCCTCTGCATCATAGATATCTAGCAGGATGGTGGTCCTCTGCATCATAGATATCTAGCAGGATGGTGGTCCTCTGCATCATAGATATCTGGCAGGATGGTGGTCCTCTGCATCATAGATATCTAGCAGGATGGTGGTCCTATGCATCATAGATATCAGGCAGGATGGTGGTCCTCTGCTTCATGGATATCTGGCAGGATGGTGGTCCTCTGCATCATGGATATCTAGCAGGATGGTGGTCCTCTGCATCATAGATATCTAGCAGGATGGTGGTCCTCTGCATCATAGATATCTAGCAGGATGGTGGTCCTCTGCATCATAGATATCTGGCAGGATGGTGGTCCTCTGCATCATAGATATCTAGCAGGATGGTGGTCCTATGCATCATAGATATCAGGCAGGATGGTGGTCCTCTGCTTCATGGATATCTGGCAGGATGGTGGTCCTCTGCATCATAGATATCTAGCAGGATGGTGGTCCTCTGCATCATAGATATCTAGCAGGATGGTGGTCCTCTGCATCATAGATATCTAGCAGGATGGTGGTCCTCTGCATCATAGATATCTGGCAGGATGGTGGTCCTCTGCATCATAGATATCTGGCAGGATGGTGGTCCTCTGCATCATGGATATCTGGCAGGATGGTGGTCCTCTGCATCATGGATATCTAGCAGGATGGTGGTCCTCTGCATCATGGATATCAGGCAGGATGGTGGTCCTCTTCATCATGGATATCTGGCAGGATGGTGGTCCTCTGCATCATGGAAATCTGGTAGGATGGTGGTCCTCTGCATCATGGATATCTAGCAGGATGGTGCTCCTCTGAACGATGGTGTTCCTCGGGTATGATTAGGTAATTGAATCAGATTTGTGATCCTGTGCTGCATCCGGTGGTAACACATCTGAATGGACGGTGGTATTTGTGTAATCTTCAGCCCATTCATGACCCACAAAACAGATGTTCTTAAAGAGATTCTGGTTTATTTCTTCAATGTCGTTTTTGTAGACTTCACTATAAGGCACAGGAATTGCTTGTTTGAGAAAGTCACTTAGATCATCAGCCGGCAATGTTACTGGGGACTCGCTTCTTCCAGCCTCCAGGTCCGCCCAGTTGATAGATCAAAAAAATGTCTGCTGTGTGGAAGACGCCGTACCCGTGGACTAGGAAGGGACACTCGTTGGAAAGCCTTAGGATGTATCTCTCGGTAATGTGGGACTTTAATGACTTGGGTTTTGACTGTATCTTAATTGCCACCTGCTCTCTACGGATGACATCTGTCGCCGAGATGACTTTGCCGAACCCACCCTCTCCGAGTATGTGATGGTAGCAAAACTTATTCGCACTTAAACAGGCGCAAACTCTCTGGAGGCCGGAGCAGGACTGGCTGAGAGCTAGCACAGGTTCCTCATTTTTGATTTATTTCTTACCCTGTCTGGATTCTCTGGTTTTGCTATCGTCAAGTTGCTCGCTTGATCTTTTCCTCTTTGGCGGTGATGGACTGGACGGCGTTTTTCAATCTGGTGCTTCTTTTTCGGTCCCGATCCTGGGTCTCTTATGTGGAACTCGCTTTGAATCTTTCTCCTCATTTTCGGCCGCAGCCTCCTCTTTTTTCCTCCCTCTACGTCTTTTCCTGGAGCTCATTGTCAACGATTCCAAAAGACGTTAAAAAATAAAGTCAATTTACATCCAAACTCGCAAATAACACAGAAGTATCGCGCCAGTTTGAAGTGTCTGGAAAGACTGAGCTTCAGGAGTCTCGGAACTGTAAAAAGGATCTCTATGATGTCATTGGTGATTGTGATGTCATAGTCTACAGGAGGTTGCCAAGTCCTGGTTTGTGATGTCATCTGATTTGCATATTCAGTGGATGAAGGAGGGCACTTGATTGTGATGTCATGGGATTTGCATATTCAGTGGACAGAGGTCAGCAGTGGATTGTGATGTCATGAACTCCATCTTGAAGGGAAGGGGAATGTACAAAGTCTGTGCGGATGAGGCAAACCAAGGCGCATCACTAACATATCTGATCTTATTACACTGGTTTCCAATGGGGGCAACATATAGTAACCACATGCCTGCTCACAAGACCCCGACCCCTGAACTGAGGTGTTGTGAGGGTATTTTACATAATTAATCCCTCCATGACCAGCCTGTTTAGGGCCCTATTGACCAAGGGATTTTTTTAAAAGAGCTATATTTTTTAATTTTTCTGTCTATGTAGCCTTATGAGGGTTTGGCTTTTGTAGGACAAGTTGCAGTTTTTAATGGCACCATTTTGAGGTACACATAACTTTCATTAACCCTTTCTGCATGGGAGACAGGAAAAAAACAATACTAAGTTTTTACATCCTAAATTTTTCATCAATCACAAACAACATGATGAGGTTACTCTCCGGGTCAGTACCATTACTAAGAATGCCACGTAGGGTGGGTTCACACTAGTGTTAGGGATTCCGTTATGGCTTTCCATTATAACATGGTTATAACGGAATCCATAAGACGGAAGGACGACGGATCCGTTCCTCTGCCCATAGACTTCTATTAGGACGGAAAGGAAAATGAATGCATTGGGGACCGCAATTTGCGCTCCCCAATGCACGGGCATCATGTTCAACTTGAATGGGTCCGTGATCCGTCCTACTACATGGTGACCTGCGGAACGTGACTTTCTTCACCCATGTGCCTCAAAAGGTGCAGTCTATTGCAAGCCCCCCATAAAACCATCCCTCCAAGCCAGTAGGCCCTGTGAGGGTCAGGAACAGATGGCCCACTTCAGCCAAAGCCAAGGAAGAGCTTGTTGTTACTCTGGCTTCCACCTCAGGTGTTAGCCAAGAGCCTTAGGGTCCTTCTCCTTGGACCGATGAGCTGACAGTTTATCAGGAACAAAGCAGATGCCCCCGATAATCATCAGCATTTACATCCCTCGCCGTATGGGGACAAGAGAGCGATACAGCGACCGCTGGTCCCCATAGAAAGTCATTGTTCCAGTGCAGTAGATCATTGTTTATACGCCACGATCTGCTGAGCAGGAACGATGATTTCTGGTGCTGCCGGAACGACACAATCACCTGACAGTGATCGCTAGCAGCTTATTGGGAATGGGCATTTATAGAAACACTCTTACCTGATAATCTGATAGATCACTGTATTGAATAAAAGGACCCTTAGTCGAGGTGTGGCCCCCCCCCCCCAAAGGCGAAAGACAAGGGGTTGGGATGCGAGGAACCTAATGGCCATACACGCCCATCCCCAGACCTCAGGGGATAACCCATAAGGGTGCCGGACCCTGCAAGTCCTTGTGACGGACAATGTGAAAAGTTAACACACAGTGAAACAAAATAAATAAATAAAGTGTGGCTTATAAAAAAAATTATCATCTTGCCCAGCCTGAAGGCCCGAGCAAAGAGAGGTGAGTACGCTTCAAACGTGGGAAAGTGAAGGGAGTCCAAATGTGCCATCAATGGACTCCAACCTCCAGGTCACCACTCCTGGGGCACTTCTCCACCTTGGGCTTTTAAAGGCCATTCAAGTGGCTGTAAATGGGCTGTGTCTGCTGGAGCAGGAGTTCCGGAATTTCAGTGGCTGTGCTCTAACTCATAGAGAAGGGCCCAACATCTCTCACATTGAGGTGCTCCACAACCTGAGGAACATGATCGGATGAGTACAGGATAGATGAGGATTCCCTGGTTTTCTCTTCCATCCCAAGAAAATATCTGCAGTGAATACCAGTCACGCTTCGGTGTGGGAGGGAAACACCACACCGAGCATAGAAGGGAAGGGGGAAACAGGGAATCAGGCCTGAGAACTAGGGAAGGAAGATGGACACCTCCTAGTGAAACCCTAACCAAAATATTAGGGATAGGGCACATGCAGAAAAAAGGGGATGGCTGTCTCTACTCACTTGTCCCCGAGCGCTCCCATAATGAAACCAAGTAGACCCGGCCTCTCCTGTGGAACATTGCAGGTGGTGCGATGATGTCACCACGCCGTCTACGTCACCATTGATACCCTTTTTCTCTCGACGCTGCTGTATGCTCAATTGTATCCAGCGGCGGATTAAGTGCATGATGGGCCCGGGGCTCTCTACCCAACTTGGGCCCCTCCCTCTATTTTAGTTTAGTTGTTTTTTCTATGTGAAGAGGCTGTGGTGCTTCGTGAGCGCCACAGTCTCTTCCTAGGCCATATGACATCACATTCATTGTTACTTGGCCTAGGTGCAGCTCAGTTCCATCTGAGTGGTTGGGGCTGAGCTGCAATACCTAGCACAGTGCTATCAAATGACATTGCTGAACAAAGAGGCAGCGGAGCTTACTGGAACATCGCGGTCTCCTCAAACAGCTTATTGGCCAGGGTGCCAGGAGTCGGACCCCCACCAGTCTCATATTGATGACCTATCCTGAGGATAGTCCATCAATATATAAATCCCAGAGAAACCTTTTACCTTATGCTATCTGTAGTGTTACATAGGACTGCAAAAATACCCATGAGCCATTGAACTGAAAAATTTAGGAGCAAAATTAATTTTTTTGTTGCCAAATTTAAAATACATACCGTATTTTTTGCTTTATAATATGCACCTGGATGTAAGTCACGGTATGGGAAATCGAGGGTTACTCACTTTTCTGAGGAGAACCCTGGGCAGGCATGGGACAGTGAAAGAGAGGCAGACACTATTTCCTCTGGGGCACACTCTGTAGATAGGGACCAGGCCTGATGGTATGTGAGGTGCCCTGGATGTTGTAGGTGTTTTGAGTGCCTTAGGTAAGGTCCCTTTAAGGATCGTGACGCCAGTGCCTGTAACGGTGGCACACCGGTTTGTAGGAGGATTAATAGAGTACGCAGTTGGTAAACCAAACGTTAATTTACTTTATGGAAACAGTCCAACTTTATACATACATTTGCAGTAGATGAAAATAATGCAGTCCTTTCTAGTACAAGTGCACAGCAGGTTTACTTCACAATATGGCAGGTATAATCTTGCAAGATACTTGGAGGGCAAACAGTTAATGCTTTGCAGTACAATGCTGCTCTATCCCCTCAGCTATTCTAGCTGGCTGGATCCCAAGGCCCGGATGCCTAAGTGCTGGCTTGAATCCTTGGTATATAATCATAATCCTTCCTCCAGTATTGGCACTTGACTAGATTACAATACCTCCTTTTCCTGGCTGTCTTGTCTGTTGGAAGGGAAAGGTGGCTGCAGGTTTCTCCCAGGAGGTGCTCTCCTACTACTGGGGTATCTCAACTGAGCTATCCTTAGCCTCAGGAGCTTCAGGCTGACTAGGTGACTCCTCTAGTCCCCTGGAATACACTACACCTCCCCTGTCTGGGCCGTCCTATATATAACTAGGGCTCTCTAGCTCCCTCTAACGCCTGGGAGGCTAAACTGCACCCTGACAGGCCTGACACCCAGTTAACACAGGGAAATACATGCACATGACATTCAATGCAATAAGACACATTAACCCCTTTTGTGTAGTGCCCACCTTTACCTAGTGGGACACTACATACCCACACGCCATGACGTTGCCCATCCTCGGCGCAACATGGAGGGTCCGCCCATCTGGAAGCGGCAGCCTGAAAGACAAAGGAAGAACAGTATAAACAATGGCAAACAGTGTCACTGAGAGGTGTGGTGAAAAGGGGCGTTGTTTTCTTCTTTCAGGATAATGTAAGGGAACAGGGGCGCTGACATGGTGCAGCTTATCAATAAACCAGGATAGTCCATTTTAAGCAAATTGTCCATAATAAATGTAAACAAACAAAAGTCCTGGGAGGCTCAAAGGATATCATGAGTCCGTACCCCGGCTGGCAAACCGGGTTAAACAGGGGTTTCCCGTGAGGGGCTACCTGGGCCCTTAATGTAGTCTCCAAACCTCAAAGGTGGGTGCCCCCTGGTAGAACGGGTGGACCTCCTTACTGGCAGGGGTTCTTCCTGCCTGGATTCAGGAAGGTCAGAGGAGCCCACCGCCTCTGGAGCTACGTCAGGAGCTCTCTGGGGTGAGGTGTCCTGAGGCTGAGGGCTGACAGGAACGGGCGCAGGAACCACTAAATTCAACCAGGGCGTGAGGGCCCAGTGGAGCGGCTCTTTGTCATGGATCAAATTCTCCACAGCCTGCATAGGGTCCATAGGTGGAGCCGGCGACTCTTCTTCAGAAGGCTCAGGTTCCATATCCTCTGCCGCTGGTTCTCCTTCTATACAAGGTTTGAGGCGGTTCCTGTGGACGACTTGGGAACCTTTTTTTTCTCTGGAGACCTGATAGATGTGTGCTGCAGCATTGGGGATGGCAGTAATAATATAGGGAATCATTTCCCATTTGCTGTCCAATTTGCTGGTCCGGTGGTTGTTTTTTAACCACACCTTGTCCCCAAGAGCCAGGGGTTCCGCATGGGCAGCCTGGTCATAGTCTTTTTGCTGCCTTTCTCGAACAATCTCCATACGTTCCTGGACGATCTCCTTAGCATTGAGGAGACGCCTTTGGTGTTCCACTACCCAATCCGTCCTGGGCAGTGGATTGATCACATCCGGTACTTGTACACCCAGGGAGTGATCCGCAGGCAATCTCCCTTGTCGGCCAAACATCAGATAGAACGGGGTGTAACCGGTGGAACAATGGATGGTGTTATTGTAAGTGTACATGAGCTGCGGCAACAGAGTAGGCCAATCACCCCTCGTCTCAGGGGGTACTGCTCTCAACATTTCAATGAGAGTCTTATTCATTTTTTCCCAGGTGCGTTAAATGGTCCTCATACGTCTTGGAGTATATAATGACGTCATCCAGGTATAATAGTACAGTCTCAAAATTCCTATGGCCTAAACAACGTTCCATCAGCCTCTGGAACGTTCCTGGAGCGTTACACAGTCCAAACGGCATATAATTGAATTCAAACAGGCCCATAGGTGTAGTGAAAGCAGTCTTTTCTCGATCTTCTGGGGCCATGGGTACTTGCCAGTACCCACTGGTTAAGTCCAAGGTGGAGAAATAGGCTGATGACCCCAGGGCAGTCAAGGACTCTTCAATGCGTGGCAATGGATATGCATCTTTGTGGGTGATTTGATTAATTTTTCTGTAATCCACGCAGAACCTTATGCTGCCATCTTTTTTCCGGACAAGAACTAGGGGCGCAGCCCAGGGACTATGACTGTCCCGGATTATATTAGAGTCTTTCATCTCTTGTATCATCTCTTTCACGGACTGATAGGTAGTAGGTGGTATGGGTCGGTGTCTCTCCTTAATAGGAGGATGAGAACCAGTGGGTATGGTGTGTTTGATTACACTGACCTCTCCGTAGTCCGTGGAGTGTTTGCTGAAAGCCTGGTGGTGCTCCTTCACCAGCTTCAAGACTCCCTCTATTTGCTCCTTTGGGGTGGATTCGTTCCCCACATGTAGTTCTTCCCACCAGGATGCTGTAGGGGTGCTGGCGGTGCTGCTGCTGCTCTGTGTGGTCTGGAATGCCTCCGTGGCAGGCAGACGGATCACATCCTGGAAAGACACTTGAAAAAGCTGAGCAACGGGGCAGTGTTTAAGGAGAGTAACGGGATGATCACCAAAGTTAATTAAACGGACAGGCACTTTACCTTGAGACACGGTCACCAGGCTCTTGGCTGTCCGTATGAAGGGATGATTTTCGATGGGAATAGGTTCCACTAGGGCTTGATAGTCCTGGCCCTGGATCCCTAACACAGCACGGCACCACAGGATGATCTGGGAATTTGGAGGCAGAATTACCGTCCGGTTATCCCGGATCCGGACAGTACAAATTTCTCCTTTCTTGTTGGCGAACCTTTGTTGAACACACAGCACACTAATAGTCTTTTGAATAACACTTCTGGAAGCAGGTGAGGCTGAAGATATAGTTTGATTCAATGCTTCAAGTACTTCAGAGTAACAATTTTTAAGGACATTGGTCCCTAGGACCAATGTGGCTTCTCCCACCTGAAGGGTAGGTTCCCAATAGCCATGGACTTTCACTGGCTTACTGTTGCTGGCGATGATATCTAGCCAGGACTCTGGTGGCTGGGTGAGGAGACTTGGATGCCAGAACTTGTCAAAGGCAAGTTGTTGAATGGTGGTGACCTGTGACCCAGTATCCAGCAGGGCTTCAAAGGGTATCCCGTTGATACATATTTTAATTTTTGGACGGGATCCTACATATTTAGGCATCCAGCTTGGATCCTTTGGACCTACTGTTCTACCTCCCGAGGGGCGGTCCTCTGCCTCAGGGGTTGCCCGTTGTAACTGCCAGCACATTGATTCAGTATGTCCATATTTCTTACAATAGTGGCAGACAGGCTGTTTTCTACTTCTGGGCCAGTAACTCGGTCGCCCATCAGGTTCTTTTGGATATACATCCCTATAGGCAGGTGGGAGCCTTGGAGGAAAAGGGCCTTCATCTTCCAGTAACAATGGTCTCTCCCACTGCTCGATTTTCTTACACACCTTCTCTAAGCTTAGAGTAAGATGGTTCACTTGCTCCATTAGTGCTGCCACTACATCGGTGACTGGAGCCTGGGTGGCCTGACTGACTATTGCAGGCCCCACATTAACAGTCTTTGGCTGACAAGCCTGAGGTTCAGGGAAGGCTGCTGGCCCTGGAGCAGGGTTCTGGCCTAGTATACTGATGGCCAATTCCTTAAAATCCAAAAATGTACAGTGGGGGTGTTGAGCTGACAACATCCGTAGCTGGCCCTTTAAATGCTCGGTACTTATGCCCGCAATGAACTGCTCTCTAAGAGTCCGGTCCTGGTCCTCAGCTTCTTTGGGATCCACTTGGACTACAGCTCTCAGCGTCTCTTGTAAGGACAGGGCAAAATCGCGGAGCGACTCTCCAGGCTGCTGCTTTCTGCTGAAGAAACGCATTTTAACTTCTAACACCGTTCTGGCCTCAAATGTGGTGCCCAAGCGATCAAAAATCTGTTCCAGGCTACTCCTCTCAGAACGGGGCCAGGACATGACTTCCCTGCGGGCGCCCCTTCTAACTGAGCTAGGAGGATCTCCATTTGTTGTTCGGCAGTTAGGGGATAAAGCCGGAACAAGGCCAGTATCTGCTCCCTAAAGTCCTTTAACTTGTGGGCTTCCCCTGAATAACGTGGGAACCAGGGGGCCCCAAAATAATATGGCATGGTTAGCGGCATCAGGATTGGCGGTGCCTGCGGCGGCAGGGGCCCTAGAGTCGGCTGTGGGTACTTCAGAAGGCATGACTGGGGCCGCCTGTCCGATTTCCTCAGGTGCGGACATGGCGTTGCTAGGTGGGTATGGCCCTTTAAATGTAGTGGAGCGGACCGGAGCGGCAATGGTAATAACTTTTTCTAAGTAACGTCTTTGGTCACTAAGGGGATCCACTCCGGTGCCCTGGCAGGGGTCGGGAATGTTCCGGTAAGGTAATCGGAAGAGCCGGCAAAAGTTTAAAGTCTGTACTTACTCTGGTGATGCTCGCTCCAGATCTCGTGAGAAGCGTGGCTACGGGCGCCGAGTGTCCTGCGTACAGCGTCAGCAGGTGGGCGCGGTCTCTCGTAGCTCCGGGACTCAGGTAGACGGCACCTTAACTTCCAGATAGGGCGGCGTTCTTCCTCCTTGTTGGCTGGGCGATGACTCCGCCTGGTTCTTTTCGCGCCAAAGTCCTCTTTTTCGCGCCAAAGGGTTCCACAAGGCGCGCTTGTAATCCAATCCAGGTTAAGTGGGCAAAATCGCTGTCGATTCACTGACAGCAAGCGGTGGCTTAAATAAGCAGCAAACAGTCCATACAATATTATCTTCACACCGCAAATTATTACAGTTCACTTTGGCCCAGCAATTTTCAATAAAGCAATTAGGGCTTGGTCACTTTAAGGCAAATAATGGCACACAGTTTTTATATCCGCAATGGCGCAGGAATAATCGTATCCTGTTCGTGACGCCAATTTATGCAGCACGCCAGACCTGCAGGGTATAGCGATAGTGAGGTCACGGTATGGACAATCGAGGGTTACTCACTTTTCTGAGGAGAACCCTGGGCAGGCATGCGACAGTGAAAGAGAGGCAGACATTAGTTCCTCTGGGGCACACTCTGTAGATAGGGACCAGGCCTGATGGTATGTGAGGTGCCCTGGATGTTGTAGGTGTTTTGAGTGCCTTAGGTAAGGTCCCTTTAAGGATCGTGACGCCAGTGCCTGTAATGGTGGCACACCTGTTTGCAGGAGGATTAAATTGAGTATGCAGTTGGTAAACCAAAACGTTGCTTTACTTTATGGAAACAGTCCAACTTTATACATACAGTTGCAGTAGATGAAAATAATGCAGTCCTTTCTAGTACAAGTGCACAGCAGGTTTACTTCACAATATGGCAGGTATAATCTTGCAAGATACTTGGAGGGCAAACAGTTAATGCTTTGCAGTACAATGCTGCTCTATCCCCTCAGCTATTCTAGCTGGCTGGATCCCAAGGCCCGGATGCCTAAGTGCTGGCTTGAATCCTTGGTATATAATCCTTCCTCCAGTATTGGCACTTGACTAGATTACAATACCTCCTTTTCCTGGCTGTCTTGTCTGTTGGAAGGGAAAGGTGGCTGCAGGTTTCTCCCAGGAGGTGCTCTCCTACTACTGGGGTATCTCAACTGAGCTATCCTTAGCCTCAGGAGCTTCAGGCTGACTAGGTGACTCCTCTAGTCCCCTGGAATACACTGCCTCTCCCCTGTCTGGGCCGTCCTCTATATAACTAGGGCTCTCTAGCTCCCTCTAACGCCTGGGAGACTAAACTGCACCCTGACAGGCCTGACACCCAGTTAACATAGGGAAATACATGCACATGACATTCAATGCAATAAGACACATTAACCCCTTTTGTGTAGTGCCCACCTTTACCTAGTGGGACACTACACAATTCCTGGACAGTGTTAATATTAAATGTGACTATAAGCCCCTTCATCCATAGAAATTCACTCATGCACTGCTGCACATGGGTGTTTTCCTATGAATGAGGGGGGTTATAGTCACATTTAATGCAAACACTTAGGCCAATAATAGTACAGCTCCTGGACAGTGTTTATATTAAATGTGACTATAGCACCACTCATCCTAAAGGGTGCACCCATGTACCCATGCTGGGCATTTGGGTCGGCGTTGGGCCCCCCAGCGATGTCGGGCGCAGGGCTACAGACCCAAACACCCCAATTATAATCCGCCACTGGGAGAATGATACCCTACATGATGGGAGTGATGCCCTACATGAGGGGAGTGATGTGTGATGAAGGAAATGATGCCCTACATGAGGAGAGTGATGCCCAAAATGAGGGGAGTGATGCTCTACATGAGTCGAGCGATACCCTACATGAGGGGACTGATGTGTGGTGAAGGCAGTGATGCCCTACATAAGGGAAGTGATATCCTACATGAGGGGAGTGATGCCCTTCATGAGAGGAGCGATACCCTACATGACGGGAGTGATACCCTACATGAGGGGAGTGATGCCCTACACGAGGGGAGTGATGTGTGGTGAAGGGAGTGATGCTTTACATGAGGGGAGTGATGCTCTGCATGAGAAGAATGATATCCTACATGAGTGGAGTGATTCTCTACATGATCGGAATGATGTGTGGTGAGGGGAGTGATCCTCTACATGAGGGAAGTGACACCCTACATGAGGGGAGTAATGCTCTACATGAGGGGAGTGATGTGTGGTGATGGGAGTGATGCTCTACATGAGGGAAGTGACACCCTACATGAGGGGAGTGATGCTCTACATGAGGGGAGTGATGTGTGGTGATGGGAGTGATGCTCTACATGAGGGAAGCGACACCCTACATGTAGGGAGTGATGCCCTACATGAAGGGAGTGATGCCCTACATGAAGGGAGTGATGCTCTACATGAAGGGAATGATGTTAGGTGAAGAGAGTGATGCTTTACATGACGGGAGTGATGCCCTGCATGAGAAGAATGATACCCTACATGAGTGGAGTGATTCTCTACATGATGGGAATGATGTGTGGTGAGGGGAGTGATGCTCTACATGAGGACACTGATGTGTGGTGAGCGGAGTGATGCTCTACATGAGGGAAGCGACACCCTACATGAAGGGAGTGATGCCCTACATGAGGGGAGTGATGCCCTTCATGAGGGGAGTGATGCCCTTCATGAGGGGAGTGATGCCCTTCATGAGGGGAGCGATACCCTACATGAGAGGAGTGATACCCTACATGAGAGGAGTGATACCCTACATGAGAGGAGTGATACCCTATATGAGGGGAGTGATTCTCTACATGATGAGAATGATGTGTGGTGAAGGGAGTGATGCTCTACATGAGGGGAGTGATGCTCTACATGAGGGGAGTGATGTGTGGTGATGGGAGTGATGCTCTACATGAGGGAAGCGACACCCTACATGTAGGGAGTGATGCCATACATGTAGGGAGTGATGCCATACATGTAGGGAGTGATGCCCTACATGAAGGGAGTGATGCCCTACATAAGGGGAGTGATACCCTACATGAGGGGAGTGATACCCTACATGAGGGGAGTGATTTTCTACATGATGGGAATGATGTGTGGTGATGGGAGTGATGCTCTACATGAGGACACTGATGTGTGGTGAGCGGAGTGATGCTCTACATGAGGGAAGCGACACCCTACATGAAGGGAGTGATGCTCTACATGAGAGGAGTGATACCCTACATGAGGGGAGTGATTCTCTACATGATGAGAATGATGTGTGGTGAGGGGAGTGATGCTCTACATGAGGAGACTGATGTGTGGTGGTGGGAGTGATGCCCTACATGATGGGAGTGATGCCCTACATGATGGGAGTGATGCCCTACATGAAGGGAGTGATGCCCTACATGAAGGGAGTGATGCTCTACATGAGGGGAGTGATGCTCTACATGAGGGGAGTGATGCTCTACATGAGGGGAGAGATGCCCTACATGAGGGGAGCGATGCCCTACATGAGGGGAGCGATGCCCTACATGAGGGGAGCGATGCCCTACATGAGGGGAGCGATGCTCTACATGAGGGGAGTGATACCCTACATGAGGGGACTGACACCCTACATGAGGGGAGTGATGTGTGGTGATGGGAGTGATGCTCTACATGAGGGAAGCGACACCCTACATGTAGGGAGTGATGCCCTACATGAAGGGAGTGATGCCCTACATGAAGGGAGCGATGCCCTACATGAAGGGAGCGATGCCCTACATGAGGGGAGCGATGCTCTACATGAGGAGAGCGATGCCCTACATGAGGGGAGTGATACCCTACATGAGGGGAGTGATACCCTACATGATGGGAATGATGTGTGGTGAGGGGAGTGATGCTCTACATGAGGAGACTGATGTGTGGTGATGGGAGTGATGCCCTACATGAAGGGAGTGATGCTCTACATGAGGGGAGCGATGCTCTACATGAGGGGAGCGATGCTCTACATGAGGGGAGCGATGCTCTACATGAGGGGAGCGATGCTCTACATGAGGGGAGTGATACCCTACATGAGGGGAGTGATACCCTACATGAGGGGAATGATGTGTGGTGAGGGGAGTGATGCTCTACATGAGGACACTGATGTGTGGTGAGCGGAGTGATGCTCTACATGAGGGAAGCGACACCCTACATGAAGGGAGTGATGCCCTACATGAGGGGAGTGATGCCCTACATGAGGTGAGTGATGCCCTTCATGAGGGGAGTGATGCCTTTCATGAGGGGAGCGATACCCTACATGAGAGGAGTGATACCCTACATGAGGGGAGTGATTCTCTACATGATGAGAATGATGTGTGGTGAGGGGAGTGATGCTCTACATGAGGAGACTGATGTGTGGTGGTGGGAGTGATGCCCTACATGATGGGAGTGATGCCCTACATGAAGGGAGTGATGCCCTACATGAAGGGAGCGATGCCCTACATGAAGGGAGCGATGCCCTACATGAAGGGAGCGATGCCCTACATGAAAGGAGCGATGCCCTACATGAAGGGAGCGATGCCCTACATGAGGGGAGCGATGCTCTGCATGAGGGGAGCGATGCTCTACATGAGGGGAGCGATGCTCTACATGAGGGGAGCGATGCTCTACATGAGGGGAGCGATGCTCTACATGAGGAGCGATGCTCTACATGAGGGGAGTGATGCTCTACATGAGGGAAGTGACACCCTACATGAGGGGAGTGATGCTCTACATGAGGGGAGTGATGTGTGGTGATGGGAGTGATGCTCTACATGAGGGAAGCGACACCCTACATGTAGGGAGTGATGCCCTACATGAAGGGAGTTGTTAAAACCACCCTAAATTAGGGCATTTTAGATACACTCTGGTGTTCCTGATCAATGTACCCCCCCCCAGGGGTTAATATCCACGCGTGGCTGAGAGACTGGACACTGACACAGAAGTTGGTCAAAGCAATCTCTAACTTTATTACATGGACTAAGCGTTTATGAATCTTCAGAAGAGGGCAGTCCTCTCTGAGGCTAAAACATTGTTTCATTGGTCAAAAAGGAAAAAGTGATAAGAGAAACAGAGATAACACTTCAACATCTGCGCAGTGAGTACCACTTTGGAATGTGAACTAATGTAAACATCTGGTTACCATCGCCATTTTGTAATGGAGTTTATTCTAACAAGAATACTGCCTACGTCATATGTGACACTTTAAAGAGGTGCTTCTCTATAGGCAGTGAATAATATATACATATCATCAAGCCATATGATTGGCTTACGCATTCCACCTGTTCATGCATAAGGCAATGCCTGACACTCTATGGAACACATGTAAAAGATGAGAAATCAGACACTTCCCACAGCACAGCTCTTTGCCCCCCTCTCTCTCCTTTCCAGTCTTGAAACAAAGAGGGGGGTGGGTGGGCACTTGGAAGTAGAAAAAGTTAACTCATTACAATCCTAGATTTACAAAATATAGAATAAAATTCACCCATCTTTAACAGAGTGATGCCCTACATGAAGGGAGTGATGCTCTACATGAAGGGAATGATGTTAGGTGAAGAGAGTGATGCTTTACATGACGGGAGTGATGCCCTGCATGAGAAGAATGATACCCTACATGAGTGGAGTGATTCTCTACATGATGGGAATGATGTGTGGTGAGGGGAGTGATGCTCTACATGAGGACACTGATGTGTGGTGAGCGGAGTGATGCTCTACATGAGGGAAGCGACACCCTACATGAAGGGAGTGATGCCCTACATGAGGGGAGTGATGCCCTTCATGAGGGGAGTGATGCCCTTCATGAGGGGAGTGATGCCCTTCATGAGGGGAGCGATACCCTACATGAGAGGAGTGATACCCTACATGAGAGGAGTGATACCCTACATGAGAGGAGTGATACCCTACATGAGGGGAGTGATTCTCTACATGATGAGAATGATGTGTGGTGAAGGGAGTGATCCTCTACATGAGGGGAGTGATGCTCTACATGAGGGGAGTGATGTGTGGTGATGGGAGTGATGCTCTACATGAGGGAAGCGACACCCTACATGTAGGGAGTGATGCCATACATGTAGGGAGTGATGCCATACATGTAGGGAGTGATGCCCTACATGAAGGGAGTGATGCCCTACATAAGGGGAGTGATACCCTACATGAGGGGAGTGATACCCTACATGAGGGGAGTGATTTTCTACATGATGGGAATGATGTGTGGTGATGGGAGTGATGCTCTACATGAGGACACTGATGTGTGGTGAGCGGAGTGATGCTCTACATGAGGGAAGCGACACCCTACATGAAGGGAGTGATGCTCTACATGAGAGGAGTGATACCCTACATGAGGGGAGTGATTCTCTACATGATGAGAATGATGTGTGGTGAGGGGAGTGATGCTCTACATGAGGAGACTGATGTGTGGTGGTGGGAGTGATGCCCTACATGGTGGGAGTGATGCCCTACATGATGGGAGTGATGCCCTACATGAAGGGAGTGATGCCCTACATGAAGGGAGTGATGCTCTACATGAGGGGAGTGATGCTCTACATGAGGGGAGTGATGCCCTACATGAGGGGAGAGATGCCCTACATGAGGGGAGCGATGCCCTACATGAGGGGAGCGATGCCCTACATGAGGGGAGCGATGCCCTACATGAGGGGAGCGATGCTCTACATGAGGGGAGTGATACCCTACATGAGGGGACTGACACCCTACATGAGGGGAGTGATGTGTGGTGATGGGAGTGATGCTCTACATGAGGGAAGCGACACCCTACATGTAGGGAGTGATGCCCTACATGAAGGGAGTGATGCCCTACATGAAGGGAGCGATGCCCTACATGAAGGGAGCGATGCCCTACATGAGGGGAGCGATGCTCTACATGAGGAGAGCGATGCCCTACATGAGGGGAGTGATACCCTACATGAGGGGAGTGATACCCTACATGAGGGGAGTGATACCCTACATGATGGGAATGATGTGTGGTGAGGGGAGTGATGCTCTACATGAGGAGACTGATGTGTGGTGATGGGAGTGATGCCCTACATGAAGGGAGTGATGCTCTACATGAGGGGAGCGATGCTCTACATGAGGGGAGCGATGCTCTACATGAGGGGAGCGATGCTCTACATGAGGGGAGTGATACCCTACATGAGGGGAGTGATACCCTACATGAGGGGAATGATGTGTGGTGAGGGGAGTGATGCTCTACATGAGGACACTGATGTGTGGTGAGCGGAGTGATGCTCTACATGAGGGAAGCGACACCCTACATGAAGGGAGTGATGCTCTACATGAGGGGAGTGATGCCCTACATGAGGGGAGTGATGCCCTTCATGAGGGGAGTGATGCCTTTCATGAGGGGAGCGATACCCTACATGAGAGGAGTGATACCCTACATGAGGGGAGTGATTCTCTACATGATGAGAATGATGTGTGGTGAGGGGAGTGATGCTCTACATGAGGAGACTGATGTGTGGTGGTGGGAGTGATGCCCTACATGATGGGAGTGATGCCCTACATGAAGGGAGTGATGCCCTACATGAAGGGAGCGATGCCCTACATGAAGGGAGCGATGCCCTACATGAAGGGAGCGATGCCCTACATGAAGGGAGCGATGCCCTACATGAGGGGAGCGATGCTCTGCATGAGGGGAGCGATGCTCTACATGAGGGGAGCGATGCTCTACATGAGGGGAGCGATGCTCTACATGAGGGGAGCGATGCTCTACATGAGGGGAGCGATGCTCTACATGAGGGGAGTGATGCTCTACATGAGGGAAGTGACACCCTACATGAGGGGAGTGATGCTCTACATGAGGGGAGTGATGTGTGGTGATGGGAGTGATGCTCTACATGAGGGAAGCGACACCCTACATGTAGGGAGTAATGCCCTACATGAAGGGAGTGATGCCCTACATGAAGGGAGTGATGCTCTACATGAAGGGAATGATGTTAGGTGAAGAGAGTGATGCTTTACATGACGGGAGTGATGCCCTGCATGAGAAGAATGATACCCTACATGAGTGGAGTGATTCTCTACATGATGGGAATGATGTGTGGTGAGGGGAGTGATGCTCTACATGAGGACACTGATGTGTGGTGAGCGGAGTGATGCTCTACATGAGGGAAGCGACACCCTACATGAAGGGAGTGATGCTCTACATGAGGGGAGTGATGCCCTACATGAAGGGAGTGATGCCCTTCATGAGGGGAGTGATGCCCTTCATGAGGGGAGCGATACCCTACATGAGAGGAGTGATACCCTACATGAGAGGAGTGATACCCTACATGAGAGGAGTGATACCCTACATGAGGGGAGTGATTCTCTACATGATGAGAATGATGTGTGGTGAAGGGAGTGATCCTCTACATGAGGGGAGTGATGCTCTACATGAGGGGAGTGATGTGTGGTGATGGGAGTGATGCTCTACATGAGGGAAGCGACACCCTACATGTAGGGAGTGATGCCATACATGTAGGGAGTGATGCCCTACATGAAGGGAGTGATGCCCTACATGAGGGGAGTGACGCCCTACATGAGGGGAGTGACGCCCTACATGAGGGGAGTGATGCCCTACATGAGGGAAGTGATGCCCTACATAAGGGGAGTGATACCCTACATGAGGGGAGTGATACCCTACATGAGGGGAGTGATTTTCTACATGATGGGAATGATGTGTGGTGATGGGAGTGATGCTCTACATGAGGACACTGATGTGTGGTGAGCGGAGTGATGCTCTACATGAGGGAAGCGACACCCTACATGAAGGGAGTGATGCTCTACATGAGAGGAGTGATACCCTACATGAGGGGAGTGATTGTCTACATGATGAGAATGATGTATGGTGAGGGGAGTGATGCTCTACATGAGGAGACTGATGTGTGGTGGTGGGAGTGATGCCCTACATGATGGGAGTGATGCCCTACATGAAGGGAGTGATGCCCTACATGAAGGGAGTGATGCCCTACATGAAGGGAGTGATGCTCTACATGAGGGGAGTGATGCTCTACATGAGGGGAGTGATGCTCTACATGAGGGGAGAGATGCCCTTCATGAGGGGAGCGATGCCCTACATGAGGGGAGCGATGCCCTACATGAGGGGAGCGATGCTCTACATGAGGGGAGCGATGCTCTACATGAGGGGAGTGATACCCTACATGAGGGGACTGACACCCTACATGAGGGGAGTGATGTGTGGTGATGGGAGTGATGCTCTACATGAGGGAAGCGACACCCTACATGTAGGGAGTGATGCCCTACATGAAGGGAGTGATGCCCTACATGAAGGGAGTGATGCCCTACATGAAGGGAGTGATGCCCTACATGAAGGGAGCGATGCCCTACATGAAGGGAGCGATGCCCTACATGAGGGGAGCGATGCTCTACATGAGGAGAGCGATGCCCTACATGAGGGGAGTGATACCCTACATGAGGGGAGTGATACCCTACATGAGGGGAGTGATACCCTACATGATGGGAATGATGTGTGGTGAGGGGAGTGATGCTCTACATGAGGAGACTGATGTGTGGTGATGGGAGTGATGCCCTACATGAAGGGAGTGATGCTCTACATGAGGGGAGCGATGCTCTACATGAGGGGAGCGATGCTCCACATGAGGGGAGCGATGCTCTACATGAGGGGAGCGATGCTCTACATGAGGGGAGTGATACCCTACATGAGGGGAGTGATACCCTACATGAGGGGAATGATGTGTGGTGAGGGGAGTGATGCTCTACATGAGGACACTGATGTGTGGTGAGCGGAGTGATGCTCTACATGAGGGAAGCGACACCCTACATGAAGGGAGTGATGCTCTACATGAGGGGAGTGATGCCCTACATGAGGGGAGTGATGCCCTTCATGAGGGGAGTGATGCCTTTCATGAGGGGAGCGATACCCTACATGAGAGGAGTGATACCCTACATGAGGGGAGTGATTCTCTACATGATGAGAATGATGTGTGGTGAGGGGAGTGATGCTCTACATGAGGAGACTGATGTGTGGTGGTGGGAGTGATGCCCTACATGATGGGAGTGATGCCCTACATGAAGGGAGTGATGCCCTACATGAAGGGAGCGATGCCCTACATGAAGGGAGCGATGCCCTACATGAAGGGAGCGATGCCCTACATGAAGGGAGCGATGCCCTACATGAGGGGAGCGATGCTCTGCATGAGGGGAGCGATGCTCTACATGAGGGGAGCGATGCTCTACATGAGGGGAGCGATGCTCTACATGAGGGGAGCGATGCTCTACATGAGGGGAGCGATGCTCTACATGAGGGGAGTGATACCCTACATGAGGGGAGTGATACCCTACATGAGGGGAATGATGTGTGGTGAGGGGAGTGATGCTCTACATGAGGACACTGATGTGTGGTGAGCGGAGTGATGCTCTACATGAGGGAAGCGACACCCTACATGAAGGGAGAGATGCTCTACATGAGGGGAGTGATGCCCTACATGAGGGGAGGGATGCCCTTCAGGAGGGGAGTGATGCCCTTCATGAGGGGAGCGATACCCTACATGAGAGAAGTGATACCCTACATGAGAGGAGTGATACCTCCATGATGAGAATGATGTGTGGTGAAGGGAGTGATCCTCTACATGAGGGGAGTGATGTGTGGTGATGGGAGTAATGCTCTACATGAGGGAAGCGACGCCCTACATGAAGGGAGTGATGCCCTACATGAGGGGAATGATGTGTGGTGATGGGAGTGATGCTCTACATGAGGACACTGATGTGTGGTGAGCGGAGTGATGCTCTACATGAGGGAAGCGACACCCTACATTAAAGGAGTGATGCTCTACATGAGGGGAGTGATGCCCTACATGAGGGGAGTGATGCCCTTCATGAGGGGAGCGATACCCTACATGAGAGGAGTGATAACCTACATGAGGGGAGTGATTCTCTATATGATGAGAATGATGTGTGGTGAGGGGAGTGATGCTCTACATGAGGAGACTGATGTGTGGTGATGGGAGTGATGCCCTACATGATGGGAGTGATGCCCTACATGAAGGGAGTGATGCCCTACTTGAAGGGAGTGATGCCCTACATGAAGGGAGTGATGCTCTAAATGAGAGGAGTGATGCTCTACATGAGGGGAGTGATGCTCTACATGAGGGGAGTGATGCTCTACATGAGGGGAGCGATGCCCTACATGAGGGGAGTGATGCCCTACATGAGGGGAGCGATGCTCTACATGAGGGGAGCAATGCTCTACATGAGGGGAGTGATACCCTACATGAGCGGACTGACACCCTACATGAGGGGAGTGATGTGTGGTGATGGGAGTGATGCTCTACATGAGGGAAGCGACACCCTACATGTAGGGAGTGATGCGCTACATGAAGGAAGTGATGTCCTACATGAAGGGAGCGATGCCCTACATGAAGGGAGCGATGCCCTACATGAGGGGAGCGATGCTCTACATGAGGGGAGCGATGCCCTACATGAGGGGAGTGATACCCTACATGAGGGGAGTGATACCCTACATGAGGGGAGTGATACCCTACATGAGGGGAGTGATACCCTACATGATGGGAATGATGTGTGGTGAGGGGAGTGATGCTCTACATGAGGAGACTGATGTGTGGTGATGGGAGTGATGCCCTACATGAAGGGAGTGATGCTCTACATGAGGGGAGTGATGCTCTACATGAGGGGAGCGATGCTTTACACGAGGGGAGCGATGCTTTACATGAGGGGAGCGATACCCTACATGAGGGGAGCGATACCCTACATGAGCGGAGTGATACTCTGCATGAGGAGACTGATGTGTAGTGATGGGAGTGATGCCCTACATGAAGGGAGTGATGCCCTACATGAGGGGAGTGATGCTCTACATGAGGGGAGCGATGCCCTTCATGAGGGGAGCGATGCTCTACATGAGGGGAGGGATGCTCTACATGAGGGGAGCGATGCCCTTCATGAGGGGAGCGATGCCCTTCATGAGGGGAGCGATGCCCTTCATGAGGGGAGCGATGCCCTTCATGAGGGGAGCGATGCCCTACATGAGGGGAGCGATGCCCTACATGAGGGGAGCGATGCCCTACATGAAGGGAGCGATGCCCTACATGAAGGGAGCGATGCTCCACATGAGGGGAGTGATGCTCTACATGAGGGGAGTGATGTGTGGAGAAGGGAGTGATGCCCTGCATGAGAAGAATGATACCCTACATGAGGGGAGTGATATGCTACATGAGGGGAGTGATTCCCTACATGAGGGGAGCGATTCTTTACATGATGGGAAAGATGTGTGGTGAGGGGAGTGATGCTCTACATGAGGACACTGATGTGTGGTGATGGGAGTAATGCTCTACATGAGGGAAGCGACACCCTACATGTAGGGAGTGATACTCTACATGAAGGGAGTGATGCCCTACATGAGGGGAGTGATGCCGTACATGAAGGGAGTGATGCTTTACATGAGGGAAGCGACACCCTACATGAAGGGAGTGATACTCTACATGAGGGGAGTGATGCTCTACATGAGGGGAGAGATGCTGTACATGAGGGGAGAGATGCCCTTTATGAGGGGAGCGATACCCTACATGAGAGGAGTGATGCCCTACATGAGGGGAGTGATACCCTACATGAGGGGAGTGATGCTCTACATGAGGGGAGTGATGTGTGGTGAAGGGAGTGATGCTTTACATGAGGGGAGTGATGTGTGGGGAAGGGAGTGATGCTCTACATGAGGGGAGTGATGCCCTACATGAGGGGAGTGATGCCCTACATGAGGGGAGTGATACACTTAGGGTTGCCACCCGACCGGTATCTCACCGGCAAGGCCGGTATTTTAGTGGCCTTGCCGGTGCTGGTAATTTTCTTCTAACGGCAATGTTAATTGCCGGTATTTTCCTACAAGGACTTCTGCTTCCATTGCGGAGTGCTCATTAGTGCAGCCTTTACCTCCCCCACCAACTTGTGTTAATAAAAAAAAAAAACACTCACCTCCTCCATTTGCTAGCGCTGCTGACTGGAGGAAAGGACCTGCGAGACGTCATCATGCTGGAGCGCAGGTTCTGAGCTTCCTGTCAGCAGGGAGCGTTCATAGCTGCTCAAGCAAATGGAGGAGGTGAGTGGGGGGCACTAATGGGGGCATTATTCTAACTGGGAACACTTATAGGAGACATTATTCTTATTGGGGGGCACTAATGGGGCATTGATCTAATTTGGGGCACTAATGGGGGCATTATTTTAACTGGGGGCACTAATGGGAGGCATTATTCTTACTGGGGGGCACTAATGGGTGTCATTTTTCTTCCTGGGGGACACTAATGGGGGCATTTTTCTTCCTGGGGGCACTAATAGGGGCAATATTCTTCCTGGGGAGCATTAATGGGGGCATTATTCTTCCTGGGGGCACTAGCGGGGGCATTATTCTTCCTGGGGTGCACTAATAAGGGCATTCTTCTTCTTGGGGGGGCACACATAGGGGCATTATTCTTCCTGGGGGCACAAATGGGGGGCATTATTCTTCCTGGGGGGCATTAATTCTGGGGTGCACTGATGGGGGCATTACTATTACTGGGGGGCACTAATGGGGGCATTAATATTACTGGGGGCATTAATATTACTGGGAACCACAGTATGATAGCGACCTAACACCCTGTGTTAAGCCATGCCCCACAACGTGGCCGGTATTTTTGGTTGGGAAAGGTGGCAACCATAGATACACTACATGAGGGGAGTGATACCCTGCATGAGGGGAGGGATGCCCTACATGAGGGGAGTGATACCCTACATGAGGGGAGGGATGCCCTACATGAGGGGAGGGATGCCCTACATGAGGGGAGGGATGCCCTACATGAGGGAAGCGATGCCCTACATGAGGAAAATGATGCCCTACATGAGGGGAGTGATGCCTATGAGGGGAGTGATGCCCTACTTGAGGGGAGTGATGCCCTACTTGAGGGGAGTGATGCCCTACTTGAGGGGAGTGATTTTTGATTGAAACGTCTTTATTACAATCAGTCATCTTACATACATACTTTGGTACTGTGACGCAGCACAGCACTCAATAAATTACAAGTATTCGTCTTTGCGAGCATGTCATTGTTATGTAAAGCACAGGCTAACCTACACTATTCATCTCAATGAATGCTACACTATCATACCTATTCAATCACAATAAACCTTTCAACAAACTATTCAGACAGTGATGTGGGTGTGGGGGGTGGGAAGAAAGGGGTAGGGAGGGGGAAGTCACGTGCCCAAAGCTTTATTGACATAAAAAACACACGGAGGGAGAGGGGGGGGGGGGGGGGGGGAAGGAGAGCGGTTCAGTCCTCTTCTTCTTCTTCGACGTCCTCGGAGATGTTGTAATCCCGCAGCAGACTGTGGATAAGTCTTCGGCAGTCGAGGACGGACATCTTCTCCCTCCTCAGTACGAGCCGATTCCTAGCAAGCCATAAAGCGTCCTTAACACATTTCATAAGGCGCCAGGCCTCCTGGATGGCTCCAACAGTGTGAATCCCAGGAAATAGTCCATACAGCACCGAAGTGTATTGCAGGCTGTTCCTGGGTACAGAGTCTTTGAGTTCAAGTTCCAGGGCGTCCAACAGGCCCTGAGCAAAGGGGCACTCCCAAAACAAGTGATAAGATGTTTCCTCCTTGAATGGGCACCTGGGGCAGTGCCGGGTTTTGCTCAGGTTGCGGGCGTGCATGAATGACCGAATTGGCAGTCCTCCCTGAATGGCCATCCATGACAAGTCCTTGTGCCCGTTGCTTAACCTGTTTGACGACACATTAGTCCAAACTGTCTCTACGGTGTTGTCCTGGATCCCTGGAATTGACTCCACCACGTCCTTTGCTCTGCTGAGTTTGTGGATAGTTTTTGGCTTCCACAAGTCGGATTTGAGGCCCTCCAGCTGGTGTTCCCTCACAAACCTGACGATGTCCCCGTAGAACCAGGGAGCGTGCCAGTTGTAAGGGATGGAGCTGTCCCACTTGTCCCAGCCCATGCCCCTCCAGAGAGGCAGGAGGAAAAAGCGAACGCTGTCACAAACAGAGGCGATCCACAGTAAAGTGGGCAGGTCCGGTATGCCCTTTCCGCCCTTGCGGGGCTCTTTGTACATGATGGCTCGCTTCACTCTGTCCATTTTAGATCCCCAGACGAAGCAAAAGACTGTCCTGGTGATGGCCCTGGAAACGGTGGCAAGAGGGGGCCATGCCTGTGCGGTGTACTGTAGCACAGGCAAAACTTCATTACGCAGGACGAGTGCTTTCCCTTCGTTCGTTAGGACTCTGAGGCTCCACAGTCCAATTCTTTGATTCACCTTGGCCAAGCGTTCTTCCCAAGACTTGAGGGCTGCGCCTTCCTTCCCAAACCAGACTCCGAGGATTTTGATGAAGTCTGATTTGATGTTGAATGGAAAGGGGGCAGAAGAAGCCAGTTGCCAGTCCCCGAAGAGCATGGCCTCTGACTTGCCGCAGTTGACTTTGGCCCCTGAAGCTTGTCCGAACTCCTCGCAGGTCTGGACAAGTGCAGTCACCGAACGCTTGTCAGCGCAGAAGACGGTCACGTCGTCCATGTACAGCGAGCACTTGGCCTCGTAGTGTCCTGGTCCCGGTGCGGTGATCCCTCTGATCTCCCCATTCTGTCGGATAGCCTCCGCGAAGGATTCTATAACGCAAACAAAAAGAAGAGGTGAAAGAGGGCAGCCCTGCCTGACCCCAGAGAGGACAGGGAAGGGGTCAGTCTTCCAACCGTTCACCAACACCGTGCTGCAAATATCAAGGTACATTAGGTCAACAAAAGAACAGAACCTCCTGCCTAGACCTAGCCTGCGCAGAGCCTTGCCCATAAACTCATGAGAGACCCGGTCGAATGCCTTCTCCTGGTCCAGGCTGACCAGGGCGGCATGAACATGGCGGTCCTTGATGTAGTGCACCGTGTCTCTCACAAGAGCGAGGCTGTCTGCGATCCTGCGGCCCGAAATGCCGCAGGTCTGGTTTGGGTGGACGATTCCGCCGATGACGACCTTCAGCCGGTTGGCCAGTACCTTGGCGAGGATCTTATAGTCCACGTTCAGGAGAGAGATGGGACGCCAGTTTTTCAGGTCACATCTCTCCCCCTTCCGCTTATACAGGATCGTGATCATTCCTTCCCTCAAGGATGGGGGCATTGTACCCTCCACCACCATCTCCTCATAGAGTTCCAACAGGTCCGGACAGATCAGGTCCCCCAGCGCTACATAGAGCTCCGCTGGGAGGCCGTCACTGCCCGGGGTCCTGCCGGACCTAAAGGATCTAGCGGCAGAGAGCACCTCCCCCACCGTCAGAGGGTCATCCATGGCCTCCGCACCTGCCGGATCAAGATGGTTAGTGATACCTGACAGGAATTTATCGGCGGCCTTCTGGTCGGTGTTCTTCAGGAAGTAGAGGTCGCTGAAGAAGTCTGTGACGACTCCCATTACTTCCTCCTTCTCCGAACGTATGTTGCCGTCTTTGTCTCGGAGTTCGTTCAGGGGCGTGTGGCCGGCGTGGAGTTTCCTGAAAAAGAACGAGTTACACTTCTCACCCTTCTCCAGGTTTTCCACTTTGGAACGGAAGACGATTTGCCTGGATTCCTCCTCAAAGTGCCTTTTCAGGCTCTTTTTGGCTTCCTCCAGCTCCTCTCTAACCTTCCAGCCGCACCGGTGAAGGTCTTGCAGGGACCGCAACTCACGTTGCAGTGCTCTGAAGGCCTTCTTCTTCTCACACGCCTGATGTTATTGCTTATCCTGAAAGAAACAACGAAACTGGACTTTAACATACTCCCACCAGTCGCTAGTCCGTTGAAACAAGCATTTGACATTCCGCCAGGCTGTGTAGACCTCTCTAAGTTCCGCAAGCACGTCCTCGCGATTCAGCAGGGCGCAGTTCAGTTTCCAGGACCCTCGGCCGGGGGAAACCCGGTGCCTAGGGTACACTGGACCTGAATGGCCCTGTGATCGGAGAAGAAGCAAGGGACCATAGAGTGCCCACACCGCCTGACTGCCCGAGAGGTGAACACAAAGTCAATCCGGAGCGAGCCATTGGGTCGGCACCACGTATAGTTAATGGAGCCTTTCCCCATGGATCCCACAACGTCCTGTAAGGATGCTTCGGTCACCATCTCAATGAGCAGCTTGGAAGTGACGTCGAGCCTGCTTGTAGTGCTGGAGCTTTTTCTGTCCTCTTCGATCGGGCAGTTGAAATCCCCGGCCATCACTACGGTCCTGGTGGTAGCGAGTTGCAGCCGGAGGGCCTGGAAAAGCTCCAGTTGCTCATTCTTGTCAGGGGAGGCGTACACATTGATGAGCCTAACCGGCTCTCCCGCCCAGGAGCCGTCTACGACAAGTAGTCTGCCACAGACGAGCTCCTGGACGGAGTCAAGTGTGAACGCGTTTCCCCTGAGGAGGATGGCAAGCCCGGCCGACTTGCAGTCGCCACCACCGGACCAGTAGGAGGGGCCGTGGGACCACTCCCTGGCCAGATGGTTGTGTGACGACTGAGGTAATGGGCAGTTGGATTTGAGAATCCTCAGTGGTGGTGATGACGGGGCGGGAGGGGGGGCGGGAGAGGGGGGGGGACGGGAGCATGGTTTAGGGCAGGTGTCTGCTAACCCTCCTTCCTTGGTGGTTTCGCCTTGGGTTTGGTCGCCACCAGAGTCGGGGCTGGGGTGGAGTTCCCGTTGGCCAGGGCTCTGGCTGCAACGGCTGCCCAGGTGCGCTCCCTCGTCGGGCAGTCCTTGTAGACGTGGGTGGCCAGACCGCAGCTGCCCACGAAGCGCATGAAAGGGGATTCCGGTCTCGCTGCTTTCACCATCTCCCAGTACCTTTTGCAGATGGCCACGGAAGCAAAATTGATCCAGAACACCCCTGTGAAGAATGCATGGATGGATACCACTTCTGGCTTCGCAAACCCCTGTTCCAGGACCATCTTTTTGCCAGACACATCCTGGCTCATGTCCGGCACTCTCCCGTCCGCCTCCTTCAACTTCAGGACAACCGTCTGCCTAATCCAGGGCTCCAGGGGAGGGGAGCCAGGGCCGGGCTTATGGCCTTCCCGTTGTTTCGGAGGGGAACCGGGCGTAGCCGGGTCAGTAGCCAATGAAGTGGAGGCTGAAGGGGCCTGGAGGGCTTCTTCTGTGGCCTTTCTTCCTTCTGTGGTGGGCTTCTTGGTCTTGGTCTTGTTCTTGGGAGGCTTGACGGTTGAGGTTGAGGCCATGGCTTCTTCCTTCTTCCTGCCTTCGTCTCCCAGAAACGTCTTCTTGCTGGGCGGAGCTTCTTTCGGGGAAGGGCGGAGCTTCTTCCGGGGGAGGGCTTTGCTGAGCCTCTTTTCCTCGTTGGGGTTCCCCGAGGCCGGAGTCTTCAGGCCGGAGTCTTCAGTCCTCGTCATCGGGGTTCCTCGTCGAGTCTTCGTAAAGTCTTCTCCTGAATCGCAGTCGGAGACGTTCTTCCAGGCGTCGTATTCGGGCTGTCGAGATCCAAGTAAGCACTGTCTAACGTCGTACACCAAGACTATTAAGCCACAGGCCAAGAGGAGGTCGGAGACCAGAGCACTCTTGTTCCCTGGGGAATAGCCCTACACCCAATAGCAGCAGTGAGCTGAAGCTAAATTTAATCAACGATGCTCAAAGGCAGAGTGCAGGGGGTACCCACAAGGACCTGGGCCGGCAAGAAAAGGCAGACTAATAAGAACAGATACTACACTTGATCTTAGCCAAAAGGCCGAGAAGCGATAAGAAACCCCAGAAATTGAATTTCTGGAACCGCAAACACAAATCTTTCCAGTTTCGCGTATAATTTATTCTCCCACAGGATGAGCAAGACCTGACGTAAGTGTTCCTTATGAGTTTTGAAATCAGGAGAAAAAAAATCAAAATGTCATCCAAATACACTAATACAAATTTTCCCATTAAATGATAAAAAATGCTGTTGACGAAATGCTGAAAAACGGGGCATTCATCAAACCAAAAGGCATAACCAAATTCTCAAAATGGCCCTCAGGGGTATTGAAGGCCGTCTTCCATTCGTCTCCTTCTCTGACCCTGACCAGGTTGTATGCCCCTCTTAGATCTAATTTGGAAAAGACTTTAGCCCCAACAATCTGGTTAAACAGGTCCGGGATCAGAGGAAGCGGATAAGGGTCACGAATAGTGATACTGTTCAGCTCCCTGAAATCAGGACAAGGTCTTAAAGAACCATCTTTTTTCTTAACAAAGAAAAAAACAGCGGCAACAGGTGACTTCGAGGGTCGTATGTGTCCTTTTCTCAGACTCTCAGAGATATAAGCACGCATAGCGACCCTTTCAGGTTGGGAAAGATTGTATAAACAAGATTTAGGCAGCTTGGCGCCTGGGATGAGATTAATAGGGCAATCGTACTCCCTGTGCGGGGGCAAATCCTGAACTCCACTCTCAGAGAAGACATCCGAAAATTCTGAGAGAAAAGGTGGTACAGTCTTAGTAGAAACCTCAGAAACAGATGTCGTGAGGCAATTCTCTCTGCAAAAGTCACTCCAACCATTTATTTGCCTCGCTTGCCAATCAATGGTGGGGTTATGTTTAGTGAGCCAGGGTAGCCCCAACACAAGAGGAGTAGGTAATCCGCTAAGGACGAAACATGACACATCCTCAACATGAGCATCACTCACAATTAAACGAATATTGTGAACTATGCCCTTTAATGATTTCTGAGAAAGTGGAGCGGAATCAATAGCAAAAACAGGAATATACTTTCCCAAAGTGCATACCTGGAAACCATGAGTTATCGCAAAATGATTATCAATGAGATTGACAGCTGCTCCACTACATCTACAAAAATCTCACAAAAAATGTTCTTGCTCTCTAGCGCCACCCTGGCAGGCAGGACAAAATGGGAACTACAAGCAAACGGAAAACCTTCAATTTCCGCCTCAACCCTGCCAATAGTAACAGATGGAACATTTTTAAAAGATTTTTTCCTTTTTGTTTCTTTATTACTCCCAGAAAACTGCCTGAATCTCCTAGAGGGACAAACATTTGCCAAATGATTTATACCTCCACAACAAAAACAAACCTTCCCATGCGGGCTGAATCTTCTATTGTCAGAGGCAATCAACCCCAGCTGCATGGGCTCCAGCTCAGAAGGGGCTGACAGCGACTGAGACCCCTGCACACAGAATGAGACCGCTGCAGTGTCCGGGGAATGAGTATGACAGGAAGGAGAGACCTCTCCTCTCTCTCTAAGACGCCTGTCAATATGAACGGCCTGAGACATAGCAGAGTCCAAGGAGATAGGCCTCTCATGAAAGGCAAATGCATCTTTCAATCCCTCTGAAAGACCATGGGACAAATGACTTCGGAGTGCAGCATCATTCCAACCAGTATCAGCTGCCCATCTCCGAAATTCTGAGCAGTATATCTCTGCGGATTGTTTACCCTGGCATAACAGACGTAGTCTAGACTCAGCCAAAGCAACACGATCCGGATCATCATATATCTGACCCAGGGCTAAAAATAATTCATCCACTGAACGGAGGGGCCGTGCCCCCATCGGCAGCGAAAAGGCTCACGACTGAGCGTTACCCCTGAGCAGCGATATAATGATCCCCACCCTCCGTTCCTCATCACCAGAGGAATGGGGAAGAAGGCGAAAATGGAGCTTGCAAGCCTCTCTGAAACGCACAAAATTCTCACTACCCCCGGAGAAGGTATCCGGGAGCGAGATCTTAGGCTCAGAACAAACTCCATGAACGCAAGCTGAACCGGTCACTAGAAACTGAGAAAGAGTCTTACGGAGATCAGCTACCTCCAATGAAAGACCCTGGAAGCGTTCAGTCAAAAGTGAAACCGGATCCATGCTTGAGACGGTTTTGGCGGTTTATAATGTCACGGAATGTGTACAGGAAACAAGACAATGCAAAATGAATATATGACTCACTGGATCCAAAACTAAGGAACAAAAGGGAGACCCCTGCATAAGACCTGGCACTCTCCCTGACTGCTCAGCCTATGCGAACACCCCAATGTTGGATGATCGCATATCCTCGTACCTCGACTATATAACACCTGAACACCCTACAATAGTGAGGGGACACGACCACCGGCTCCCTACACTAGACACGGAGGGAGTCAGGGTCACCTGGGATCCAGCAAACATAAAATCACAAATGAATGTACAACACTTATCTTGTAGAAGACTGGGAAATAGGATCAGCATGCACACACACTCCAGGAAGTTGTATAAACCGCACACTAATGCATTATGGGGAGGAATTTAAAGGGATGCAATCAGTCCAACTACATGACAGCTGAGAGAGGCTAACGAGATGAGGAACTGAAAACCAAAACAAAGAAAGCTCAAGGAGGAGGTTCTGAAAGGCTTCTGTCAGAGCTTCTCAGATGTCTGGTTGTGACATGAAGACAGAGTGCCCCCTATTATTAATAGGGCAGACAGAGTGCCCCCTATTATGAATAGTGCAGGTAGAGTGCCCCTATTAATAGCAGTGCAGACAGATTATTAATGGTGCAGACAGATTTCCCCCTATTATGAATAGTGCCCCCTATTAAGAGTGCCCCCTATTATTAATGGTGCAGAGTGCCCCCTATGATTAATGGTGCAGGCAGAGTACCCCCTATTATTAATGGTGCAGACAAAGTGCCCCCTATTATTAATGGTGAAGACAGAGTGCCCCCTATTATTAATAGGGCAGACAGAGTGCCCCCTATTATGAATAGTGCAGGCTGAGTGCCCCTATTAATAACAGTGCAAACAGATTGCCCCCTATTATGAATAGTGCAGAGTGCCCCTATTAATAACAGTGCAGACAGAGTGCCCCCTATTATGAATAGTGCAGGCTGAGTGCCCCTATTAATAACAGTGCAGACAGATTGCCCCCTATTATGAATAGTGCAGAGTGCCCCCTATTATGAATAGTGCAGACAGAGTGTCCCTATTAATAGCAGTGCAGACAGAGTGCCCCTATTATTAATAGTGCAGGCAGAGTGCCCCCTATTATGAATAGTGCAGGCAGAGTGCCCCCTATTATGAATAGTGCAGGCAGAGTGCCCCCTATTATGAATAGTGCAGACAGAGTGCCCCCTATTATGAATAGTGCAGGCAGAGTGCCCCCTATTATTAATGGTGCAGAGTGCCCCTATTATTAATAGTGTAGATAGCGTTTCTCTATTATTAATGGTGCAGACAGATTGCCCCCTATTATGAATAGTGCAGAGTGCCCCCTATTATTAGTAGTGCAGACAGAGTGCCACCTATTATTAATGGTGCAGACAGAGTGCCCCCCTATTATTAATGGTGCAGGTAGAGTGCCCCCTATTATTAATAGTGCAGGCAGAGTGCCCCCTATTATTAATAGTGCAGGCAGAGTGCCCCCTATTATTAATAGTGCAGGCAGAGTGCCCCCTATTATTAATAGTGCAGGCAGAGTGCCCCCTATTATTAATAGTGCAGGCAGAGTGCCCCCTATTATTAATGGTGCAGGCAGAGTGCCCCCTATTATTAATGGTGCAGACAGAGTGCCCCTATTATTAATAGTGTAGATAGCGTTCCTCTATTATTAATGGTGCAGACAGATTGCCCCCTATTATGAATAGTGCAGACAGAGTGCCCCCTATTATTAATGGTGCAGACATATTGCCCCTATTATGAATAGTGCAGACAGATTGCCCCCTATTATGAATAGTGCAGACAGAGTGCCCCCTATTATTAATGGTGCAGACAGAGTGCCCCCATTAATAATAGTGCAGGTAGAATGCCCCCATTAATAATAGTGCAGACAGAGTTCTTGACCCCCTAATAAATTATTGTACCATCTAGAGCAGGGATGCTCAACCTGTGGCTCGCCAGCTTTTTTAAAACTACAACTCCCATGATGCCCTTCTGTAGGATGATAGCTGTAGGCTGTCAGGGAATGATGGGAGTTGTAGTTTTGCAACATCTGGAGGGCCGCAGGTTGAGCATGCCTGATCTAGAGTGTTCAGACTGGACAGGTCTATAGGTCTGTAAGCTCCTTCTGTTTTGGCCATCTAAAATTTTGATGTGGCCCCTTGAAGTAGCACAATTTCACACTGTGACCCTCAGACACCCCTGGTGTAAGACTCCTTCCTGGGTTTCAGTTGGCACCCCATGTGTACCACTCACCATGGGACGCAAACCACATGTACAGCTGAGGAAAAGAACTGATGTTATACTGGATGCCCACATGGCAGCAGCTCATGGATAGATCTCCGGGGTGTGAGTCTTATATCCTTAAAGGGAACCTGTCACCTGGATTTTGGGTATAGAGCTGAGGACATGGGTTGCTAGATGGCCGCTAGCCACATCCGCAATACCCAGTCCCCATAGCTCTGTGTGCTTTTATTGTGTAAAAAAAAAAACGATTTGATACATAAGCAAATTAACCTGAGATGAGTCAGAGCTTGAAAATATGACTCTTCTCTGGTCACATAAGTAAGATATGACTCTTTTATGTTAATTTGAATATGTATCATATCGTTTTTTTCACACAATAAAAGCACACAGAGCTATGGGGACTGGGTATTGCGGATGTGCTAGTGGCCATCTAGCAACCTATGTCCTCAGCTCTATACCCCAAATCCCAGTGACAGGTAACCTTTAAACTCTTATTGAAGAGGCTCTAATCTGGGGGTGGAATGTAGAAGGAGAGAAGGGATATGTACCTCTGCCTAGATGTGATTCTGGTTATCCCCGTCCTTCATGATTACTCATCTCAGGTTCCCGATCTTCTTCCATGGACTGTATTGTTAGACAGATGGCCGAATAGACAGTTCAGGTTGGGGCTACGCGGTGATATATGTTGTGTGACAGCAAGTCTCAGAAGTCGTGTGTCGCTGTTGGACAACTGTCTTAGAGCTAAGGTTTGGCTGTAAAAACACCACCAAATTACAGACAAGTCTCAGGTAAGTCATGAGTGACTTACATTATGGTCAGCCTTCTACCAAAACCAGTGTTGGATTTTCTGCCATTGTTCCAGTCACGACATGTCACGTGTTGCATCATGTATATATTAATCACAATATGTTTAAGTAGTTCAATATAACAATAAAAATGGATCTTGGTGCAATATAACTTTATTTGCTAGAATCCTAAATAAAAACCGTCATGCGCATCGTCAATAGGTACAATTATAGTTGTACTAAAAATTACTATAGAAAATGCTGTAAAAATTAATTAATTAAACCTATTTCTTTGAATGTAAACCTTCAAATACAAAACAAACAAAAAGATAATAAAAAATTAAATATAAGAAAAATACTAGAAATATAAAAATGGATTATTAATTTGTAAAAAGAGTAAATTCCTAAAATATCCCCTTCATAGGGATTTTTCCATCTGTTAATATTTGCAGGGTAATGGTCTTTTAACTTGTGTTCAGTAGGTGGCGCTGTTGCCTTAGAATTAGAAAGCTGTGAAGCGATTGGGATAGAATAACATCTAATTGCGGCTATTAGTTTTTCTACCTTAATTGTCGGAAAAAAAGTCTATACCAAGAGTCTATACCAATATAGAAGGACTTTTTTTCAGACAATTAAGGAAGAAAAACTAATACCCGCAATTAGATGTCATTGTATCCCAATCGCTTCACAGCTTTCTAATTCTAAAGCAACAGCACTCTCTATTCTACTTGTCTTTTTTATTTTAATTAGTAACTTATTCTCATCTATCTTATAGTTTGTAGTTTTGTATTGATATTACGCCTATGATATACCTATATAATATATATGCTCTATCATTAGACCTATCCCCTTGTTTAGCAGCTATTGGGTGGTTTCACACACAAAGTTATTAGAAAAAAAAGGGCAGTGTTTTTTAAGCTTACTTTTTAAATAAAATAAAAACAAAGACATGCACTGGAAACTACGCGTTTTTGGTATTTTTTTTCCTTACAATTGTATTGTTTCTCTACAAACCCATAAAAAGCCACAAACATGTTGTGTGTGGAGGAGTCTTTTGGGTAATTGTACTGGTTCTGAGTCTAGGGTTTCTTCAGCCTGCATGTCCTGTGGGACTTGTTAGTAGAGTTTAGCATCTGTTGTTTTATCCTTCTTAAATGTGTAGTCCGTCACACCTCTAGGACGCTACCCCGGCAGAAACAGAAAGACCACTTTTCCCCCCATTAACACTGTCTGCTTAGAAGTGAATGCATCTGTGCCCATGTTTGTGTGAATCCAGAAATGGACGTCGGGTCTTCTCATGGGAGAGGTTCTTAGAGATGGTACCAGCACATATCAGGCATGATGGAATGTCCTGGGGTATATGCCATAAATATTGGGAAATAAATAGCCCTTTACGTTTTCCTGCTAAACCACAGAGCCCTTACATTTTCCCACTGATGATAAGACCCTTTCTCTCTGTGAATTACCCCGGATACATTTCTGAATGTCTGGACCCCATGATGTCTCTGTAGCTGGGTTGTGTGAATGGGATGTCTCCCTCACCACCTACTCCTCCATATAGTGGACCGATCTTCTCAGGACTTGTGCTGCCACTGTTATTATCTTATCCCTCATAGCTGACTTATCTTCTGTCCTATATTATCTATATTATTATTTTATATATATTTTGTTATTCTTTTGCAAAGTACAGCAATGAGTCATTGATCCCGAATTACAAGTAAAGGACCTTAGAAAACATCAGGGTTTACCTTTCCCCATGCTCACATTTAATGATGTTTCTGGGGCCGCACTGTGTGAGGGTAAGAACAGATGGTCCGCTGCCACATGTGGCTGAATCACAGCCAATCTATGGGGGCCAGCTCTCCTCATTTGTTACCCACAAAATCATACAACCATTGGCAACTGGGTGTGGAAGGTGATTACTGCCGGGTGCGGTAGCCAGACCGCCTTCCCTAAGTGTGGCATGAATAGGACGTCTCACTCAACAACTCCTCCTACCGCTGTGTGGTGGTTAATATACTCTGCTCATATCTTCTATTATCTTATACGTGTTATATATTATACCTGTCATGTAGTGTCTCATGACATATATTTTTCTATTCTCTATCTCACTATATGTCTTGTATATATACCTTATATCTTATATACCTTTTATTATTTTAACATATACATATGTAATGATTTTAACACATTAACAATATGAAAAAGATTATTTGACTTTTCACTGGCTTTCAGTGGCTTTTGTGTCTTGATATTACACTCAGGTTCAGATCTGCTACATCTGTATATGTTATACCTAAGATTTAATTTTTATGCTATAACTTCTTAAATAGTTCAACTTTTTTTTTATGACTATACCTAAATTGTACTTACCCCTCTTATTTATATTCACCTTAACTTATCCAAATACTTTGTTAAAGAAACATCTTATTTTCCTATTTTATTTCCGTAACTAATTCTTAATTTTTTTATGGCTATTCTTAGACTATACTTACCATATACTTACCATTCTTATACTTACCTTAACTTACCCAAATACTCTGTTAAAGAAGGAGGCAATCCTGGCCCTTACTCCTCTGATGATCCTTCTTGTTGAAATGCAGGACCAGGCGCAGCTAGATGTTTCCTCCTCCTCCTCTTCTGCTGCTTCTTCAGGTCTAGTGTCCATCGCTGGTTCCTGTGGAGACAAGGATGTTGCATTAAAGACTGAATAATCTGCAGATGAATGTGTAATAATTCTAGAGGCTTACTGGTCACTACAGGTAAGTACACTGGCTGTTGACATAAGGTAGTTTTCCTAATCACTCCTTTTTTACAGGGATCCTGGTATATTAGAATAGTGCTTCTAGACATATTTTGGTCGTGCAGCTGTAAAACCACGGGATATGCAAAATTACCAGAAAAGGTCTTTTTTTTTTCCAGAATGAGCATGTGGTCTTATATTGCATATAAATGTATACTTGTATACTATGTAGAGCAATACTAGACACAGCCCATGGATAAGGCCGAATGCACATGACTGTGTTCCGCGGCCGAGAGTGGTTTGTGGTATGCCGGGCTGGATTCCTGTTCTGAAAAGGAATCCAGCCCGGCATACCACGGACCGCTCTCGGCTGCGGAGCACTGTCGTGGGCATTCGGTCTAAGAGTGGAGCTGCTTCTGAAAAAAAAATTGACCTTTCTTCTAATCTCACATAAACCTTTAATTGTGGTGTAAATAATGTAATTTCAGTGTAATACAAAGAGAAGTTGTGGAATTTCATGAACTGCTGAGATTACTTATATCACACGGGATCCTCATGCCCTCATCTAGCTTCATGTAGATCGGCTACAATAGAACAGGTAATAATTATTTATGTTATTTATCAATGATGATCTTTATAAATGAGGATTACAATTTATTCTAGAGGAATCACAGAAATCCTGCTTTATATAGGGTTCTCTAGAATTAAAGGGGTTGTCCCATGACTAATGCAAAAAATGAAAATCAGAGATCATATAGTACAGGACAACCTCTTTCTAACATAGCTAGAACCAGCCCTGAACCTCACATGGATCCAGAAATCTCCACATTCATTGTTCTGCTAGATTTATAACAAGCCGACAGTTCAAGGGGAGGGTCTTTTCTGTTGCAGCTCAGGGGGCGTGTCTCAGCTCTCCCTATCACAGCTCAGGAGGCAGATGAAGGATGGAACTGAGCATGTGTGGCCTTCTCAGTGAGCAGGACAAAGAAAAAAGAAAAAGAAAAACAGCAGGTGGTGCTACACAGATAAGTTTCCTTGAGTAACTCAGTGACTATACAAATTTTTTAATTACATGCAATTACAAAAGAATTCAAATCCAGGTGCTGGTTTCAAAACAGTAGAATATTTTTTGTGGAAAAACCCCTTTAAGGACCCAGCTCATGTAGTGTTGGGATGTATTGATGGATGATAGAATCAATGGAGTTAGACAACAGATCCGATGGCACTGCACATAACCCCGCTTCTTCCTTCAAGTACAGCTATGGACAGTGTTCAGCGTATCCCCTGGTCAGGCGAAGCTCAGCTGGTGTCAGGCATTCATAATTCACGTGCAACATAAGAAAATAATCCAGCGGCACTCACCAATCGATGTTTTCATTTACTTTATTCACCACGGGTCAGGAGCAGACATGATACAGTGCAACCAAACAAACTGTAAGCAGCAACGGCTATTTTGCGCACAAAGCACTTCCTCTGGCCAGATTGGTGAGTGCCGCTGGATTATATTCTTATGTTGCACGTGAATTATGGATGATAGAATGGTGTCTGACAGGTATCTGCTCAGTCATATATGGAATCAGCAGCATCATCAATCATCACTTTTATTCACATAGCTGAGTCTGTAGAGTAATTGAGGCTCTTACCCCGTCCTCAGTGTCGTCTTCAGGATCTTCAGCCTTAGAAAAGTAAAAATGTACATTATGCCGTTATGGGCTTTTCATCTGATACATAGGAATGGATAACCTAATAGATGTCCTATTATCTGGTCTGATGGTCTGCTGTGGTGACTTACATAGTGCTCCGTGATCCTCAGTCCAATGTCTCTCATCTGTTTACAATGTTGAATATGATAAAGGTAGATTAGTGTCACTTTAATCTAGTACACATTTACAGAATTTCATAAAAACCCTGGTTATAAGGAGTTCTCTTCTCTATAGTAAAACAGCTAAGGGTATGTTCACACAATTAATTTTGACCGGGCCCAAATCTGACAGATATCCCACAGTGGAAACCGCTGTGGTTTCTGGCATAGGTTTTCATTTTGAATGGTGTAGTCCGAGCTCTAATTTGAGCATCAATGAATGGAGCTAAATCGAGAGCATGCTCCTGCCTTGGCCTCCCGAGGTGTTTGCACAGTAACTGCGCCAAAAATGGACATGTACGCTATTGGCACTATCTGGAAAACCACACGTGAAAAATCCTCAGCTGGATGAACTGTTTCGCAGTCTCCGATTAAAAACAGTGGAAGGCGGTTTCAGAGCAGATTTGGCACGGTTTTCTGCACAAAATCTGCACTGAAACCTCGTCACATGTAGTTATGTATTTGGATCAACGGTGTTATGTCACATCCATAAAGCAGACTATGTGCATGATAGAAATCTGGCTCCAGGGGAATGACATTCCCATGTCTCATGTATGGTTCAGTCTATATATACGTGTATATTATTAGCAATATTCAGAAAATGCCAGGAGAGCTTCTCATTATATCTCTTTTTAGTCTAGTGTACTGTGCCTATAGAAATGATTGGAACAGCAGAGGTCAAGTTTCATTGAAGAATTATAAATGGGAGGTGAAATTGAACTACACATCACTCATGGTATTAACCCTATTCTGCGCCCTGTAGAGATTACAATGTGTTGTCCAAGGTTAGGAAGACTTTATAATCTTGGAGGCTTTTACCTTCTCCATGGTGAACTCCTCCACTTGTAGGTTCCTGAAGAACTTGAAGAATAACATAGCAGTTTTAGCACAACAATACACAGATTTGGGAGAATTTAGTCTGTGTAGAATTTTGGTATGTAACAGACATTTTATATTAGATTCTCGACAGTTCACTCATTGTACAACTTACAGTAGGCTAGAAATACACCATATTACGTTCATGTAGCCCAGGAATGCTCAACCTGCGGCCTTCCAGCTGTTGTAAAACTACAACTCCCACCATGCCCTGCTGTAGGCTGATAGGTGTAGGCTGCTCAGGCATTCTGGGAGTTGTAGTTTTGCAACAGCTGGAGGGCCGCAGGTTGAGCATGCCTGATGTAGCCCTAGTGTGGAGAGAGTCACCTAGTTCTTAGTTACATAGAGAAGACAGTTCTTATCTGGTATAAGTAGTGATGGGAATGACTCTGCTTTAGCTTTTCGGTTTAGTCTTTTATCCGATAAATATAAATGGAAGCCTTTACAGATGCTCTGTGTAATAATCAGATTTTCTTCTGATATCACTTACATGGTCCTCAGCTGTCCTCAGGTGCTCCATGATGTACAGTGGTGGAGGCTACAATAGAAGAGGTTGTGCTTAGCTTGTATATTAGTTTACTAGTACAAGGATATTGTAATTATTAAACAAATTTAACCCAATAAATGGTCAACAGAGAAGCTTTGGATGTCACCCAGCCACCCCAATTCCCTTCTATGGGGTTCCATATCTAAGTGTTCCATCATCTCTCTTCTATCCTCTATGGAAGTACATGTTCTGTCAAGCATTGCTGTGTTTTAGGGTCTCACCTTTCTCAATCTGCCTCAGACGTTTCTGCTGTTCTGTTGTCTTGTCAGATAGAAGATTGTCCCATGTGTGTAAAGGCTAAAGTTTTCTAGGTTTCTACTACAAGAAGGTTTAATATCCCTCAACAATCCTTTTTTCGTACTTTGAAATGCAGGGCCTAACCAGACTCACCAGTCACTTTCCTAGTCACTGGCGCTCATCCCCGCTGCTTCTGGTCCCTTTTGGGCTGAAGGTTATACATCCCATAAACATATGCACTGCTGTATCCATTCACTGGCCTCAACTGTGACATTTTCCAAAGCTGCACATGACCACTGAAGCCAATGATGGCAGCGGTCCATGTGATGAGAGTTGGGACAGCAAATTTCCGGTCCACAGCTGAACAGAACAATGAGGAAGAGACCCTCTGTTCTTAAACAGATCGCTGGAACTAGGATCAATTATCTCTATAAGGCCACGAATAAATAGGTCAAATCAACAGTTAAAAGACACTAAAACTGACATTATTGGCAAAACAGGCCAGCAGGGCTGATGCCATCATGGTGGAGACATCATAGATCCCTTCCTCTTCTAACAAGTGCTCCATGTCTTCTCCCCAGATAGTCTTACATGGCTGGCTCCTGAATACAGAAATAGTAAAAAAGATACAGTACAGACCAAAAGTTTGGACACAACTTCTCATTCAAAGAGTTTTCTTTATTTTCATGACTATGAAAATTGTAGATTCACACTGAAGGCATCAAAACTATGAATTAACACATGTGGAATTATATACATAACAAAAAAGTGTGAAACAACTGAAAATATGTCATATTCTAGGTTCTTCAAAGTAGCCACCTTTTGCTTTGATTACTGCTTTGCACACTCTTGGCATTCTCTTGATGAGCTTCAAGAGGTAGTCACCTGAAATGGTTTTCACTTCACAGGTGTGCCCTGTCAGGTTTAATAAGTGGGATTTCTTGCCTTATAAATGGGGTTGGGACCATCAGTTGCGTTGTGGAGAAGTCAGGTGGATACACAGCTGATAGTCCTACTGAATAGACTGTTAGAATTTGTATTATGGCAAGAAAAAAGCAGCTAAGTAAAGAAAAACGAGTGGCCATCATTACTTTAATAAATGAAGGTCAGTCAGTCCGAAAAATTGGGAAAACTTTAAAAGTGTCCCCAAGTGCAGTCACAAAAACCATCAAGCGCTACAAAGAAACTGGCTCACATGCGGACCGCCCCAGGAAAGGAAGAGCAAGAGTCACCTCTGCTGCGGAGGATAAGTTCATCCGAGTCACCAGCCTCAGAAATCGCAGGTTAACAGCAGCTCAGATTAGAGACCAGGTCAATGCCACACAGAGTTCTAGCAGCAGACACATCTCTAGAACAACTGTTAAGAGGAGACTGTGTAATTCAGGCCTTCATAGTAGAATATCTGCTAGGAAACCACTGCTAAGGACAGGCAACAAGCAGAAGAGACTTGTTTGGGCTAAAGAACACAAGGAATGGACATTAGACCAGTGGAAATCTGTGCTTTGGTCTGATGAGTCCAAATTTGAGATCTTTGGTTCCAACCACCGTGTCTTTGTGCGATGCAGAAAAGGTGAACGGATGGAATCTACATGCCTGGTTCCCACCGTGAAGCATGGAGGAGGAGGTGTGATGGTGTGGGGGTGCTTTGCTGGTGACACTGTTGGGGATTTATTCAAAATTGAAGGCATACTGAACCAGCATGGCTACCACAGCATCTTGCAGCGGCATGCTATTCCATCCGGTTTGCGTTTAGTTGGACCATCATTTATTTTTCAACAGGACAATGCCTCCAGGCTGTGTAAGGGCTATTTGACCATGAAGGAGAGTTATGGGGTGCTGCGCCAGATGACCTGAACCCAATCGAGATGGTTTGGGGTGAGCTGGACCGCAGAGTGAAGGCAAACGGGCCAACAAGTGCTAAGCATCTCTGGGAACTCCTTCAAGACTGTTGGAAGACCATTTCAGGTAACTACCTCTTGAAGCTCATCAAGAGAATGCCAAGAGTGTGCAAAGCAGTAATCAAAGCAAAAGGTGGCTACTTTGAAGAACCTAGAATATTTTCAGTTGTTTCACACTTTTTTGTTATGTATATAACTCCACATGTGTTAATTCATAGTTTTGATGCCTTCAGTGTGAATCTACAATTTTCATAGTCATGAAAAAAAAGAAAACTCTTTGAATGAGAAGGTGTGTCCAAACTTTTGGTCTGTACTGTATATGTAAACCTGTATTCTAACTAACATTTAGGAATTAATCATAGAATGTGACAAAAATATATATAATAGATGGAGGTTATCTTGCTGGGAACTCTTAATATATATAATAGATGGAGGTTATCTTGCTGGAAATCTTATCAATTAAGAGAATGTTCAAACTCTAAATTAGTATTTGGAAAAACAATTTAAAAAAATGTTAAATTCTGTTATTTAGTTGTCTAAGGGGTTCTCGGACTGTAAAAATTCTCCAGTGGCCAATAAATTTGCTAATATAAAAAATATCCTCTTCTCACCAGTTAATCCCATGCTGTTTCCAGCACTACTTTACCAATCCTCCCTTCCAGTATCTGCTTGCATTACTGTGGAGGTGACGTGCTATATACACCACGTCACTGCTTGAGCCAGTCACTAGACTCAGCAATATTAGGCACAACACTGCTAAATCCACTGGTTTTCTACAGCGTCAAGTGAGGTATATGGCTACAGTACTGCTGTAGCTGTGTAGACACAGACCTGGCTGGGCTCCACCAGTTCTGTCCTATAATCCAGATAACAGACCTCTCATGTTGGGGCTGAACCTAAAGTGTTCAGGTTATGGTCTTCCTCATATTTTGAAAAGTGAGATCCTGAACATTATTTTACAGACTATTCATGTTGGAGAAATCTGAATTTGTGTGAAATGTTTGCAGTTTCTGGAGAATAACAATGTTCCTTTAAGGGTGGGTTCACATCACGTTTTATGCCTCAGTTTGACAAATATGTTTGAAATAAAGGATACAAAAAACACAGCACACCACGTTCTTGTATCATGCAATGGAACTCTATGATGAACGGATGCCATTGTATGGCATCAGTCTGAGGCATCCGTTAAACGTATACGTTTTTTGTATATGTTAAACGGATGGGAAAAACGTGATGTGAATCCAGCCTAAGACTTACATTATTTTCTGCTATACACAGTGTAATCAGGAAACAGGGGTATTTAATAAATTGAGTTACACCAGTTTTCTGTTGAAAATGGAAAAAGTTGCAATTCTTTTGTAGTGTTTCCACATTTTTTTTTACTTATTGGTGGTCATTTATCAAATATCAGGATTTTACGCCGGTCTCTGATATCTGCGCTCCATCAGAGGATGCGCTAAATTTATGACGGGGCATAGGCCTCGACATAAATTAGGTGCACATTGCGGCAGTCCATGTGCCTAGACGAAACTCTACTTAAGCCCCTGACTGGAGTAGATTTCAGTCAACATTTACTTTAACATATTTACTATGAGGGTACGGCCATGCGGTCAGGTGATTTGTTCGCCAAAATCAGGAGTGGATCATCACAGTAGAGATGGTATTAAAGACAGATATGACTTCTACTCATTTTTGAATTCACTCCTGGTTTTAGCTACCAAAACTGCATCAGGAAACCTGAATGTGTGGTTGTACACTAACTGGCATGAATTATCTACGTCACCTCATAGCTGGCAGATTTATTAAGAGGCATGTTATTAAATATGGCATATCTCACCCCAACATCCATCAGCTTCATGAAACACCAATATAAATAAATCTCCCCATAAAACCCTCATCCCATACATAGAGCAGGTAGTGACCAGTAACTGGCCACCAGTTTGTCTCCAGGCACACATGTAGAACTGGAGACATACATGTAGTTAGCCCTCACTATGAAATAGTAATGTTCTCCACAGCCTCCACAGTAAAGTAAAACTTCTGTAGATTTACTATGACTAGTTTTATGATAAGAAGCCATGATTGTTTATATGTATTATGGCCTGTTATTATCAGAAGATATAATTTAATAGAACATATCATACCCTGTGTGTAGTGTATGTGAGGTGTGATATCAGCACTTACCAGCAGATGGTTAGTAATGGACGATGTAATCCTGGAATAAAAACGGGAATTGGGGGGAAGGGAGGAAAAAGGAAAATGTGCCTGTGCGGCTCAAGGGTCAAAAAATGTCAAAATCGCTCCTCGTGTCACGAGACGCTGCAGTTGCTCCCAACCAAGTGATCAACTGAAATGTAGGCTGAGCAGAAAATTCAAATCCTAACATTCCGTGTAGGTACTAGGAAGCGGCCAATCAGATGCTAACACACCTGCCAATCACATGCCAGTCATATACCAAGCGCATGCTAGTCACACGGTTTCCAGGGCACATAACATATAATACTCCTTACCCATAATGTCATTTCTATCTGTGGTATAATGTACATCACCCCTGTGTCTCTTACCTGTCTGACTCAAGCATTGCAATAAATACATTGAAACTGAACAGGGACCTCATTGCCTATAGTTTTGCAAAGTGTCTTTAGAGAGAGAGAGAGAGAGAGAGAGAGGGAGCACTACAACCACCACCATTGTTGCTGCCTATACGCTGCTATTGGAAATGGATTGCACTGTGATGTATATTGGAACTGTGCCTTTGCTGCCATTTGTACCACAACCCCTATCATCAACTTTGTAAAGAGAGACTTTATTTAATGCAGCAAACAGCTCAGATTAGTGTCTCCATTCACCGGCCCTGCCTTCTACTCTACCAACAATCCAATATCAAGGGCAACCCAACCAATGTCAGGCAGGAGCCCTATGGTGTGCCCGGAGGGAAAAAAGGGTGTTCCCTCCAATCAATGCATGACCCTAGGGAGACAAAACCACCACACCCTTTCTCCACTTACTCCTCCTGGGCTGCTTCATAATTCTGGCATCACAAGCATGATCTTATCCTCTGTGTCCTACCAATTGGCCAAACTGTGTGCTGTGCTAAGACCCCTTAGAACATACTTTATTGTGATAAAGGGATTGAATTGGAGATTCAATGACCACACTAAATAGCAAAATATTGTCACGGGTACTGTCACTCACCCTGCTTATTGTCAGCAAATTGAACCACGTCCTAGGCCATGCGATGGTCCACAAGGGGTTTTACTACTCTAATTAAAGGGGTTGTCAGCATTATGTATATTCATGACCTATCCTCAGGATAGGCCATCAATATCAGATCGGCAGGGGTCTGACTCCTGGCATCCCTGACAATCACCTGTTTGAAGAGAAAGCACCGCTCATATGAGCACTGCCTTCTCTTTATTGTTTACCTGCTCGCCGTCACAGTCGCAGTGGTGAACAGGTGTAATTACAGCTGTCCCATTGAAGTGAGTGGAACGACTGAGAGGTAATTACACCTGTTTACCGCTGCAGTAACAATGGCGAGCAGGTAAACAATCAAGAGAAGGCAGCGCATGTACGTGCAGTAATCTTGCCAAGTACACCTTGTACAGAGTGGGAATAGAAAGGCCCATCCATTAAGCGGAAACTACCGCCTACCAAGTGAAACTACTCGTTCCCAGGAGGACATGAAACCTAACTGTACCCTGCCAGAAGAACAAGGGTGCATCCTTCTTGAAAGAGGCACGTGTGACCATTATCCAGCAGTGCATTAGCAAGAGACTTGGTGGCCACTGAAAGTGAGTACTGATGGTGTCAATAAGGTTGGATCTCAACTGTGGACTATGAATGCCATTGCTGTGCAACATAACAGCATCTACAGTGCCGCAGCTACATATCAACATGTTAGACAATGGAGATACAGATGTAGCTGAGTTAAACTTGACTCTGATAACACGTGGCACAGTGTTATCTTGGTTATCTCATGACAAAAGCCATTGAAATCCATGGAAAAGTTAGTTATCTTTTTTTTCCCCTTTCTTACTTAATGCGTTAGGGTACTTTCACACTTGCGGCATAGGATTCCGGCAGGCAGTTCCGTCGCCAATCCTGACGCCAACTAATGCATTTGTGAGATGGATCCGGATGCTGATCCGTCTCACAAATTCATTGCAATACCGGATCCGTCTTTCCAGTTGTCAGCCGTAAAAACGGACCCGGTATTTATTTTTTTCTCATTTTTAATGGTCTGCGCATTCCGGATTTGTTTTGCCAGAACAAGTGCATTAATGCATTTCAATGTAAAATAATGCCGAATCCGGCATTCCGGCAAGTGTTCAGAATTTTTGGCAGGAGAGAAAACTGCAGCATGCTGCAGTATTTTCTGTTGCCAAAAACCGTAAGCGGGACTGAACTGAAGACATCCTGATGCATACTGAATGGATTGCTCAGAATGCATTAGGATAAAAGTGATCAGTTTTTTTCCGGTATTGAGACCCTGTGACGGAACTCAATACCGGAAAACAAAAACGCTAGTGTGAAAGTACCCTTAACCATCAAGTTTAGCTCAGGTGTATCTGTAGTACTGAATCAAGCTGCAGCAACTCCCCTATTACCACTGCAATACCATGTATGACGCTGCTGACTATGCTATACTGATTTGGGGCACCATGGCTTCCACACTACATGGGAGAAACCCATAAGAGAGTTTCTGGAAAAATGACAGCCACCTTCAAACTGTATTCCCTATCCACAGAACAAAAAGTGGAAATCCTTGTTGGCCAACTAGAAGGTATTGCACTCAGAGAAGTCAAATGCTGGCCACGGTCAGAGAAAAAGACATTCTTAAGACTATGCACTACTTTTGACACCAGAACTGCATCAGAACTAAAAATGTGTTGTTGTTTTTTACAAGAAGCGACAGCCCGGTGACTCCCTCAGAAATGTTGCATTGTCTCTGAGAGCTGGTATGCATATGGGCCCCTGTGGAGCAGAAAACAGATACAACTCTGTGAGAACAGTTCATAGAAGATTCAGCTACAGAGACTCTGAAAAGTCATCTAAAAATGCTTTCTGTTCAACACCCAGACACCAGCGGAAGCCTGAACCTGCCGAGTATGTTTATCCATTTTCTTAATCTGCATCTTGTGCCTGCAGAGATCATCTGTGGCGTCAAGCAAGGGGCTTAAAGGGGTTGGCCACTTTCTGGGTACTGTTGACCAGTGTGTTTGTGGGATGATTATATGGCACTTACTAATATAGTCTTTGTTGAATTTCTGCACCATTTTCTATATTTCATTAGGTTTGCCCCCTTGTTTGCCAAGTGAAACTCTCCGCAAAGAGGCTTTGTCCATAAGATGGCCGCTGATGGAGGGTCATGTGACCAGGCAAATCACCTCCATGTCTCCTCTGTTCAGATACACTGCACCTGCCCTCTGTACTTGTTCTGCTTGGAGTTCAGCGGCCATCTGGTGGTTTTTCCTATAGTGTGCAAGCATAGCTGATTGATTGCAAGTGGGGAGTCGTAACCATGGAAACAGTGTATAATGTGATATAAAAATGAATCCAGCCCGCAAAGGAAGTAATATAGATAATACATCTATATTAGTACAAGTAAGTGCCTTGTATTAACTTTCTCCATATGATAAATGCCAGTTGCTGAAGTTAGACAACCCCTTTAATGCATACTATATAACAGTATGCATAATTTACTACGCTCCCTCTAGTGGTGGCTGCAGGCAGTGGTGGAAATGTTTTAAACATGCAGTATGCAGAAAATATGGTGCTCTGTATCAGGAAAAACAAAACTCTAACTGCCTGCCCAACCACTCATTGAGGTGGATCACTGGGCCACATTTCCTGTGTTTGGATCGTAATGGAACCAGAGCAGCATTTTTAACTAATTCTGCACCCATTTTTTATTTATTTTTTTGCAAGTATTTGCATTTAAACCCTGTTAATATCTAATCCTTTCCTTCACTTTCCTTTCTTTCGGACCCCCTGTAGTGGGCCTAGACCGCACATATGATCAGTAGAATGTGAAGGGCATAGACTGCTATACACAAACAGCAATTTAAAAGCAATGACTGAGCAAATCTATACCAGTGATGACATCACTCTTGTCTATTCACATGGAAAATGAGATGTGTATAAATAGGTACCTAAATGTGCTCACAGAGGTTGCTCTTATTTTGGCAGCGAGCTGTGTTCATACATCACTATGTGCATAGTGAATCAAAGTACACAATGTAAGACATTAAGATATTATGTTACCAGGTAACAGAGGGTACTCCTCTTCATCTACTATGTTAAATGAAAGGTCAACAACCAGTATGCCTGAGTAGGTTAAACATGTATTCTAAAGGGCAATGGTAAATAAAAGTAAGTGTTTTTTTTCTTTATGGGGAACAATCCTCACCGGTTTAGCAGGTGTGAAAAAATGTGGAATGCTTTGAAAAAAAGAAATGTTAATGGTTGAATCGATTGACCTTGTTTCTACTCAGCTATGCTTGAAAACATAGGAACTGGGGTGAAGGTGTTCTGGACTGATCAGTAAAAAGAAAAATGCTAATATTTGGCTGTAACAGAAGGCAGTTCATTCACATACCGTGTGTCTGCAGGAAGCAGTAAGGCATGCGAGTCTGGACATACATTTCAGCATGCCTACATTATCCTTCATTCAAGGCTCCAAATGTATTCTGCAGCACGACTATCACTCCAAACATACAAACATTGTCATTAAAAGCTATCTTCAGTTTAAAGAAGAACAAGGAGTCCTGGAAGTAATGATATGGCCCCCCACATAGCCATGATCTCAACATCATCATCCCTGGCTGGGATTACATGATGAGACAGGATGATTTGAGCAAGCCTACATCCACATGAGATCTGTGGTTAGTTCTCCAAAATGTCTGGAACAACCTCCCTGCTGAGTTCCTCCAAAAACCGTGTACACAGGGGCGTAGCTAAAAGCTCATGGGCCATGGTGCAAGAGTTCAGCTTGGGCCCCCCTCCCGCAGTGCTTTTGGCAAGGGGCAGGGGAGCATGTAGCATTCCTGCTGCCTGAGGCAAACATTGAAAGGTCACTCCTCATGCCAATTTCTTGACCTAACCCCTTCTCTCCAGCCAGAGGTGTAAATTGACCAGCATGCACTTTATATAATATCAGGGTCTTTAGGCCCCTCGGGCTCCTGGGCCCGGGAGCGACTGCTACCTCTGCACCCCCTATAGCTACGCCCCTGCATGTTCAAGTGTACCTAGAAGAACTGATGCTGTTTTGAAGGCAAAGGGTGGTCACACCAAATATTGATTTGATTCAGGTTTTCTTTTCCAAAATAAGCATTAGTAATAACTTTGTGAACCTGATCTATCCAGACGTCTTGGTGGTCTGGGAGTTGATGGATTTTAGGTATGGTAGTCAGAACATGAAGGAGCAAGTTGCCTCACAGTAATATGGTGCTATAGTGTGAAATTCTGTGAAATATTGCATAAAAGCTGGTTGAATTTCTGTATGATTTTGTACATCTGTGTTTACTGTAGGAAGGCACAAGGGACCGTCATCGAAGGAAGGTATGTGTCACCAAGGTTCCTGGCCTCGGTGGAGTAAGAGCCAGTTTTCATGTGTCAGCAGCAGTTGCGGTTTGACACCTTGCTGTTTAGTATAGCCGTAATAGCTGATCCGGGACGGCTCTTACTGGGAGCAGCCAAAGTGCTGAATGGGTGACTACTCCCCATGTTCCAGGCTGGGTTTTGAGAGGCCTATAAAAAACAGCCAGCAGTGTCAGGTGGTGGTGATGATCTCTCTCTGACATTGGAGCTCTGGCAATCTCTGTGGAGTCTGAGCCTTGTGCCAGGCTGGAGGCCTGAATCCGGGAGGACTGCTCTGTCCTGTGCTATGCTGACCGGGTGTGGATTAACACCCAGGATAAGGTGACTGTTTTTGCTGTATGAACTGTCTAGGTGTGAACGAACACCAAAACTGCAAATGGACTGTCGTGCTGTTTTGTTGCCATAAGTGTGAATAAAACACTGACATTTTTGAGTTACAAACTGGTCCTTGCCTCTATACTGTGTCCGCTTGTCCTGTCTACCAGAGCTAATCCCCACAGTAGCCAGATATTTCATTTTGGGAATTTCATAAATAGAGTGTTTGTGTTTATGTATTTTGGTCGGTAAGAATATTATCCTGTTTTCATTATCGACTTGGCTTTGCCTTATAGGTACGTATCAGCAATTTTACCTATATAGTGTATATGTCCACATACAGGTAAAACTCGAAAAATTTGAATATCATGCAAAAGTCCATTTATTTCAGTAATGCAAATTAAAAGGAATTGCATTAATGCAGCTCAAAATGAGAATTTTGTGAAAAGGTTCAATATTCTAGGCTCAAAGTGTCACACTGTAGTCAGCTAATTAATCCATACCCCCTGAGCAAAGGGAACCTGAGATTGTGACTTTGGGGTTTTATAAGCTGTAAGCCATATTCATCCAAATTATAACAAATAAAGGCTTGAAATAATTCGCTTTGCATGTAATGGGTATCTCATATGTTAGTTTCACCTTTCAAGTTGCATTACTGAAATAAATGAACTTTGCACGATATTCTATTTTTTCAAGTTTCACCTGTCTGTTCTATGGGTCATGGTAAGGTCCATGTTAAACAGAAGGAAGTTCTTGCCAATTTGCATCTGTTTATATGTGAGGTGGGAACTGATATGCTCACTCGTCACTACTTTAGACACAAGGCACATCTTCACGCTATGATATTATTTTGCTTCCTGGAAGAGATGTATACAGAGTAAAGTTCTGATGAAACATTACTATTGTGGAAAAAAAACATGTAATATGAATGAATATATTCCACATAATTGTCTAAACATTTATCGTGAGCAGATACAAGTGTAACTGTTACATGAATCATTTATTAGGTGGATAGATAGGTGTAGGGATTTTTTCACTTTTTGCATGATATTGCATAAGTAATTGGTTTTTCGTTGGGCACAGTGGCGTTCTTCAGTGGAGGCAGACCACACAACTGCTCCGAGGGAATGATCTATCCAGATCTTTGTGAACCTGGATAGATCAGGTTCACAAAGTTATTACTAATACTTATTTTGGAAAAGAAAACCTGAATCAAATCAATATTTGGTGTGACCACCCTTTGCCTTCAAAACAGCATCAGTTCTTCTAGGTACACTTGAACATGCAGGGGGGTAGCTATAGGGGGTGCAGAGGTAGCAGTCGCTCCCGGGCCCAGGAGCCCGAGGGGCCTAAAGACCCTGATATTATATAAAGTGCATGTTGAACTCCTCTGTGAACCCCTGATGTGCAGTGAGAATGATTGCCATATTTATGAAGCACCTGTTCCACTTTTTCTCACACAGAAGTCAGATAAAGTAGGTGAGGCTAGACGTGATTTAAAAAAAAAACTTTTGGTTAAAATTTCTTCTGCTTAATAAAAAAACATAAATTAACATAAATTAACCAGAAGTCTGGGTTGTTGTGCATTTCATTGCCTGGAAGTGATTTTGCATGTGTACTAGGAAACTGCAGTTCTACAGTTCCAACAGTTTTACTGTTAGGCAGGTTTGTTAAATCTCACCACAAGGCTTTTATTTCGCCCATGACTGCAGCAAAGGTCTTGCAAATTGAGGATTTTTCTGTCTTGGAACTGTAGAATGTCTTTTTTTTTGTATGCTCAGAGAATTTTATCGATCAGTTCTCATTTGGCTATGACATAGCAAGGTTGACTATTTCTCTCTACTCTCTAGGTTCAATGTAATGTGCTCATTCAATGGTTAATGAGTCAGGTGGGAAGTGTAGTTGGAGATCGTTTAGGGTTGTCTTTGACCAGATACATAGTCAGGTTGTCTCAAGCGATAGTTTCCAGAAGTCCTATCAAGGATAGTTTGTTGCACTAGAATCAGTTTTAGCTTTTCCCTGGCCATGATTTTGGCATTTTGTCTTTGCAACAGTGAGTGACCTAAGCAGTATTATTTTTAAAGTAAGCAATATGGGAGTCATTTATTAAGACCAGCGTTTTAGACGCCGGTCTTAATAAGCCCTTGCGCTGGTGGTGGATCTGCTGAAGTTATGTATAGGTGTCTGTGTTCCGTGAAATTTCCCTACCCTCGTCACTTCATGTTGTGACGCGGCCGCATCGGATACGACGTTCCCAGCTTTAGGTGTCCTCTTCTCCCCAACTCTGGTGTGAAATTTCCCTATCCCGTCGTTGTGCGCCTGCGCGGCGCGGCACACCTCCTTCCAAAGCTGGGAACGTCATGTCCGATGCGGCCGCGTCACAACAGGAAGTGACGAGGGTAGGGAAATTTCATGGAACACCGGCCTCTACATAACTTCAGCAGATCCAATGCTGCTTCTAAATCTATGCCAGCTCCCTAAAGACAACCCTAAAGGAGCTCCAACTACACTTCCCACCTGACTCATTAACCATCAAATGAGCACATTACATTGGACCTAGAGAGTAGAGAGAAATAGTCAAACTAGCCAAATCTGAACTGATCGATAAAATAAATTATCTGAGCATACAAAAAAAAAGCCATTCTACAGTTCCAAGACAGAAAAATCCTCAATTTGCAAGACTTCTGCTGCAGTCATTGGCACCATTGTCTTACATTGTTTTCAGTGACAGATCAGGTTTGTTCTGTTTCGATGACCGGACACAATACCGCAACCTGCAGTGGTTTTCTGTCTGGTCACAAAACTGAATGCTGCCAGAACTGAATGCATACTGATGCATCCTGAACGGAACATACCCCGTTGAAATGACTGGTGATAAAACTGAACTGTTTTGGCCTGGTTTTGAGATCCTCTGCCTGATCTCAAAACCGGAATGCCAAAACGCTGATGTGCAAGTAGCCTTAGTGGCCAGTGCGAAAACTGCAGGATTTTACGGTTATCTTTTAAATATAGATATTGACCTGGAAAAAAAAAAACATCAAAAATTATTTGCAAATATGTTAATCATAAAAACATGATTTACGCAATAGGTCATTTCCTGATGACACTTTTGTCGTTAGCTTGCAAGGTATGGTGTAGTTCCTTTTGAGTCTTAGGGTAGGGCTACACAGCGACATATGTAGTGCAACATCCATGTCACACCAATGTCGTGCAACATTTATTGTAATGGTGTCGCTGTGCGACATGCTGCAACACAGCACGCATCACAAAATGCTGCAACGCGTCACAAAAAACATCCAAGTTGGAGTCGCATGTTTGCATGTTTGTATGTCGCAGTGCGACACCATAGACTATCATTACAATAAATGTTGCAATGTAGTTGTAACCCTTTTGTCGCATGACCTATTGTCATGTGACAAATGTCTCCATGCAGCCCTAGCCTTAAAGGGGTTGGCCACAATAAAAACAATAAAGTGCCCCAGACAATAACTAAAGCCAAGAGGTATTTGTGTCATTATAGATGTACTGTGTATATATAATTATATAATTTTTCTACTGCATTTGGCATAACATGCTCACATTGATAAGAGGCTGTGTGGGCGGAGTGGCTGCAAAGTGAAAGTAAAAATCCCAGCATGCATCACAGCAAGCATTTTCAGAGGAGCAGTCACATGACATCTCTGCCTACTTGTGATGCCATAGTGACAACAGCACCTCAGGTGTCATCTCATCAGTCCTCCAGTCAAATAACTACACAGAGAAATCAACATAATGATAGCAACCCTATTCCCAACATTGAATAAAAGGTTACTGCTCTTCCCACAATGTGATATATACAGTACATACATGTGTGTGGATATGTATATATGTGTACAGGGTGTGTGTGTAGATATATATAATATGTGTGTGAAGATGGAGACATATATATCTATTATCATTTACTGTATCTATTTACATCTCTATATCTATCTATATCTACTGTGGTAATGTGTACGGTAAAGTGGTGGAAGGTGTTTATATCTCACCCAGATACCTCTGCTAGGTGAGATAGCTGAAATCTAGAAAGCTGCAGTGGTTTCAGCAAAGTGTAGTTTGCTGAGACAGGTTTTGTTTGGATTCTGTTCTGGGTTTTTGCTGTTTTAACCTGTTCGCTACCAGCGCTGTACATGTACGGCACTGGAGCGATAGGCAAACAGCCCATCGCGATAATTAAAGGTTTCAGATGCCGTGATCAAGTGAGATCACGACATCTAAATGGTAAAAAAATAAATAAATTGCGGCCAATGGGGCTATTGGTAGTTGCTTTTAATGCTGTGAGTCTGGCTGACGAGGTTCACAGCATTTATGCTGCAATTATTATTTTGGCCACCAGATAGCAGGCCAAGATAAGAATGAGCAATTCACAGTAATGAAGTCATTTTAAAAATACATGATGGTTCAAAATGAAAGATTTTATAGGCTCATATATGAGCTTCAAAATCATTGCAAAAAAAAATAAAAATTGTTAAAAATATATATAAATTTTTTTTAAATCACCCCCTTTCAGTATAATAAAAAAATAAATACCTAAATAACAAAAACTCTAAACATCATGGGCATCACCGCGACCGAAAACACCCGAACTATTCAAAGCTAAAAATATTTTTCCAATGTGACGAATGGCGTAACAGAAAAAAGGGTCAAAATGGCCAATTTGAGGGGGGGGGGGGGGCGTGGCCAGCAGCCAAGATGGCAGGACAGAAGTGAGTGGAGCTCCGAGGCTGCGTGCACAGACCTGGATAAATCCTGCATGATGCATGTCCATTTGAGCCAGATAAGCATCCTGAGCAGGTCCTGAAGCACACCGCATACAGCGCCGGGTGATCCAGCAAGTCGGAGCGCGCAGAGGAGAGACGCCGGGAGCAGCACAGAGAGCCTCTCCAGAGGCCAGAACGAGTGAGCCACGTGCAGGCTCAAGCCAAGTGCAGGAAGCAAAACACTGAGCTCTGATCCTGGTGAGGTGCAAAGGGCCAAGAGAAGGGGATCACAGGAGACCTACTTAGGGTGGAGAGAAGGGGACGCAGCTGCGGACCCGGCCAGTAGAAGTTTCCCGTTAGTCGGCCATCTTACAAAGATCACTGCAGCACCGGGAAGGAGGTGGGAACATAGTCAGATGCAGACTCTAGCAGCGCCGCACACAGCAAACTCCTCGATTCTCAATAGCTCTGACATACTCTCATATATTATCGATCCACCCAAAACAAGCCTAGTTTGCCTGACCTGGTACCAAATACATTGTTCTCCCTACAAAGGGACCATATAGCTCTAAGATATACCAGTCTTGGTATTTCTCTCATTACTGCTGTATATGCTGTACCATCTCAAGCCCTGATTGATGATCTGCTTATTACTAAACTGTACTCTATTTTGGCACTATAATGGGACCACAAAAAGCACAGAGTGCCACTGAAAAATTGTGCGAATTTGTCAGGCAACCAGAGGATGGTGCGCGGTCTCCATTGCCACAATGGAATGTGCACACCAGAGCTAATACAGCAGCTAAAATTCCGACCAAAGTAACTTCCCAGGAGGAAGACCAGGAACAACCCACTCTTAACCACCTCAGCTCCCCTAGCTTAAACCCCCTTAATGACCAGACCACTTTTTACAATTCTGCACTACACTATTTTCACGTTTTATTGCTCGGTCATACAACTTACCACCCAAATGAATTTTGCCTCCTTTTCTTCTCACTAATAGAGCTTTCATTTGGTGGTATTTCATGGCTGCTGACATTTAAACTTTTTTTGTTATTAATCGAAATTGACCGAAATTTTTGCAAAAAAATGACATTTTTCACTTTCTGTTCAAATAAAACTACATTTCTATATACTTTTTTCTCAAAATTTATTGTTCTACATGTCTTTGATAAAAAAATGCAATAAGTGTATATTTATTGGTTTGGGTAAAAGTTATAGCGTTTACAAACTATGGTACAAAAATGTGAATTTCCGCATTTTGAAGCAGCTCTGGCTTTCTGATTACCTGTCATGTTTCCTGAGGTTCTACAATGCCCAGACAGTAGAAACACCCCACAAATGACCCCATTTCGGAAAGTAGACACCCTAAGGTATTCGCTGATGGGCATAGTGAGTTCATGGAAGTTTTTTTTTTTTGGCACAAGTTAGCGGAAAATGATAATTATTTTTTTTTTCCTTAAAAAGTCTCATATTCCACTAACTTGTGACAAAATTAAATTTTACATGAACTCACCATACCCCTCACGGAATACCTTGGGGGGTGTTTTTTTTCCAAAATGGGGTCACATGTGGGGTATTTATACTGCCCTGGCATTTTAGGGGCCCTTAAGCGTGAGAAGTAGTTTGGAATCCAAATGTGTAAAAAATGCCCTGTCAAATCCTCAAGATACTCATGGGAATTTGGGCCCCTTTGTGCACCTAGACTGCAAAAAAGTGTCACACATGTGGTATCGCCGTACTCAGGAGAAGTAGGGCAATGTGTTTTGGGGTGTATTTTAACATATACCCATGCTGGGTGAGAGAAATATCTCTGTCAAATGACAACTTTGTATAAAAAAAATGGGAAAGGTTGTCTTTTAGAGAGATATTTCTCTCACCCAGCATGGGTATATGTAAAAAGACACCCCAAAACACATTACCCTACTTCTCCTGAGTACGGCGATACCACGTGTGTGACACCTTTTTGCAGCCTAGTTGCGCAAAGGGGCCCAAATTCCAATGAGTACCTTTTAGGAGGGCATTTTTAGACATTTGGATTCCAGACTTCTTCTCACGCTTTAGGGCCCCTAAAATGCCTGGGCAGTATAAATACCCCACATTTGACCCCATTTTGGAAAGAAGACACCCCAAGGTATTCCGTGAGGGGCATGGCGAGTTCATAGATTTTTTTTTTTTTGGCACAAGTTAGCGGAAATTGATTTTTTTATTTTTTTTCTCACAAAGTCTCCCTTTCCGCTAACTTGGGACAAAAAGTTCAATCTTTCATGGACTCAATATGCCCCTCAGCAAATACCTTGGGGTGTCTTCTTTCCAAAATGGGGTCATTTGTGGGGTGTTTGTACTGCCCTGGCATTTGAGGGTCTCCACAATCATTACATGTATGGCCAGCATTAGGAGTTTCTGCTATTCTTATATTGAGCATACAGGTAATGAGATTTTTTTTTTACGTTCAGCCATCTGGGCTGAAAGAAAAAATGAACGGCACAGATTTCTTCATTCGCATCGATCAATGTGGATGAAAAAATCTCTGCCAAAAAATGTGCAAAAAAAAAAACGAGGGGAAAGGCGTCTGCCAGGACATAGGAGCTCCGCCCAACATCCAAACCCACTCAGTCCGTATGCCCTGGCAAACCCAAAATCTCTCCATTCACATCAATCGATGTGGATGAATAAATCATTGCCGGAATTTTTTTTTTTTATATGCGAAGTGTTTGCCAAAGCATATGAACACCGCCCCTCAGCAGCGCAATGCTTCTGTCAGAATGCACATCAGTGCTGCAGCTGGTCGATCGGTTGGTCCACCTAAAAGGTAAAAAAACAAAACAAACAAAAAAACAGGCCGCAATGCAATATTTTTATTAACATTAACTTTATATAACATTTGAAACAAAACATTAACTTTTATAAACTTTATTGAACTTTTGGAACATTAACTTTTTTGCTTACCTGTGATTTTTATTTTTTTACCTTTATAGGACAAACCTCTCCTTCCCCATGGGACAATGTGCAAAGCGCAAATCGCCCACAGATGTGGCAAAGTACATTATGCACTTTGTCCCAGGTGAAAGGAGAGGTTTGCAGCAGCTCTGTGTGAAAGTGCCCTAAGAGCCCTGTGTGCCTGTCCTGTGTAACACAATCCCTATACTAAATGTACCTGTGTGTGGTACTTCCGGAAACACTCCCCTTAGCATAGGGCAGGGTGGTTAGGGCAGTCAGGACAGAAATAGTGGGTGTCACGCCTTATTCCACTCCTGCTACAGACACGACATCTTTTTCGGGGTGACGCTTGGGTTGAGGTACCAGCAACGACATTGGGGAAATGTCGCTCGTGTAGACGGCTCACTACACTGGTGGTTGGGGCCACGGAACCTCCTGGATACAGGAGGTTCTCGATGATCTCTTCCTGAAATTTGAGGAAGGATCGTGTTCTCCCAGCCTCACTGTAGAGAACAAAACTATTGTACATTGCCAATTGAATTAGATGTACAGACACCTTCTTATACCAGCGTCTGGTCCTGCGGGAAAGTAAATAAGGAGCCAACATCTGGTCATTGAAGTCCACCCCTCCCATGAGCAAATTATAGTCGTGGACTGAGAGGGGCTTTTCAATGACACGGGTTGCTCGTTCAATTTGTATTGTCGTGTCTGCATGAATGGAGGAGAGCATGTAAACGTCACGCTTGTCTCTCCATTTCACCGCGAGCAGTTCTTCGTTACACAAGGCAGCCCTCTCCCCCTTGCAAGACGGGTGGTAACGAGCCGTTTGGGGAAGCCCCGGCGACTAGGTCGCGCGGTGCCACAGCAGCCAATCTGTTCTAGGAACAAATGCTTGCACACTTGTGTAAAAATTGTCCATATAAAGATGGTACCCGTTGCCAAATAAGGGTGACACCAAGTCCCAGACTGTCTTTCCACTGCTCCCCAGTTAGTCAGGGCAACTGACCGGCTCCAGTGTCTGATCTTTACCCTCATAGACTCGAAATTTGTGCGTATAGCCTGTGGCCCTTTCACAGAGCTTATACAATTTGACCCCATACCGGGCGTGCTTGCTTGGGATGTATTGTTTGAAGCCAAGGCACCCGGTAAAATGTATAAGGGACTTGTCTATGCTCAGAGGTATACAAATCTGGGTGGAAGGCGAACTAAGGTGACACTAATACTATTTATAGATCTGACTGTGATCAGTTCTGATCACTTACAGATACTATAAAAGTACCAATGCTAAATAGCTATACGCTAATCAGCGAATCAGTGACTGTGGTGCGGTGGGCTGGGCGCTAACCGACACTAACTACCTAACAAAGGGGCCTAAACTAACCTAAAACCTAACTGTCAATACTGGTGAAAAAAAATGTGACAGTTTACACTGATCACTTTTTTCCCTTTCACTAGTGATTGACAGGGGTGATCAAGGGGTTAATTGGGGTGATGGGGGGTTATCTGGGGCTAAATGTGTGGTGTTTTGTGCACTTACAGTTTATCTGTGCTCTCTGCTTGGACCAACCGACGAAAAGGACCCATCAGAGAGCACAGAAGCCATTTAACACATTAGCCTCAGGATGAGGGCAGTGGTGGCCATCTTAACTGAATAGTGAAATTGCAGTTTTATGCAGACTGGTTGCTAAGGGCTGAATCTTATTAAATATGGGGTAAGTCAGTCTAATAGTAACTGATTCTGGAATATCATGTTATTAGTAACTACATATATGAAAATTGAAAATAGGGTGTAACAGTTATCCTTTAAATGAGAATTGGGCCTTGGCTTCCTTAGATGCTGCCAAGGCATTCGATTCAATAGAATGGGCCTATCTGATTGAATGCCTGAGAAAGTTTGGGTTTGGAACACAATTTCTCAGGTGGATTACTATACTGTACAGCAGACCGGTCAGTAAGATATTGATAAATGGAGAGTTATCCGAGAGCTTCCCTCTTTATAAAGGTACGAGGCAGGGCTTCCTCCTGTCGCCACTCTTATTCGCATTGGAAGTTGAGCCCTTGGCGATCAGGGTAAAGAGCAGCAATAATATTGTATGCAAACTACATGATTCTATATCTAATATACAAAAAGAGGAAAAGACCAGCACTCCTAAGTTGCTGATAGGTGAGGCTTTATTGGTCACTTTTCAAACATCAGTGACGAGTTTCCGCACATTTATAGTTTGAGAAAGGAACTATATGTGCCGAAACGCGTCACTGATGCTTGAAAAGTGACCAATAAAGCCTCTTGGGAGTGCTGGTCTTTTCCTCTTTTTGTCTATTAGGAAATCCGGCCCTTTGACCGAGCACCCCGATCCATTACGCACAGTGCCGACTGATTTTGACAACATGATTCTATATCTGTCGTCGCCGGACACATCCCTCAAAAGTGCAGTGGCCCTAATTAACGAATTTGGAGAGTTCTCAGACCTGCGAATCAATTGGGAGAAATCAGTTTACATGCCTCTAGATAAAACAGATTGGTCAGGTCCCCCACACATGGAAAGATTGAAGGTGGTTTACACATTCAAGTATCTAGGGCAGTGATGGCGAACCTATGGCACGGGTGCCAGAGGCGGCACTCAGAGCCCTCTCTGTGGGCACCCACACCCTGGAAAAAGTCTATGGTGTACCAAATTGCCTTAGATGTTTTGTGCCATCATCAGCGCAGGGCGCACTATGAACAGCCCAGGCAGCGCATTGAATGTAGGAAGGCTATTATAGCTACATGATAAAGTACATAGAAGATATACTACAGTCGTGGCCAAAAGTTTTGAGAATGACACAAATATTTGTTTTCACAAAGTTTGCTGCTAAACTGCTTTTAGATCTTTCTTTCAGTTGTTTCTGTGATGTAGTGAAATATAATTACATGCACTTCATACGTTTCAAAGGCTCTTATCAACAATTACATGACATTTATGCAAAGAGTCAGTATTTGCAGTGTTGGCCCTTCTTTTTCAGGACCTCTGCAATTCGACTGGGCATGCTCTCAATCAACTTCTGGGTCAATTCCTGACTGATAGCAACCCATTCTTTCATAATCACTTCTTGGAGTTTGTCAGAATTAGTGGGTTTTTGTTTGTCCATCTGCCTCTTGAGGATTGACCACAAGTTCTCAATGGGATTAAGATCTAGGGAGTTTCCAGGCCATGGACCCAAAAAGTCAACGTTTTGTTGCCCGAGCCTCTTACTTATCACTTTTGCTTTATGGCACGGTGCTCCATCGTGCTGGAAAATGCATTGTTCTTCACCAAACTGTTGTTGGATTGTTGGAAGAAGTTGCTGTTGGAGGGTGTTTTGGTACCATTCTTTAATCATGGCTGTGTTTTGGGGCAAAATTGTGAGTGAGCCCACTCCCTTGGATGAGAAGCAACCCCACACATGAATGGTCTCAGGATGCTTTACTGTTTGCATGACACAGGACTGATGGTAGCGCTCACCTTTTCTTCTCCGGACAAGCCTTTTTCCTGATGCCCCAAACAAGCAGTCAATTCACCATATTTTCTGCAGAAGATCAATCTGTCCCTGATGTTTTTTTGGGAGAGAAGTGGCTTCTTTGCTGCCCTTCTTGACACCAGGCCATCTTCCAAAAGTCTTCGCCTCACTGTGCGTGCAGATGCGCTCACACCTGCCTGCTGCCATTCCTGAGCAAGCTCTGCACTGGTGGCACTCCGATCCCTCTTTAGGAGACGATCCTGGCGCTTGCTGGACCTTCTTGGACGCCTTGAAGCCTTCTTAACAAGAATTGAACCTCTTTCCTTAAAGTTCTTGATGATCCTATAAATTGTTGATTGAGGTGCAATCTTAATAGCCATAATATCCTTGCCTGTGAAGCCATTTTTGTGCAACGCAATGATTGCTGCACGCGTTTCTTTGCAGGTCACCATGGTTAACAATGGAAGAACAATGATTTCAAGCATCACCCTCCTTTTAACAGGTCAAGTCTGCCATTTTAACCCAATCAGCCTGACATAATGATCTCCAGCCTTGTGCTCGTCAACATTCTCACCTGAGTTAACAAGACGATTACTGAAATAATCTCAGCAGGTCCTTTAATGACAGCAATGAAATGCAGTGGAAAGGTTTTTTGGGGATTAAGTTAATTTTCATGGCAAAGAAGGACTATGCAATTCATCTGATCACTCTTCATAACATTCTGGAGTATATGCAAATTGCTATTATAAAAACTTAAGCAGCAACTTTTCAAATTTCCAATATTTATGTAATTCTCAAAACTTTTGGCCACGACTGTACATTAGACTGTAGTATTCAGGTTACATTGCCGTGTTGCCACTTTACGATAAATAAGTGGGTTTTAGGTTTCAGTTTGGGCACTCGGTCTCTAAAAGGTTCGCCATCACTGATCTAGGGGGTCAACATTACCAAAAAGTACTCCCGAGCTCTATCCCTTAATATTTACCAATTAAGGGAACACATACGGACCAAGCTCCAAAACTGGAAAGCATTAGCCATCTCAGTGGCAGGACGCATCAATCTAATCAAAATGATCATACTCCCCAAGGTGTTATATACCCTCCAACACGCAGAGGTACCCATACCCAAATTGATATTTAGAGAAATAAACTCCCTGACCAGAGTTTTTATATGGGGAAGATTACGGGCAAAACAGAAGGCGGTATGGCCCTACCAGACTATTATTTATACTATATACCAGGTCAGCTGAGACTTATTAGAACATGGTATACTGCAGAGGAACTGCCCACTTCAAAGTACTTTTTAATGTGCTTCCTGGACTGACTTTCCCTATGGCCAGTCCTCGAGATGCCTCCTAAATTCCGGAAACCATTGTTGTCGCTGCATAAACTGCAAAAAACTAACACAGTTCATGGGGTGGTCTCAGATATACCTTTATGGGCCAACCAATCGCTACCACAGGTACAAGTAGTTATGGGGGCGGATAAATGGCAGGATGCGGAAGTTAGGACTCTTGGTGATATATTCGATCAGGGTGTACTGATGACATTTGAAGCTGTATCTCGAAAATAGAATATTGCCCGTACCCACTTCTTCTACTACCTACAACTTAGGTCAGCCATACAGGCTACAATCTCAAGCACCAATACTATTATCTCAAAATACCCATTAATAGGGATTGTTAAAACCCAGGGACCCAGAGGACTAGTGTTAACGATTTATGCCCACTTAGTACAAGCAAAGGTCAAAATCAGCCCTCTCAAAGTAATAGATAAATAGAAAAGAATGATACCCACACTCACAGATGAATCCATAGCAGATTTATTGTAATCACATGTGCAAGTATCGCCAGCAGCCAATAATAAAATAATACAACTATACATCACCCATCAAACATATCTAACGCCAACTAGGGTCTGCAGAATGGGCAGGGCATCATCTACTGCGTGCCCGTGATGTGGAGAACTAGACACAGACTTTTGGCACATGATATGGAGTTGCAGCCCAATCGTCACGTTCTGGAGGGAGGTGACCACCTTTCTCTCCAGTTTGTTGCCGGTCCAGATAGACTGCACTCCTGAGATCTGTCTTTTGTGAATCTTAAGCGAAGATACCTGGGATCACTATGTGACAATATTTTTGAGAGAATAGTTATTTATGGCACGCAGATGTATTGCTCTACGATGGTATGACCCTAACACACCGACCCTTTCCATGTGGAAATTACAAATCAACCAAATTATACCATATCTTGTGTTGGTGTTTAAACACTGTAACAAACCCCAAAAATTTGAAAAAGTCTGGGGCCTATGGTGCAACTCTCCGCACACACTGTACACAGCCTCAAGACTGCGACAGGTGCTGTCGGCAGCCCTAGAAATTTTGGATGGTTCGGTCTAGTGGAGTCACAGAACTGTTCTGAACAAGCCTATGGCAATAGAGGACCTCATAGCAATGAAGTGGATAATTGAATTATATGCACAAAATGTACTTGATATACTTGTATGCATTATGACATGTATCACGGTTGTAAAATAAAGATTTTCGCTTGACTATACATGCGAGTACTTTTTCATTATTATTAGGGGTTATGTGTTCAGTCGGTGTAGGAGTTGTACTATATATATATATATATATATATATATAGGCCCCTCTATGATTTGTTGCTGTTACATCTGAGGTATGTGTCGGTTCTAAGGACAATCCCTTTAAACACATTAAAATAAATAAATAAAATAAATTATATAAAGGAACAAAAGTATTTGAACACCCTGCGATTTAGCAAATTTTCCCACTTAGAAATCATGGAGGGGTCTGAAATTCACTACATTCCCACTCTGAAAGTGGGAATTCAGGAAATCACATTGTATGATTTTTAAAGAATTTATTTGTCTTGCACTGCTGAACATAAGTATTTGAACACCTGAGAAATAGCAAGAATTCTGGCTCTCAAAGACCTGTTGCTGTGCCTTTAAAAAGTCCACCTCTACTCATTAATCTAACTTAGTAGCACCTGTCTGAGCTCTTTAAAGACCCCTGTCCACCCCACAGTCAGTCAGACGCCAACTACTACCAAGGGCAAGACCAAACAACTGTCAAAAGACACCAGAGACAACATTATGGACCTCCACAAGGCTGGAAAGGGCTACGGGGCAATTGCCAAGCAGCTTGGTGAAAATAGATTAACTGTTGGAGCAATTGTTAGAAAGTGGAAGAGGCTAAAGACGACTGCTAGTCTCCCTCTGACTGGGGCTCCATGCAAGAGCTCACCATGTGCAGGGGCGTATCTATCACGAGGCAAACAAGGCATTTGCCTAGGGCGGCACTTGCCAATGGGGCGGCAAAATGCCTTGTTTGCCCCTTGTCCCATCAGTCTCATCTGCCTCCGGTATATTCAGAAGATCCGATGGTATATTCTAACCCCCAGGCGTTCCCATGGTGACGGGGACGCTTGCCTGGGGGTTAGAATATACCATCTGATCTGAGTTTTCACGCTCTCAGTGAGAGCGTGAAAACACAAATCCGATGGTATATTCTAACCCCCAGGCGTTCCCATGGTGACAGGGACGCTTGCCTGGGGGTTAGAATATACAGGGCCCCGCCGCTCACAGGAAAACATTTAAAAACGAATCAGTAACCTAAACTTTATTCATTAGTGATGTCTTACTGTATACCTTACTCTGTCTTTCAGCTCCGGTAACAGCAGGCAGTGCGGGCGGGCGGCGCTCACTCACTGACGTCACGCGCCTGCGCCGCCTAGTGGGAGGAGCAGGCGCGTGACGTCAGTGAGTGAGCGCCGCCCGCCCGCACTGCCTGCTGTTACCGAAGCTGAAAGACAGAGTAAGGTATACAGTAAGACATCACTAATGAATAAAGTTTAGGTTACTGATTTGTTTTTAAATGTTTTCCTGTGAGCGTCAGGGGGAGGAGGAATCTGTGGATGGCACCGTTCAGGGGAGGGGGGGGGAATCTGTGGATGGCACCGTTCAGGGGAGGGGGGGGGAATCTGTGGATGGCACCGTTCAGGGGAGGGGGGGGGGAATCTGTGGATGGCACCATTTAGGGGAGGGGGATCTGTGGATGGCACTATTTAGGGAAGGGGGATCTGTGGATGGCACTGATTAGGGGAGGGGGATCTGTGGATGGCACTATTTAGGGGAGGGGGATCCGTGGATTGGCACTGTTTAGGGGAGGGGGATCCGTGGATGGCACTGTTTAGGGGAGGGGGATCCGTGGATGGCACTGTTTAGGGGAGGGGGATCCGTGGATGGCACCGTTTAGGGGAGGGGGATCCGTGGATGGCACCGTTTAGAGGAGGGGGATCTGTGGATGGCACCGTTTAGGGGAGGGGGATCCGTGGATGGCACTATTTAGGGGAGGGGGATCCGTGGATGGCACTCTTTAGGGGGGATCTGTGGATGGCACATAGGAAGGGGTGGGGTTTAGAGAGAAAGGGGTTTGGCCTTGACAGGAAGGGGTGGGTCAAATTTATATTAGGGGGGTGCCCGAGTTTAGTCTCGCCTAGGGCAGCACAAAACCAAGATACACCACTGACCATGTGGGGTATCACTGATGATAAGAAAGGTGAGGAATCAGCCCAGAACTACAAGGGAGGAGCTGGTCAATGACATGAAGAGAGCAGGGACCACAGTTTCAAAGGTCACTGTCGGTAGAACACTACGCCGTCATGGTTTCAAATCATGCATTGCACGAAAGGTTGCTCAAGTCATCACATGTCCAGGCCCGTCTGAAGTTTGCCAATGACCATCTGTACTATCTAGAGGAGCCATGGCAGAAAGTCATGTGGTCAGATGAGACCAAAATAGAACTTTTTGGTCTAAACTTCACTCGTGTTTTGAGGAAAAAGAAGAATGAGTTGCATCCCAAGAACACCATCCCTACTGTGAAGCATGACAGTGGTAACATCATCTTTGGGGGTGCTTTTCTGAGAAGGGGACAGAAAGACTGCACTGAATGGCTTCACCAGAAGAAGATTAAAGTTTTGGAATGGCCCAGCCAGAGCCCAGACCTGAATCCGATTATTTATCTTTATCAGATGGGGTGTGTAGACTTTTTATATCCACTGTATATATATATGCGTATTTTCATTTTTATACACAGTATATTATATTATATATACTGTGGGGACTCTCTCTGGTAGACAGGATTAGCGGACGCAGTATAGAGGCAACAACAAGTTCTTTGGATTAAACAGTTCAGTGTTTTTTTTTCACACTTTAGGCAAGTGACAAAACAAGCAGTGATATTCAAACAAAAAGTCACCTTGCGGTGTTGGTGGTAATTTACACCATGCTGCAATTCTGCCTCAAAGAGTCCTTGCTGATAGCAGCATCAACCTGTTTTCACTCCAAACAGGTAGCAAGCCTTCATCCAGACACAAGGCTCCCAGATCCAAACACAGAGACATGGCTTCTAGGCCCAGCTGCCTATTTAAGGATAGCCAGGTGCTGTTGATGTCACCCAGCTGTAAATCAGTCCAGCAGCACATGCTGAGAGGAAAATATCTGTTTTCCCAGACCAAACCTCTCACTGTGTCACATAACCCCCCCTTTGTTGAACACACGCCAGACAGCATACTCTGGACAGGGCATCCGTGTTTCCACGTAACTAGCCTGCCCTGTGTTCTACCAAAAACTTAAAGTTTTGTAGGGAGAGAAACCATCATGTGACCCGGTCATTTCTGTCCTTGGCCTGGCTCATCCACTTGAGAGGGGAGTGTTCAGTCGGCAGGCGGAATTTTCTCCCCAATAAATAGCAGAGAGATTCTAGTGCCCACTTAATAGACAGGCATTCTCTCTCCACTATACTATACCGGGTTTCGGCTGGGGTGAGCTTACGGCTGAGGAAGTCAACGGGATGCTCCTTCCCGTTGACTTCCTGAGACAGTACAGCACTGAGGCCTACTTAGGAGGGCCGACTTCAAAGCGGAAAAAGCCTCTTCCGCCCCATTATCCCAGCGAACCATCATTGACTTGTGTCCCTTCAAGACTCCTGTCAACGGCGCGGCTAGAGTAGCAAAGTGGGGAACATACCTCATGTACTAGCCCACTATTCCCAGGAATTACTTTATTTGCCTAGTAGTGACAGGTCAGGGCCAATTCCGTATCACCTCTATTTTTGTTAACTTGGGGTTTGATGACTCCGCACCCAATGATATACCCCAGGTACTTAACATAGAAATATAGAATGTGTTGGCAGATAAAAACCATTTGGCCGATCTAGTCTGCCCAATATACTGAATACTATGAATAGCCCCTGGCCCTATCTTATATGAAGGATGGCCTTATGCCTATCCCATGCATGCTTAAACTCCTTCACTGTATTTGCAGCTACCACTTCTGCAGGAAGGGTATTCCATGCATCCACTACTCTCTCAGTAAAGTAATACTTCCTGATGTTACTTTTAATCCTTTGCCCCTCTAATTTAAAACTATGTCCTCTTGTAGCAGTTTTTCTTCTTTTAAATATTCTCTCCTCTTTTACCTTGTTGATTCCCTTTATGTATTTCAAAGTTTCTATCATATCCCCTCTGTCTCATCTTTCCTCCAAGCTATACATGTTAAGGTCCTTTAATCTTTCCTGGTAAGTTTTAGCTCTTCTCTGAACTCTTCTAACCCTATTGTGCATTTTTTTAGGTTTGTGGTTAGGCCAGCTTTCCGAAAGGAGTCCACTACAGCCTGCACTTTGGGTAGGTGACTTTCCCAGTCGGTATTGTGGATGACAATATCGTCCAGGTAAGCCAAAGCGTACCGACGATGTGGACGAAGCACAATGTCCATTAGTCGCTGAAAAGTGGCGGGGGCACCATGCAGAACAAGGGGTAAGACCTTATATTGATACAGCCCCTCAGTCGTGATGAAGGCAGTTTTATCTTTGGCAGCCTCTGTTAAGAGCACCTGCCAGTACCCTTTCGTAAGGTCCAAAACAGAAAAATACCGGGCATGTCCTAACCTCTCGATGAGAGGTTAGGCATGAGATACGCATCGAATTTGGAAACCTCTTAAAGTTTTTGAAAGTTGTTACAAAATTGCTGACAGTCTGTTTAGAGGAGAGGCTGTCAGCAATTTTTACTGTGGCAGCCGCCTCTCTTGCATCAGACAGAGGGGCGGTACCTCTTCTCCTAGAAAACCCGGCCACGGGCTGTCTTCTGTACAGATTTCCCTATTTTTCCACGGTTTGAGTAAATTCACATGGTAAACCTTACTCTGGCTTTCGCCGCCCTGGCTGGTGTACCTTGTAGTTTACATCTCCAATTTTCTCGAGTACCTCGTAGGGCCCCTGCTACCTAGCCAGGAACTTACTGTCCACGGTCGGCACCAGAACCAAAACCCGTTCACCCTGGTTAAAGATCCGGACCTGAGCCTGCCGATTATAGACCCCTCCATATGCTCCCTAACAAGAGGCAACACTGTCTCTATCCGATCTTGCATCTGGGTAAAGTACTCAATGACACTTTTATGTGGAATGGGTTGTTGTTCCTACCCCTCTTTGGCCACGTCCAAGAGACCCGCGAGGGTTTCTGCCATATAGCAGTTCGAAGGGCGAGAACCCAGTAGAGGCCTGGGGTACCTCTCGCACTGCGAACATAGGGCAGAAGGAGGTCCCAGTCCTTCCCATCTTTAGACACAACATTTTTCAACATATTTTTAATGTTTGGTTAAACAGTTCTACCAGACCGTCCATTTGCGGATGGTAAATCTACGTCCGTAGTTGTTTTAAATGCAGCAACTTACAGAGTTCCCTCATAACCTTGGACATAAAATGGGTCCCTTTGTTGGTCAGAACTTCTTTAGGTAGTCCTACTTGGGAAAACATCTCCATTAACTCCTTAGGTATGTCACAGTGGCACCGCCTCCGGGTACCGAGTGGCATAGTCTAGAATGACTAAAATGTGTTGAGGTCCATAGCTATTCGGTCAAACAGTACTTTCGATAATTGGGAGAGGTACTAGGTGACTACGGAAATGTGGCTGGGGGCTAGTTATCTGGCAGGTCAGGCAAGACTTACAAAACTCTTCCACTTCTTTGAATATGCTGGTCAAGTAAAACTGCTGTAGAATACAATCCTAAGTTTTCTGCAGCCCCAGGTGACCCCCGAGAACGTGTTGGTGGGCTAGATCTAACACAAGCTTGCGATAAGCCTTGGGGACTACCAACTGTTCAATAGGCTTACCCTGTAGTTGATTTTCCTGATACAACATATCTTTATAAACTACAAAATGGGGAAACACTGACTCTGCCCCAGGTTGTTGTGGTTCACCATCTACTATTAACACATTTTCCCAGGCGCGGAATGGGGTTGGGCCCGAACATTGGGCGGTACAAAAATTATCCCCGGAGACATTGAGGTCTGCCAATTCAGCACCCGGCAGTAAGTCCTCCACGTCTCCCACCATCACATTTAGCGTGGTTGTCTCCCCCTCTTCCACCAAAGTGACGGTCATCCCTACCGCTGGCCCTTCGGTCTCAGGTTCCCAGGATTATGGTCTCCCCCTAAGCCAGGCCACTCTGCTAGGGTGACCCCTGTCTCATGGGTATCAGTCACTCTCATAGCAGGCCACAGTGACGGGAAGCTCGGGAAGTCTCTCCCTATAATGAGTTCATAATTTAGATTTGTGGCAATAGCCACCCCGTGGGTCCATCTACCAGCAACCGTGGTTAGAGACACCAGCACGGTGGGGTAGTCTTTTAAGTCTCCGTGGATGCACATCACCCCGACTTTCCGGCCAGTATACTCAGTGGAGCACACCAGGGTAGCCCTTACTAGTGTTGATCACGAATATTCGAATTTCGAATTTTTATCGCAAATATAGGTACTTCGCAAATTTGCGAATATTTACAATATAGTGATATATACTCGTAATTTCAAATATTCTAGATTTTCTATTGCGAATTTTCATAATGCGAATTTTTATCGCAAATTTTTCAATTGCCAAGTAAAAACATGAATTCTCCCTGCTTCTTGCTTGTGGGCCAATGGCCCACAAGCAAGAAGCAGGGAGGAATCATGACTTTAAATGGGAAAAATTATGATTACCGTATTTTCCGGCGTATAGGACGACTGGGCGCATAAGACGACCCCCAACTTTTCCATTTAAAATATAGGGTTTGGGCTATACTCGCCGTATAAGACTACCCCTCTTCCAACGCACACTAAATAAAAATTTTAAAACATCCGATTTGATTTCAATATGGTAATTTTAATTGAAATGCCCAGCCCTCCCTGTCTCAAAAACGATCTTCTACAGTCTAGGGAACTGACCATGGCAGCCAGGGCTTCAGTAGTGTCCTGGCTGCCATGGTAACTATGGCATACTGTACTATTGTTAACCCCACCTGTGGTTTACCGTATTTATAGATATGCAAATTTCCAGTACCTTTGTGCCCAAGGGGCTGTCCCTCCGCCGTTTTGTGCCCAGCCGCGCCCTGAATCTTGGATCCCAGCGCTGCCACTCTCTTAATTTATTCACTGCACTTCGTTATTTTTATCTTCTAAAGCCGCTCGTAATCTAGCGCATGCGCAGTTAGTTGGCGCTGTCTCCTCTATTCCCTCCACCCTCACAGCAAGAATGAGCGAGTGCTCCAACTAACTGCGCATGCGCGAGATTACGAGCGGCTTCAGAAGAGAAAAAACGGAAGTGCAGTGAATAAATTAAGAGAGGGGTGGTGCTGGGATCCAGTATTCGGGGCGCGGCTGGGCACAAAACGGCGACAGCCCCTTGGGCACAAAGGTACCGGTACTGGTAATTTGTATGTCTATAAAATCGTTTTTTTTTTGCAATAAATAAACAAACCACAGGCCCCTCCTCCACCCCTCTCTCATCATTGGTGGCAGCGGGCAGCACAGGGGGGAGGGAGGGACTGCTTCCTTCTCCCCTGTGCTGCCTAATACCCGGTGTATAAGACGACCCCCAACTTTTGAAAATCATTTCTGGTGTTAGAAAGTCGTCTTATACGCCGCAAAATACGGTATTCTAAAAATCGAATATATAGCACTATATCGAATATATTTGCTTTTTCAAATATTTGTAATATTCTAAAACAAGAATATATAGCAATATAGCGAATATTCGAAAAAAACTAATATAAAGCAATTTAGCTAATATAGTGCTATAATCTTCTTTGTCTAATATTTGTAATTTTTTTCTTATCTGAAGTTCAGATTGGAAAAAAATTTCAACTATTGAAAAAAAAGATTATAGCACTATATTAGCTAAATTGCTCTATATTAGTTATTTTTTTGGAATATTCGCTATATTGCTATATATTCTTGTTTTAGAATATTACGAATATTTGAAAAAAACTAATATATTCGATATAGTGCTATGACTCATTGGCCCACAAGCAAGAAGCAGGGAGGAATCATGTTTTTACTCGGCAATTGAAAAATTCGTATTATGAAAATTTGCATATTACGCGATCATTACCTTGTTGATTTTTCGAGTAAAAAAATCGTAGAATATAACGAATATTCGAATTTGCAAATATTCGCCAAATATTCTTCAAAATATTAGCGAAATATCGCAAATTCGAATATGACCCCTGCCGCTCATCACTTGCCCTTACTAGGGTCACCAGACTCCCTGATTCCAGCAGAGACTCTGCTGGAGTGTCTCCCACTTCCACCTGGCACAAGTGATCTAGAGACTCTGGGGTACCTATTGCACACAGCCTCCTGGTATATAGCGACTGACGGTAGCCATAATTAGTGTCCATGGGCTCAACCTGATGGGGACAGTCAGCCCTTATATGGCCAGGCTTCTGACACCGCCAGCAGACTATCAGAGCCAGGTCCGCCGTGTGTACATCCCAGGCGGGTTTTATTGGCTCAAATCTCCGGGCCTGGGGTGGAGATTTCTGGGGTTGGCCAACTCCCCTCCTGACAGAACCCTCCTTTATATTCCTGGTAGCTTCCTTCATAGCGTACCACCAGGTCCACCATCTCAAGGGCATTGCCAGGAGACACCTGATTGATCCAGTGCTGGAGAGGGTATGGCAAAGCCCTCCAGAACATATCGGCTAATAGTCTATCCAGCACTGTGAATGTTTACATGGTGTGTTCAATAAAAACATGGTAACATTTAATTCTTTGTGTGTTATTAGTTTAAGCAGACTGTGATTGTCTATTGTTGTGACTTAGATGAAGATCAGATCACATTTTATGACCAATTTGTGCAGCAATCCATATCATTCCAAAGGGTTCACATACCATAAAGATCTAGTTCTGTTAGGACTTTACAATAAGAAACACGCTTGTCTTAGAGATCGTTTATTTCCCTTTTTGATTGCTGCACTTAAGACCATCATACCAAGACATTGGTCAAGTGTAGAGACCCCATCCATACAAGAATGGCTAAAGGAAGTTACGTTAATTAGTAGATTTGAAAAATTAAAGTGGACAATTGCAGGGAATCTCAAGAAGTATCTCGGGATCTGGACCAAATGGAACGACTATGCATCTACAAACATGATATCCAAATACTTTGATTAAATAATTTTTTTTTTTGAGGTATGATTTTCTCCTTTTGATTACATAAAATAACACGTGACAATGTTTTGTTTTGTTTGTTTCTTTATGACCCTCTTTTCTATGTCTCCCCTCCCATTCTCTTTCCCTCCCCTTCCCCTCCCCCTCCTCTCACCATTCAACGAACCTATTTCAAATGCTCTATATCAGGTTCCTTAAATTGTAATCATTAATAAAGAATGCCTATCTCTACATGTTATATTCTCAATTGGAATATTTGAATAATTACATTGGATATATTAATCATATGTTTTTGACGAATACATCATATTCATATAATTTTTGTTATTGATCGATGTCGCTTATGTACTTATGCAACTATAATGGTGACGGATACCCTAATTTGCACCGCATAAAGCTTGTAAGGCCTTTGTTATATTTCTCAATAAAACAAAAATTTACAACCAAAGGGTTCACATACTTTTTCTTGCAACTGTATATACTGTAAATATAAACATATATTTATATACTATGTGTGTGTGTGTGTGTGTGTATCTATATATATATATATATATATATATATATATATCCATAGAAAAAGTCAGGCAGCACTCCTTTTGATGTACAGCTGTAGCTGTAAGGTGCCCGCGGTGGTCCCTCAATTCAGGACTTAAGCAGCAAAGAAAATCCGCAGCACTCCTTGAAGTATAAAAAAATGTGTATACACATTTTTTTATACTTCAAGGAGTGCTGCGGATTTTCTTTGCTCTATATATATATATATATATACATATATATATATATATATATGTATATATATATATATATATATATAACACAGAAAAAACTGCGGCACTCCTTGAAGTAGAAAAATGTGCAATTTATTCACACATGTCAGCAGAGACAACGTTTCGGTTCTCTCCCAGAACCTTTTTCAAGTCAAGTGAACATAAAAAGTGCATATGTGCATATATAAATACATCATCACTTAGTGCCTAATTGATTCAACAACCAATGCAATAGCAGTGCACTCCCCATTGGGGGTAAGCTACAACTCATGTGATCAATTCCTAAAGTTAACATTGATACCAATCTATCCTAAATACATGTAGGTGAAGTTTTTTTAAAAAACTTATTTCATTGAAATCCTCGTAATTACGTATACGTGCATACAATAAAGTGAACAGTGCAATTAAAATCATGACTGTAATACCTTCTTAAAGAGAGTTATGGAGAGAAATATCGGGAGAGGCGTCTTCTCTTGTATGGAGGCTCGCGCCACTGTTCCGCGTCTGCTACTCCCCACTGCGCATGTGTCAGTCCCTCTTCCCTCGTGACGCCGTACATAACCACCCTGCGTCACATCTGGGCGGAGTCCCACATGATGACGCTTGATCGGCCGCCCCAGCACCATCCCCGCACGCACTGCGTGCGAAACTGAGCTGCGCCAGTCGCACCGAGCCGCATCACTGGTCTGTAACCGCCATCTTACATTAGGGCATTCATCTGGGCAAAATATTACAACTCTGTTTTCCCATAGTTCTTCTCCAAACCTCTAATCCGTTATAGGCAACAGTCCACATAACATTTTAAACAATGCCTACAGACAATTAAGCCACATGTATAACATGAACATGACCATAGCTTCTATTAATTCACTACATACAGTATGCGATACACATCAAATCACAGGGCTGTGAACTTGAGACTAGCTGACCATTTCTCCCGTTACCCTAAATTCAACGTTTAGCCCTTTTGGTTTCAAAGTATCTAGTCGGAAAATCCACTTAAGCTCAATTTTCTTTAATATGTTTAATCGATCCCCTCCTCTTACCAAGGGTTTAACGTGGTCAATGACCATAAATCTCAAGTCACTCTCCCTGTGATTTTTTTCTACAAAATGCTTCGATACAGGCAAATCAGTTCTTTTACTCCTAATGGACTGTCTATGGTTATTCAACCTGGTTTTTAACTCACATGTCGTTTCGCCGACATATAGCCTTTTACAAGGGCACCACAGCACATATATCACCCATGATGAGTCACAGGTGAGATAGTGCCTTATGTTAAAGATCTCTCCCGTGTCTGGATGTGTGAACCCTGATCCTTTCACCATCAGTTTGCAGTTCACACATCCAAGACACGGGAAAGAGCCAGTGCGCCTTGTCTTCAAAAATGTCTGTCTTACTTGTCCTTTTTCAGGTACTCTTGAGTGCACAACCTTATCCCTAATGTTCCCTGCTCTTTTATATGCCATCATAGGTGGATTCTTAAAGGCTGCAATATTTGGGTGTCCACTACTCAATAGCCCCCAGTGGCGCCTCACTATATTTTCAATATTGGGGCTCAACTCGTTATATGATGATATGAATGGCAATCTGTCATTCACTTGTCTTTGTTTGGGGACCAACAGCTCCTCTCTTGAAGCTTCTCTAGCTCTATCCGCATGTTTTTTCACTAGCCTTCTAGGGTAACCCCTATCAACAAAGGCTTGTGCCATCTTATTCATTGCCAAATGCATGTTCTCTTCCTTATCAACTATTCTCCGTACCCGGAGTAACTGACTAAACGGTAAAGAGTCCACCATCCTCCGTGGGTGACCACTTGTAAAATGCAATAATGTATTCTTATCAGTGGATTTAATATTCAAATCCATATGTAACTGATCATCCTCAATATATACCTGTGTATCTAGGTACTGCACACGGTCAGCCGATGCCGTTAACGTAAATTGGATCTCCCTATCTAGAGAGTTCAAAAATACGTGAAAGTCCATCAGCTGATCCATAGTGCCACCCCAAATGAGGAAAATGTCATCTATGTACCTCCACCACGTCAATACTTGGTTGAAGTGGGGAGATACATAGACGAGACGTTCCTCAAATGACCGTACAAAAATATTTGCATAGGTGGGCGCGGCGTTGGACCCCATCGCCGCGCCCATCGTTTGCAAATAAAACTGTCCCTGGAACTCAAAGTAATTGTTCCTCAGAGACAGCTCCATCAATGCTAATACAAACTGTCGTGCTGGGGCGGAATAGTCCGAATATTGTAACATCTCAGCCACAGCCGACAGTCCCTTTTCATGGTTAATAGACGTGTATAATGACACTATGTCAAAAGATGCCAAAATCGCCCCTTTCGGAACCCTCGTTCCTTTAATCTTGGTGATGAAGTCTCCGGTGTCCCTAATGTATGACTTAGCACCCATAGCGTACTCCCTAAGTATTTTATCCAAAAAAACATTTATGTTTGACAGAATCGAATTCCTGCCCGAAATTATTGGCCGTCCCGGAGGATCGACCAACCTTTTATGTATCTTTGGTAATACATATATAGTGGGTGTAACCGGAGACTTCACCACCAAAAATTCTTTAAGTTGTTTATCAATGGTCCCATCCTGTACTGCAGCTGTTAGATGTGCATCAATTTTCCTGGCAATATCGAATCTGGGGTCCCTGACCAATGGTTCATAGACACCAGGTTCACGCAATTGCCTGTGTATTTCCTGTATATATCGAGAGGTGTCCATAACCACGATCCCACCACCCTTGTCCGCAGACTTGATGGTGAGATCGGGGTTACTGGACAAACTCTCAAGCGCAGACATTTCCTGTGCCGTAATATTTGGTTTAGTGAAGATTTCACCTTGGGTTCTTTTTCTTAGTATGGCAACATCTCTCTTGACCGCCTCTATAAAACACTCTAGGGCATGCGAATTAACAAGAGGAAAAAAATCACTTTTTAAATGCAAACCAAACTGTTGTAACGTCAATTGATCATCAGAATGATCAGTCTCATTAGTATTAATGGCACCAGGGGAACTGGAGTCGAACCACACCCTCAGTTTTAAATTCCTGAAGAGGCGGTTCAAGTCCAGTTCCAACTGGAACCAATCAGGTTTAGCCTGTGGACAAAATGACAGTCCTTTGTTCAGAACTTTCAATTCATGCTCAGTCAATGAATAAGATGAAATATTTATCACCACATTCGACTCTACTTCTTCTTTGTTACATTCATCTGTCTGGAGTTGTTGGTCCTCATTAATCTCTGTGCCCTGGTTTTTCCCAGATCTCCTGTGTCGGACACCTCCCCTTCTTGTGGGGCGTCTCCCGTAGCGACACGTGGGCCTAAAAAAGTTCCAGGCTGGCTAGAGTTGAAATCATCATTTGCATCGTTGTTTCTCGCCCATTTATTTATTTCTTTATTCCGTTTTGGCATCTTTTTTGGCTGCGGACCCCGATCCGTGTGCCAAGGTTGTTCCCAAACATAGACTTGCCCAGACATATAATCATTTTGGTCTCTATGCCACTTAGACCTTTTGACTTCCTCAAGGTCTTTTCGCATTTTTTCCAAAAAAGACCGTTGTTTCTCCAAGAACACCTCTATTTCATTAATAGATATTGTTACTTTAAGCTGTTGTTCAATATCCTGCAATTTGCTCTTTAGTACCAGCATTTCCTTCTGTGAAAACTCAATGTTGAGCAACATAATGTCCATCGCATATTTATTTGAAATGGCTTCAAAGCGCGTTCTGAATTCACCATCCTGTACAAACATATTAGGCTTCAGACGGGATCGCATCCCTCTTGGTATGCGCTTATTTTTATAATATTGCGCTAACGTAAGCGAATGCAACTCGGTGGATAACAATTTTTTGGTAACGCTTTCATAATCCCTCTTGATGTTAATAGCTGAGGGTATATTGAGGAAGGCAGCATCACCCTCCACGTTTCCCATGATCCTCTGTGCATCCACATTACTGTATGAAAAGACATGCGTGTCAATATCCCCTTGTAGGGGCGTACTACCTGAGATGTCGGTAGGGTCGGGTGCAGAGCCTTCAGTCGCCAATAGATCCATAACAAAAGGTCAGGCAGCACTCCTTAATATGCAGCTGAAGCTGTAGCGGTGCCCGCAGTGATCCCTCGATCCAGGACCAGCAATATAACACAGAAAAAACTGCGGCACTCCTTGAAGTAGAAAAATGTGCAATTTATTCACACATGTCAGCAGAGACAACGTTTCGGTTCTCTCCCAGAACCTTTTTCAAGTCAAGTGAACATAAAAAGTGCATATGTGCATATATAAATACATCATCACTTAGTGCCTAATTGATTCAACAACCAATGCAATAGCAGTGCACTCCCCATTGGGGGTAAGCTACAACTCATGTGATCAATTCCTAAAGTTAACATTGATACCAATCTATCCTAAATACATGTAGGTGAAGTTTTTTTAAAAAACTTATTTCATTGAAATCCTCGTAATTACGTATACGTGCATACAATAAAGTGAACAGTGCAATTAAAATCATGACTGTAATACCTTCTTAAAGAGAGTTATGGAGAGAAATATCGGGAGAGGCGTCTTCTCTTGTATGGAGGCTCGCGCCACTGTTCCGCGTCTGCTACTCCCCACTGCGCATGTGTCAGTCCCTCTTCCCTTGTGACGCCGTACATAACCACCCTGCGTCACATCTGGGCGGAGTCCCACATGATGACGCTTGATCGGCCGCCCCAGCACCATCCCCGCACGCACTGCGTGCGAAACTGAGCTGCGCCAGTCGCACCGAGCCGCATCACTGGTCTGTAACCGCCATCTTACATTAGGGCATTCATCTGGGCAAAATATTACAACTCTGTTTTCCCATAGTTCTTCTCCAAACCTCTAATCCGTTATAGGCAACAGTCCACATAACATTTTAAACAATGCCTACAGACAATTAAGCCACATGTATAACATGAACATGACCATAGCTTCTATTAATTCACTACATACAGTATGCGATACACATCAAATCACAGGGCTGTGAACTTGAGACTAGCTGACCATTTCTCCCGTTACCCTAAATTCAACGTTTAGCCCTTTTGGTTTCAAAGTATCTAGTCGGAAAATCCACTTAAGCTCAATTTTCTTTAATATGTTTAATCGATCCCCTCCTCTTACCAAGGGTTTAACGTGGTCAATGACCATAAATCTCAAGTCACTCTCCCTGTGATTTTTTTCTACAAAATGCTTCGATACAGGCAAATCAGTTCTTTTACTCCTAATGGACTGTCTATGGTTATTCAACCTGGTTTTTAACTCACATGTCGTTTCGCCGACATATAGCCTTTTACAAGGGCACCACAGCACATATATCACCCATGATGAGTCACAGGTGAGATAGTGCCTTATGTTAAAGATCTCTCCCGTGTCTGGATGTGTGAACCCTGATCCTTTCACCATCAGTTTGCAGTTCACACATCCAAGACACGGGAAAGAGCCAGTGCGCCTTGTCTTCAAAAATGTCTGTCTTACTTGTCCTTTTTCAGGTACTCTTGAGTGCACAACCTTATCCCTAATGTTCCCTGCTCTTTTATATGCCATCATAGGTGGATTCTTAAAGGCTGCAATATTTGGGTGTCCACTACTCAATAGCCCCCAGTGGCGCCTCACTATATTTTCAAGTATTGACGTGGTGGAGGTACATAGATGACATTTTCCTCATTTGGGGTGGCACTATGGATCAGCTGATGGACTTTCACGTATTTTTGAACTCTCTAGATAGGGAGATCCAATTTACGTTAACGGCATCGGCTGACCGTGTGCAGTACCTAGATACACAGGTATATATTGAGGATGATCAGTTACATATGGATTTGAATATTAAATCCACTGATAAGAATACATTATTGCATTTTACAAGTGGTCACCCACGGAGGATGGTGGACTCTTTACCGTTTAGTCAGTTACTCCGGGTACGGAGAATAGTTGATAAGGAAGAGAACATGCATTTGGCAATGAATAAGATGGCACAAGCCTTTGTTGATAGGGGTTACCCTAGAAGGCTAGTGAAAAAACATGCGGATAGAGCTAGAGAAGCTTCAAGAGAGGAGCTGTTGGTCCCCAAACAAAGACAAGTGAATGACAGATTGCCATTCATATCATCATATAACGAGTTGAGCCCCAATATTGAAAATATAGTGAGGCGCCACTGGGGGCTATTGAGTAGTGGACACCCAAATATTGCAGCCTTTAAGAATCCACCTATGATGGCATATAAAAGAGCAGGGAACATTAGGGATAAGGTTGTGCACTCAAGAGTACCTGAAAAAGGACAAGTAAGACAGACATTTTTGAAGACAAGGCGCACTGGCTCTTTCCCGTGTCTTGGATGTGTGAACTGCAAACTGATGGTGAAAGGATCAGGGTTCACACATCCAGACACGGGAGAGATCTTTAACATAAGGCACTATCTCACCTGTGACTCATCATGGGTGATATATGTGCTGTGGTGCCCTTGTAAAAGGCTATATGTCGGCGAAACGACATGTGAGTTAAAAACCAGGTTGAATAACCATAGACAGTCCATTAGGAGTAAAAGAACTGATTTGCCTGTATCGAAGCATTTTGTAGAAAAAAATCACAGGGAGAGTGACTTGAGATTTATGGTCATTGACCACGTTAAACCCTTGGTAAGAGGAGGGGATCGATTAAACATATTAAAGAAAATTGAGCTTAAGTGGATTTTCCGACTAGATACTTTGAAACCAAAAGGGCTAAACGTTGAATTTAGGGTAACGGGAGAAATGGTCAGCTAGTCTCAAGTTCACAGCCCTGTGATTTGATGTGTATCGCATACTGTATGTAGTGAATTAATAGAAGCTATGGTCATGTTCATGTTATACATGTGGCTTAATTGTCTGTAGGCATTGTTTAAAATGTTATGTGGACTGTTGCCTATAACGGATTAGAGGTTTGGAGAAGAACTATGGGAAAACAGAGTTGTAATATTTTGCCCAGATGAATGCCCTAATGTAAGATGGCGGTTACAGACCAGTGATGCGGCTCGGTGCGACTGGCGCAGCTCAGTTTCGCACGCAGTGCGTGCGGGGATGGTGCTGGGGCGGCCGATCAAGCGTCATCATGTGGGACTCCGCCCAGATGTGACGCAGGGTGGTTATGTACGGCGTCACGAGGGAAGAGGGACTGACACATGCGCAGTGGGGAGTAGCAGACGCGGAACAGTGGCGCGAGCCTCCATACAAGAGAAGACGCCTCTCCCGATATTTCTCTCCATAACTCTCTTTAAGAAGGTATTACAGTCATGATTTTAATTGCACTGTTCACTTTATTGTATGCACGTATACGTAATTACGAGGATTTCAATGAAATAAGTTTTTAAAAAAAACTTCACCTACATGTATTTAGGATAGATTGGTATCAATGTTAACTTTAGGAATTGATCACATGAGTTGTAGCTTACCCCCAATGGGGAGTGCACTGCTATTGCATTGGTTGTTGAATCAATTAGGCACTAAGTGATGATGTATTTATATATGCACATATGCACTTTTTATGTTCACTTGACTTGAAAAAGGTTCTGGGAGAGAACCGAAACGTTGTCTCTGCTGACATGTGTGAATAAATTGCACATTTTTCTACTTCAAGGAGTGCCGCAGTTTTTTCTGTGTTATATTGCTGGTCCTGGATCGAGGGATCACTGCGGGCACCGCTACAGCTTCAGCTGCATATTAAGGAGTGCTGCCTGACCTTTTGTTATGGATCTATTGGCGACTGAAGGCTCTGCACCCGACCCTACCGACATCTCAGGTAGTACGCCCCTACAAGGGGATATTGACACGCATGTCTTTTCATACAGTAATGTGGATGCACAGAGGATCATGGGAAACGTGGAGGGTGATGCTGCCTTCCTCAATATACCCTCAGCTATTAACATCAAGAGGGATTATGAAAGCGTTACCAAAAAATTGTTATCCACCGAGTTGCATTCGCTTACGTTAGCGCAATATTATAAAAATAAGCGCATACCAAGAGGGATGCGATCCCGTCTGAAGCCTAATATGTTTGTACAGGATGGTGAATTCAGAACGCGCTTTGAAGCCATTTCAAATAAATATGCGATGGACATTATGTTGCTCAACATTGAGTTTTCACAGAAGGAAATGCTGGTACTAAAGAGCAAATTGCAGGATATTGAACAACAGCTTAAAGTAACAATATCTATTAATGAAATAGAGGTGTTCTTGGAGAAACAACGGTCTTTTTTGGAAAAAATGCGAAAAGACCTTGAGGAAGTCAAAAGGTCTAAGTGGCATAGAGACCAAAATGATTATATGTCTGGGCAAGTCTATGTTTGGGAACAACCTTGGCACACGGATCGGGGTCCGCAGCCAAAAAAGATGCCAAAACGGAATAAAGAAATAAATAAATGGGCGAGAAACAACGATGCAAATGATGATTTCAACTCTAGCCAGCCTGGAACTTTTTTAGGCCCACGTGTCGCTACGGGAGACGCCCCACAAGAAGGGGAGGTGTCCGACACAGGAGATCTGGGAAAAACCAGGGCACAGAGATTAATGAGGACCAACAACTCCAGACAGATGAATGTAACAAAGAAGAAGTAGAGTCGAATGTGGTGATAAATATTTCATCTTATTCATTGACTGAGCATGAATTGAAAGTTCTGAACAAAGGACTGTCATTTTGTCCACAGGCTAAACCTGATTGGTTCCAGTTGGAACTGGACTTGAACCGCCTCTTCAGGAATTTAAAACTGAGGGTGTGGTTCGACTCCAGTTCCCCTGGTGCCATTAATACTAATGAGACTGATCATTCTGATGATCAATTGACGTTACAACAGTTTGGTTTGCATTTAAAAAGTGATTTTTTTCCTCTTGTTAATTCGCATGCCCTAGAGTGTTTTATAGAGGCGGTCAAGAGAGATGTTGCCATACTAAGAAAAAGAACCCAAGGTGAAATCTTCACTAAACCAAATATTACGGCACAGGAAATGTCTGCGCTTGAGAGTTTGTCCAGTAACCCCGATCTCACCATCAAGTCTGCGGACAAGGGTGGTGGGATCGTGGTTATGGACACCTCTCGATATATACAGGAAATACACAGGCAATTGCGTGAACCTGGTGTCTATGAACCATTGGTCAGGGACCCCAGATTCGATATTGCCAGGAAAATTGATGCACATCTAACAGCTGCAGTACAGGATGGGACCATTGATAAACAACTTAAAGAATTTTTGGTGGTGAAGTCTCCGGTTACACCCACTATATATGTATTACCAAAGATACATAAAAGGTTGGTCGATCCTCCGGGACGGCCAATAATTTCGGGCAGGAATTCGATTCTGTCAAACATAAATGTTTTTTTGGATAAAATACTTAGGGAGTACGCTATGGGTGCTAAGTCATACATTAGGGACACCGGAGACTTCATCACCAAGATTAAAGGAACGAGGGTTCCGAAAGGGGCGATTTTGGCATCTTTTGACATAGTGTCATTATACACGTCTATTAACCATGAAAAGGGACTGTCGGCTGTGGCTGAGATGTTACAATATTCGGACTATTCCGCCCCAGCACGACAGTTTGTATTAGCATTGATGGAGCTGTCTCTGAGGAACAATTACTTTGAGTTCCAGGGACAGTTTTATTTGCAAACGATGGGCGCGGCGATGGGGTCCAACGCCGCGCCCACCTATGCAAATATTTTTGTACGGTCATTTGAGGAACGTCTCGTCTATGTATCTCCCCACTTCAACCAAGTATTGACGTGGTGGAGGTACATAGATGACATTTTCCTCATTTGGGGTGGCACTATGGATCAGCTGATGGACTTTCACGTATTTTTGAACTCTCTAGATAGGGAGATCCAATTTACGTTAACGGCATCGGCTGACCGTGTGCAGTACCTAGATACACAGGTATATATTGAGGATGATCAGTTACATATGGATTTGAATATTAAATCCACTGATAAGAATACATTATTGCATTTTACAAGTGGTCACCCACGGAGGATGGTGGACTCTTTACCGTTTAGTCAGTTACTCCGGGTACGGAGAATAGTTGATAAGGAAGAGAACATGCATTTGGCAATGAATAAGATGGCACAAGCCTTTGTTGATAGGGGTTACCCTAGAAGGCTAGTGAAAAAACATGCGGATAGAGCTAGAGAAGCTTCAAGAGAGGAGCTGTTGGTCCCCAAACAAAGACAAGTGAATGACAGATTGCCATTCATATCATCATATAACGAGTTGAGCCCCAATATTGAAAATATAGTGAGGCGCCACTGGGGGCTATTGAGTAGTGGACACCCAAATATTGCAGCCTTTAAGAATCCACCTATGATGGCATATAAAAGAGCAGGGAACATTAGGGATAAGGTTGTGCACTCAAGAGTACCTGAAAAAGGACAAGTAAGACAGACATTTTTGAAGACAAGGCGCACTGGCTCTTTCCCGTGTCTTGGATGTGTGAACTGCAAACTGATGGTGAAAGGATCAGGGTTCACACATCCAGACACGGGAGAGATCTTTAACATAAGGCACTATCTCACCTGTGACTCATCATGGGTGATATATGTGCTGTGGTGCCCTTGTAAAAGGCTATATGTCGGCGAAACGACATGTGAGTTAAAAACCAGGTTGAATAACCATAGACAGTCCATTAGGAGTAAAAGAACTGATTTGCCTGTATCGAAGCATTTTGTAGAAAAAAATCACAGGGAGAGTGACTTGAGATTTATGGTCATTGACCACGTTAAACCCTTGGTAAGAGGAGGGGATCGATTAAACATATTAAAGAAAATTGAGCTTAAGTGGATTTTCCGACTAGATACTTTGAAACCAAAAGGGCTAAACGTTGAATTTAGGGTAACGGGAGAAATGGTCAGCTAGTCTCAAGTTCACAGCCCTGTGATTTGATGTGTATCGCATACTGTATGTAGTGAATTAATAGAAGCTATGGTCATGTTCATGTTATACATGTGGCTTAATTGTCTGTAGGCATTGTTTAAAATGTTATGTGGACTGTTGCCTATAACGGATTAGAGGTTTGGAGAAGAACTATGGGAAAACAGAGTTGTAATATTTTGCCCAGATGAATGCCCTAATGTAAGATGGCGGTTACAGACCAGTGATGCGGCTCGGTGCGACTGGCGCAGCTCAGTTTCGCACGCAGTGCGTGCGGGGATGGTGCTGGGGCGGCCGATCAAGCGTCATCATGTGGGACTCCGCCCAGATGTGACGCAGGGTGGTTATGTACGGCGTCACGAGGGAAGAGGGACTGACACATGCGCAGTGGGGAGTAGCAGACGCGGAACAGTGGCGCGAGCCTCCATACAAGAGAAGACGCCTCTCCCGATATTTCTCTCCATAACTCTCTTTAAGAAGGTATTACAGTCATGATTTTAATTGCACTGTTCACTTTATTGTATGCACGTATACGTAATTACGAGGATTTCAATGAAATAAGTTTTTTAAAAAAACTTCACCTACATGTATTTAGGATAGATTGGTATCAATGTTAACTTTAGGAATTGATCACATGAGTTGTAGCTTACCCCCAATGGGGAGTGCACTGCTATTGCATTGGTTGTTGAATCAATTAGGCACTAAGTGATGATGTATTTATATATGCACATATGCACTTTTTATGTTCACTTGACTTGAAAAAGGTTCTGGGAGAGAACCGAAACGTTGTCTCTGCTGACATGTGTGAATAAATTGCACATTTTTCTACTTCAAGGAGTGCCGCAGTTTTTTCTGTGTTATATTGCTGGTCCTGGATCGAGGGATCACTGCGGGCACCGCTACAGCTTCAGCTGCATATTAAGGAGTGCTGCCTGACCTTTTGTTATGTATATATATATATATATATATATATATATATAAATAAATCTATGTGTGTGTGTATATAAATATATATATATATATATATCTATCATACTTACCCATGTTTCAGTTGGTAAGGACAGCGCAAATTTTATGTCAATGCCTCAGATCCCTATTTCTACACATATATACAAATGCCTCCTGTATACAGGGGCTCAGGAGGGTTTTCTTGCAGGGAACTTCAGGGAAGCACATCCTCCTTCTCCACTAGCTGCTGATTTCTTTCAGACTCTGAGGGCACCACTGATGGGAGCAGACTGTGCATGCTCTGCTCTTACAGGTGAGGGAGAAGAGCGCAGGCACAGATAGACTGCACTGATCATCTGGCATGGACAAGCTTGTTGTGAAGCTCTTCTATGTCGCCTGCAGCCATGTGAGAATTCGGCTGCAGGGCAGAGCGGGCTCAGGGGGCGTGGCTTCAGATTATAGAAAAAACAGGCAGATCTGCTTAATGACATATATTAGGAGATATACTTTTTCCCTGCCTCCCACACAGTAGTAGAAAATACATGGAGAGTGGCCAACCCCATTAAAGATTTTTGACCACCAGATCTGTAAACAGATGTTTTCATTACTGCATAGGGATGGAGAGAATGGATGTAGTTTGGGTAGAGATATATCTATTTTGAGCAAGTGGACAGATTAGGCTAGCATTTGACAGGCAGGTTCTTGGCATACATAAATGTGTCCCTATACTTTCAATAATATATTTTAGATTAATGCTTATTCTATCTCTCCCAGCTACCCCATACACATACAGGCTTGGTTGCGCCAACAAAATCCTAATGCGTATGGGGGGCCTTAAGATGAATTATGTGTGTTTTGCTACTATCATTTCTAGCATTAATTGGTTGCAATAATTAAACATAAACAGGTTGAGTATTGTTCTACCTTTGTGCCATAGTTGTGCCATTCTTAACAGATGTTATTTCTATCAAGGAGTTAGGCATGTACACCCTGTTTACCATTGTACAGTCGTGGCCAAAAGTTTAGAAAATTACATAAATATTTGAAATTGGAAAAATTGCTGCTTAAGTTTTTATAATAGTAATTTGCATATACTCCAGAATGTTATGAAGAGTGTTCAGATGAATTGCATAGTCCTTCTTTGCCATGAAAATTAACTTAATCCCAAAAAAACCTTTCCACTGCATTTCATTGCTGTCATTAAAGGACCTGCTGAGATCATTTCAGTAATCGTCTTGTTAACTCATATGAGAATGTTGACGAGCACAAGGCTGGAGATCATTATGTCAGGCTGATTGGGTTAAAATGGCAGACTTGACCTGTTAAAAGGAGGGTGATGCTTGAGAGTCATTGTTCTTCCATTGTTAACCATAGTGACCTGCAAAGAAACGCGTGCAGCCATCATTGCGTTGCATAAAAATGGCTTCACAGGCAAGGATATTGTGGCTACTAAGATTGCACCTCAATCAACAATGTATAGGATCATCAAGAACTTCAAGGACAGAGGTTCAATTCTTGTTAAGAAGGCTTCAGGGAGTCCAAGAAAGTCCAGCAAGCGCCAGGATCGTCTCCTAAAGAGGAGTCAGCTGCGGGATCGGAGTGCCACCATTGCAGAGCTTGCTCAAGAATGGCAGCAGGCAGGTGTGAGCGCATCTGCACGCACAGTGAGGCGAAGACTTTTGGAAGATGGCCTGGTGTCAAGAAGGGCAGCAAAGAAGCCACTTCCCTCCCAAAAAAACATCAGGGACAGATTGATCTTCTGCAGAAAATATGGTGAATGGACTGCTGAGGACTGGGGCAAAGTCATATTCTTAGATCAAGCCTCTTTCCGATTGTTTGGGGCATCAGGAAAAAGGCTTGTCCGGAGAAGAAAAGGTGAGCGCTACCATCAGTCCTGTGTCATGCCAACAGTAAAGCATCTTGAGACCATTCATGTGTGGGGTTGCTTCTCATCCAAGGGAGTGGGCTCACTCACAATCCCATTGAGAACTTGTGGTCAATCCTCAAGAGGCGGGTGGACAAACAATAACCCACTAATTCTGACAAACTCCAAGAAGTGATTATGAAAGAATGGGTTGCTACTTGCTATCAGTCAGGAATTGGCCCAGAAGTTGATTGAGAGCATGCCCAGTCGAATTGCAGAGGTCCTGAAAAAGAAGGGCCAACACTGCAAATACTGACTCTTTGCATAAATGTCATGTAATTGTCGATAAAAGCCTTTAAAACGTATGAAGTGCATGTAATTTCCTCTCCCACATTTTTAGAGGATGTGATTTGCAGAAATCAAAATGTGAACTCATAAAACGATATATCCATTGAAGACCTATAAGGTTCCTTGTATAATCTGTAAAAAATATCTGTTATACAACCGATATCTTTTTATCTTTTTTTCTTAATCTTTTAGCTTAAACACGTTTGTATCTGCAAATATTTGTAAAAATCCCCATTGGGAAGATTGAAGGAATCGTTGAGCTATGCAAACTGTAATAAAGTATATATTGAAAAGGTCTTCTACTCTGTTAATGCCTTGTTGGATCCATGACTGGAGTTTGGATTGCAATGAGCACAGATAGAAAACCTAGTGGAATACGGTGGCTCAGTGGTTAGCACTGTTGCCTTGCAGCAAAAGAGGATAACAACAAACATTGCTAAAACCCTTTCTATGTTGACCCAATGCATATTGGTATCCAACTTTTACCAAGAGGCTAGTTGGGAGACTTATCAAGCAAGATAATAATTACCGTATTTATCGGCGTATAACACGCACAGGCGTATAACACGCACCTTCATTTTAAGAGGGAAATTTCAGGAAAAAAATTTAAATTTCAAATAAAGAACTTTTAAGCAAAATAAGGGTAGCTCAGAACTTTTTTTTATTAATATTATTACCACTTATAAGGTAAATAATGTAAAAGGATGACACTTATGGGGCTCTGTGGATGACACTTATGTCATCCACAGATCCCCATAAGTGTCATCTACAGATCCCCCATCAGATGGATCAGTGTGGAGAGAGGAGGCGGGGCCCGGTGCAGTGACTCTACTCTAATACACCGGGCCCCGCAACTGTTAAACATTCAATCTGATCTCTATATCTAATTGTAGATGCGCTGTACGGTACTTACTGTAGTACCGGAGGTATAACATTAAGACGGCGCAGACCGGCATCTCCCTCGGTCATGCGCCGCCTGCCTCAGCTCCCTCCTGATGCGCTGCCTGCCCCAGCTCCCTCCTGATGTGCCGCCTGCCCCAGCTCCCTCCTCATGCGCCGCCTGCCCCAGCTCCCTCCTCATGCGCCGCCTGCCCCAGCTCCCTCCTCATGCGCCGCCTGCCTGCTTATCTCACTTTATGAATGAACAGGCAGGCGGCGCATGACAGAGTGAGCTGGGGCAGGCGCCGCATGACAGAGGGAGCTGGGACAGGCGGCGCATGAGGAGGGAGCTGTGGCAGGCGCTGCGCCGTCTTAATGTTATACCTCCGGTATGTAAAAACATGGCTTCTTAACATTATATCGGCATATAACACGCATACATCATTTCCCCCCTATCTTCAGGGGGAAAAAGTGCGTGTTATACGCCGATAAATACGGTATACACATCAGGAATGTTGCGTTCCCCTGCATGTTTGTCTACGTCTTCTACCCGCCAAAGTAGATTTGGATATTAAAGGGTTTCTGTCATGAGAAATAACGTTATGTAGCTGTCTGACATTAGCAATGTGCTAATGTCAGCAGTACATAACAGTATGCTTTATAACTCCCTGTCTGCCTCCGTTCTCTTAAAATAAAGACTTTGAAAATATGCTAATGAGCCTCTAGGTGCTATTATGAGGTTGCTTCAGCACCTAGAGGCTCTCTATGCACCCTTTTGCACGCCCAGGTCCAGTTGATTGACTTTCGAGTTCTCGTCATTCTCCCGTAAATCCCGCTCCTGCGCCATCGTTTAGTATTTGGTGCAGGCACAGTAGAACGTAGAGTATTTTTGGGAGGAAAACCTTTTTTTCTTTAGGTTTACCCGACCCTGTATTGACATAGGTCTTAGCGGAGGAAAATAAGTAAAAAATGTTTTTTCATCAGACCGCAGCTCAGAACTACAACCAGACCCCCAATGTTAATCAGACTTCAGCTCACAGCCCCAATCAGGCACCAATGTTAATCAGACCTCAGAACAGATCCCCCTGTGTTATTAATTCCCCCAATCATACCTCAGATCTCCATATTATTAAGTCCACCAATCAGACCTCAGATCAGACCTTCATATTAATACGTGTCCCAATCAGACCTCAGATCAGACCTACATATTGATAAGACCCAAATCAGACCTCAGTAATTCCCCCAATTAGACCTCAGATCAGACCTGCACGTGAATGACCCCCAATCAGACCTCAGGTCAGACCTCAATAAGTTCCCCCTATCAGACCTTAAGGTCTGATCTGAGATCATTCACATGGAGGTCTTATAGGGGGAACTTATTGAGGTCTGTCCTGAGGTCTGATTGGGGGTCATTCATATACAGGTCTGATCTGAGGTCTTATTGGGGGACTTACTGAGGTTTGATTGGGGTCTTAATAAAAAAATTAATATGTAGGTCTTATCTTAGGTCTGATTGAGGGACTTCTTAAGGTCTGATCTGAGGTCATTCACACGGAGAAGTCCCTCAATCAGACCTTATATGAGACCTACATATTAATAAGACCCCAATCCGATCTGCATGTTAATAACCCCTAATCAGACCTCAATAAGTCCCCCAATTAGACCTCAGATCAGACCTCCATATGAATGACCCCCAATCAGAACTCATAAGTCCCCTAATCAGAGCTCCTTGTGAATGACTTCAGATCAGACCTCAATAAGTCCACCAATCAGACCTCCACATGAATGACCCCCATGCTCAGATCAGATTTAAAAAAATCTACTTACCTCTCCTGCTGATGTTCCTGTCATTCACGCTCTTCTTCTTCTTCCTGCCATGTGCTGTGCTGTGACCCAACGCACACAATGTGAGGTCACAGAGTGCCAGCGTCCTCACACTGTGCGCAGTTACAGTACAGTGAGCGGCATTCACAGCTTCTCGATCCTCCTGTACTAATGAGTGCTTCCGTAATGGAAGCGCTAATTAGTATTCACAATTCCATTTTCCCCCCATTTTGGGAGGGGAAAAAATGCGTCTTATAGGGCGAAAATACGGTATGTTCACGCCATGGGTGGTGTATTGCATGGTATGTAATGATGTCTTCCCTAGGAGAATGTACTAATGTTGTGTTTAATCATGGTGTTGATGTTTTGATCTAATATATTTTATATGGCTATAGTGTACAATACAAAAAATAGTCTTTATGTATTATTTGCCCATGGCCTTGTGTCCCCTAGGTGGATATAATATGTTTTTTATCCTTATTGAATTTAGTATTATGTAATATTGATAGCACCTGGGACTTTATTATCTTGGTTTTAGGGATGTACAGGTGAAACTCAAAAAATTAGAATATCATGCAAAAGTTCATTTATTTCAGTAATGCAAATGAAAAGGAATTGCAACTTAAAATTAGATATTGTGAAAAGGTTTTCATAAGCTGTAAGCCATAATCATCCAAATTATAACAAATAAAAGGCTTGAAATATCTTGCTTTGCATGTAATGAGTCTATCTCATATGTTAGTTTCACCTTTTACGTTGCATTCCTGAAATAAATGAACTTTGCACAATATTCTAATTTTCAAGTTTCACCTGTATGTATAGTGTTATTGATAGATTACTTTTACTGTGCATAATCAGTTCAGATTTAGTGTTATATATATCCGAATAAATTCTTGGCATTGTTCACAATTTTTAGCGCTGGTATTTTATGATTTGATTGTATATTTGCACTTCATCATCACTATTTTTTTTGTCACATTGCTTATTATGTATTACATTACATTGAATCATGTTGGGTATAATTCCCATATGTGTAAACTATAGTGGTTTTGCACTAGTAATAAGACTTTGTAATGGTAGGACAAGGGATAGTATTGAGATCAGTGTCCCATGTCATCAAGAGCTTACATCCACGATCACGTGATGTGTGTGTAACGTCATTGCGAAAAGATGTCGGCGATTTCGTAAGACTTCAGGAGATTTTCTTACTTGCCAAGATAATGTATGATGCATGCAGCACATTGATTGCACCATGACAGGGGAAGGAGGAACAAATTAGCGTGCCACATGCTGTACATTGATTAATAACAGATGTGTATTGTGAATAGGATTGGTAGTTGTGGGTTTATAAAAACAAGCTGACATCTTGAAAAGTCACAACGCCCCCCCAAAAAAGCTAAGTGAAACGTATTTTGGAGTGTCGCTGTGTCCAGGACCCTGGTCTGTATAAAGCAACATTTCCCATCCGGTTCTTTGCCATCTTATATTTTGGCAATATTTAATGGTATGCTGATGTGATACTTGTGCTGCACTATTCAATATGACTTAGGCTACTTTCACACTAGCTTTAGGTTTGTCCGGCAAGCTGTTCTGACAGGGGAACAGCCTGCCGGATCCGTACTAATGCTTAAAAATAATAATTACTGATGTCCAAAGGACTAGTTTACACCTGTTAATCCAGCACCTACTCAATTTCCTAATACTTAACTTTTATTGATATGCTAATAAAACTAACTTGACAATTGTTAAAATTCCAATGCATCGCAGTCCTCACTATTCTATTTCGGTCACTATAGTGTTGTACAGCATCCCCTATTAATATAGGGTACAGGTCACTACTGGATTCTACTAACGCCGCTGGCTGCGCGCTGCCAGCTCGCTATTTATTTAGTTTCGTGATTGCCCTTATGCTGTTTAGGGCTGCAACTTGCACTGTATTAAAATAGAAGCTTCACGCTGCCCCCCGACATGTTTCGCCGTTGCCGGCGTCTTCAGGGGTTAGGGCAGAGTGTGAGCGTGTCTCCTCCCGGATGGTTTATGAAACCTTTGTTTGTGATGTCATCAATGTGTGTTCGGCCTGTGGGCGTGATTGGGACCTCTGGTTGGGCTCTGATTGGTCTCGTGCCGGACCTAGTTCCTCCCACCGGCTACGCCTATCTACCTTTTGACCCCTAGTCTTGTCGACGTCATGGGGTTGCGCCGCGCCTGTGTTGTGGACTTACGTTTCCGTCAACCCACCCTACTGCGCATGTCTCTAGACTTAGTTCTCGGTATGCAGGATTCATCATGACAGTAGCGCATGCTCTACAACATAGAGTGTTCTTGGAGTTGATTACTGCGCAAACTGTCAGCTTCATTCCTCTGCGCTGTAGCTCCGAATCCTGCAATTACCATGGCGCACGTTCTGGGACGTTGGTCACTAGCATTGATGATCATGGTTCACCCATCTATCCACACTATCCCACTTCTGTAATTGATCAAAGTACGGGACTCATATCGGCCCCTATTATAGTTATTGTGACCTTATACATTGATTCTTCATTCACTGGACTCATGTCCTAGTTCTTGTATGATCTATATCTTGATTCATATATATGCTAGATTATAGTAGGTTACTTTACTTGTACAGTTGTTGGTCACAATCTTTATTCTATGGCCTAATGGATAGATTTAGGATAGATTTATGATATCATTTGGCCCATTGTTGTTTGGCCTATATTGGGATCCATATTTAGCCTAATGGTTGCTATAGGCTTTTGCCCCCACCTGAGGTCCCTTTAATTTATCCTATTGTTACTTAATTCCTAGGTCTTCCATCCGGTAGGTTGCTTCATTTTCATTTCCAATTTTTCTTTATTATTCTACATGTTATTATTGTTTTAATTTGTTTATTTTAATTCTTTCTAGGTCGGTTACCATCTACAGGAAGGACGCATATGTGAACCCTTCGTTAAGACCTTTAGGAGACAAGCTGTCAAGCAGGTAAATCCACTTTGTCTCCTCCTGTTGGAGTTTTTTATCTATATCTCCCTTTCGTGGGCCTGATTTCACTCTCATTAGTCCCCAAAACTTGAAATCCGTACTTTTACCTCTATGTTTCTCTCTCATGTGTCTGGCTAAACTGGTGTCTTCGCCCGTATTAATGCTGCTCAGGTGTCTCGAAATTCGCCGTCTTAGTTCCTGGGTGGTCTTTCCAACATATAGCTTAGGGCATTCGCATTTAATGACATAGACGACTCCTTTTGTCTTGCAATTGATGTAGTCTCTTATTTCATAGTTTTTTCCATTTGTTGGATTTGTAAATGTTTTTGTCACTTTCATCCGTCCACAGAAGGTACCTTCTGTGGACGGATGAAAGTGACAAAAACATTTACAAATCCAACAAATGGAAAAAACTATGAAATAAGAGACTACATCAATTGCAAGACAAAAGGAGTCGTCTATGTCATTAAATGCGAATGCCCTAAGCTATATGTTGGAAAGACCACCCAGGAACTAAGACGGCGAATTTCGAGACACCTGAGCAGCATTAATACGGGCGAAGACACCAGTTTAGCCAGACACATGAGAGAGAAACATAGAGGTAAAAGTACGGATTTCAAGTTTTGGGGACTAATGAGAGTGAAATCAGGCCCACGAAAGGGAGATATAGATAAAAAACTCCAACAGGAGGAGACAAAGTGGATTTACCTGCTTGACAGCTTGTCTCCTAAAGGTCTTAACGAAGGGTTCACATATGCGTCCTTCCTGTAGATGGTAACCGACCTAGAAAGAATTAAAATAAACAAATTAAAACAATAATAACATGTAGAATAATAAAGAAAAATTGGAAATGAAAATGAAGCAACCTACCGGATGGAAGACCTAGGAATAAAGTAACAATAGGATAAATTAAAGGGACCTCAGGTGGGGGCAAAAGCCTATAGCAACCATTAGGCTAAATATGGATCCCAATATAGGCCAAACAACAATGGGCCAAATGATATCATAAATCTATCCTAAATCTATCCATTAGGCCATAGAATAAAGATTGTGACCAACAACTGTACAAGTAAAGTAACCTACTATAATCTAGCATATATATGAATCAAGATATAGATCATACAAGAACTAGGACATGAGTCCAGTGAATGAAGAATCAATGTATAAGGTCACAATAACTATAATAGGGGCCGATATGAGTCCCGTACTTTGATCAATTACAGAAGTGGGATAGTGTGGATAGATGGGTGAACCATGATCATCAATGCTAGTGACCAACGTCCCAGAACGTGCGCCATGGTAATTGCAGGATTCGGAGCTACAGCGCAGAGGAATGAAGCTGACAGTTTGCGCAGTAATCAACTCCAAGAACACTCTATGTTGTAGAGCATGCGCTACTGTCATGATGAATCCTGCATACCGAGAACTAAGTCTAGAGACATGCGCAGTAGGGTGGGTTGACGGAAACGTAAGTCCACAACACAGGCGCGGCGCAACCCCATGACGTCGACAAGACTAGGGGTCAAAAGGTAGATAGGCGTAGCCGGTGGGAGGAACTAGGTCCGGCACGAGACCAATCAGAGCCCAACCAGAGGTCCCAATCACGCCCACAGGCCGAACACACATTGATGACATCACAAACAAAGGTTTCATAAACCATCCGGGAGGAGACACGCTCACACTCTGCCCTAACCCCTGAAGACGCCGGCAACGGCGAAACATGTCGGGGGGCAGCGTGAAGCTTCTATTTTAATACAGTGCAAGTTGCAGCCCTAAACAGCATAAGGGCAATCACGAAACTAAATAAATAGCGAGCTGGCAGCGCGCAGCCAGCGGCGTTAGTAGAATCCAGTAGTGACCTGTACCCTATATTAATAGGGGATGCTGTACAACACTATAGTGACCGAAATAGAATAGTGAGGACTGCGATGCATTGGAATTTTAACAATTGTCAAGTTAGTTTTATTAGCATATCAATAAAAGTTAAGTATTAGGAAATTGAGTAGGTGCTGGATTAACAGGTGTAAACTAGTCCTTTGGACATCAGTAATTATTATTTTTGAGTGCAAAACACCGCATCCAGCACAAAGGGAAAGCCCAGTTTTTTTGCTGTACTAATGCTTACACACGTGTGCTGCTAAAAGTCCAGCCCGGCCCAATTCTCTATAATGGGGACGGGCTGGAGATTTTTCCGGCTGCCTCTCGTCATGTTTGCCGCGCTGCGGCTGAACCTGCTGCTGCAGCGTGTTCATACATATTCACGGCATCTGATATTAATAACAGAGTGTAAAATGTAAAAAAAAAATTGCTTGCGACAGGCCAGCTGCCGCCATGTTGCTTGAAGGTCTGGCGCAAAATCTTGCATGGCCCGAGATGACGTCATACGTCACCACACACGGAATTTCAGCCGAGTTCTTCAGGTAAGATGGCAGTGGCAGTGTTGTTTTATTTTACACTATTTCAGGTTAAATCTATTTGCTACCGCGAAGCACAAGGAAATTCGGCTTCATGACGACTATAATTTATCCTAAAATTCATACGTAAGTCCATTTAGTGCACTTTGATTCGCTGATCACTAATTATGATAATCAGTATTATTTAATATAATAGTCCAGGTTCTTGGATAGCAGAGTTTTGTGATATGTCCTATTTAACTGCATATACAAGTTTTTTTTATCTCTTTAATCCTGTTATAATAAAGATGTATTTAAATTTTACATAGAAGTGTGACATTAGTTTCTTTCATTTTGCTTAGTCACCATAGTCTGCCAGCTCACAGGCTGGCTGATGGCGTACCACTGCTGCCCCCCTGGTTGCTGCCGCTCCCCTGCAGACAGATCGTTAAAGGTATGTAATGTGCTGTGGGGAAGGTGGATGGAAGGATGATGGTGAGCTCGGGGGATGGAGTATTTGGGGGTGGGGAGTAGGATGGTGAGCCTGCATGTGACTACTGGGGGACGATAGGGAGACAATTGGGGGCAAACTTCTGACAACTTTGAGGGGTGGGGGGGGGGGTGAGCCTGCATGTGATTGCTGTGGGAGTATGGGGGGGACCATGAGGAGAAAGCTTCTGACAACTTTTGGGGATGGTAATCCTGCAGTAATGACTGGGGGGAGGCTAGGGGTGCTGAGGGGTGTTTCTCACAACTTTGGGGGCTGGTGAGCCTACATGTGATTGTTGCGAGGATGGGGGTAGACGATGGGGAGCATGCTTCGACAACTGGGGTGGTGGGGGTTGTTGGAAAATAGTGAGTCTGCATGCGATTGCTGAGGGGGGATAGGTGGACGATGGAGACAAAGCTTCTGACAACTTTTGGGGATGGTAAGCCTGCAGTAATGACTGGGGGGAGGCTAGGGGTGCTGAGGGGTGTTTCTCACAACTTTGGGGGCTGGTGAGCCTACATGTGATTGTTGCGAGGATGGGGGTAGACGATGGGGAGCATGCTTCGACAACTGGGGTGGTGGGGGTTGTTGGAAAATAGTGAGTCTGCATGCGATTGCTGAGGGGGATAGGTGGACGATGGAGACAAAGCTTCTGACAACTTTTGGGGATGGTAAGCCTGCAGTAATGACTGGGGGGAGGCTAGGGGTGCTGAGGGGTGTTTCTCACAACTTTGGGGGCTGGTGAGCCTACATGTGATTGTTGCGAGGATGGGGGTAGACGATGGGGAGCATGCTTCGACAACTGGGGTGGTGGGGGTTGTTGGAAAATAGTGAGTCTGCATGCGATTGCTGAGGGGGGATAGGTGGACGATGGAGACAAAGCTTCTGACAACTTTGGGGGTGGGGAAAGCATTGGGAGCCTGCATATGATTACTTTTCCTTGCTCCTCCAGCATAAGCGGTATTTTTTCAACAGAATAGCGGATTCTTTAAAGTGGGTCCTAGATTTTCTAAATGTCCTTATTGCAACCAGATGGCCACTGTTTGCAACTTGAAATATAGGTGGGAAAGTGGGAGAGTTAGCCATGTTAATGAGCTTTACTCCAGATTTATCACTAAGACTTTTTTTTTTAAGTCGCAAAAAAGGTGGCAATCTTACTCCAGTATGAGAGGAGTAGAAAAACTGTACTAGCTTTTCTATACAAAAGTGTTAGGTTTAGAGATAAGACACATATTTCAAGCAACCTGTGACATATGATAAATGTGCACAATACCTATCAAATGTGGACGAAAAGTCACCAAACAACAATTAAATTACAGGTGCTAGGAGAATGAATAGCACCAATAGAAGATAACTAAAGCACACTGTGAACACAATATCAAACTACTGAAAAAATATGTAATCTTTATTAAGAATTAAAATAGACATGAGAAAATACATATATAAATTGGCATTGACAAACACACACCACAGTAGTATGTCATATTGAGGTCAGGTGTAGCAAACTAATAAGGAATAAAATAAATAGGGGGAATGGCAAAGATAAAACCGTATGCCAGTTGGCACCCCCACACTAAATACAAAATATTAACCCTGCGATCAGTAAAATTCAGACCCAAAATTGTACCTCCAAAGACACGCCGACACGTGTTTCGCGTCAGCTTCCCCCTGAAGAAGCTTTAGAGGTTTAAAGATAAGACACGTTTATCAAGCAACGTGTGACATTTGATAAATGTGCACAATACCTATCGAATGTGGACGATAAGTCACCAAACAACAATTAAATTACAGGTGCTGGGATAATGAATAGCACCTATAGAAGATAACTAAAGCACACTGTGAACACAATATCAAACTGTACCTAAAAAATATATAATCTTTATTAAGAATTAAAATAGACATGATAAAACACATGTATAAATTGGCATTGACAAACACACACCACAGGAGTATGTTATATTGGGGTCAGGTGTAGCAAACCAATAAAGAATATAATACATTGGGGGAATGTTGGGGTGTCTATGGAAGTACCATTTTGGGTACCTCCAAAGGTGGGTACCAATGCCACTAGCTCCCCCAGTGCCACCAGCTCCCTGATGCCATCAGTTGCTCCCTCACGTGCTATCAGCTCCCCCTCCTCTGTGCAACCACCTCCTCGGAGTGCGATGAGCCCTCCCCCCAGAATGATTTTTATGCCAGAATTTCTCAAAGACTACTCCCCTGCCACAAAAGAAATGGCTGCCCATGTCTTTCATGCTACCTGTCACAGTGGTAATTGCTAGAGTCTTCCACAGTCCAAGGCAGAAAGCTAAACAATGATTGTTAAGCTTCATGCTTCCAACCTCCATTGATCACAGAGATGAGTGCGGGGAAGGCATAGAGAGAACTGTGCAATGGCCACACAGTTCTCTCTATGATCGGACAGAGAGCTTTATTGCTCTTTTTCAACTTTTTCTTAATAGACCTCACAGAGTGGATGGTGATTATACTTACTTAGTCTTACCGCTGGGTTTAGGCTCCATTGATCCATGTCCATCTTTGCAGGTCTCATTTCTCTTGGAATCAACATCCTGTTGATGGAGGTCAAATGACCACTGCAGCAATCACTAGCCACAACGATGACTTGTCACTCATGTGGCACATGACCCAGTGATCTATATATACTTATATCGGAGATACCCAGGTTTAACCAGCATGCTCCATATCACTATAGACATGAAGATGTATAACTTATACCAGTTGCACAGTTATAAAACTGGAATGAGTAAAGGGGGCAATTTTAAATACTGTGGTCATTATAACTGCATTATTAGTACTGGGGGTCCTGTAAGAGCATTATTATTGGGCACAATATGGAGTGCACTATTACTAATAGGGGAACTCTTGAGGAGCATTATCACTGTAAGGGGCATTATTACTGATGAGAGCACTCTGAGACAGAATTATTACTATTGATGGGACTTTTTGGAGAGCTTTGGGGAATATCTGTAGGGTACTGTTATTTCAAGTATAGTATAAGGGGGTGTTGCAGAGCACAGCGGGCACAGTATTGGGGGTGGTAACAAGATGACACTGTTGGGGGACCAGGAGGGAAGGCTGAATGAAAAGTGAAGAAACTAAGATGTCCATGTGCCTAACTCTGCAGAGATGAGATGTGGCTGAAATAATTCATTGTGGCGGTGTTGTCATGGAACTATGAACCAGACGTACAACAAGAGATAAGTGGAAATAAGAAGGCTTTATTGAAAACCAAGCTGTAAGGCAAAAGTCCAAACGGATGGCTAAACCGAAGCAGGGTCTTGCGAAGCCAGAGGTCAGGAACCAGAAGGGTAGTCAGACGAAGCCTGGATCAGGAACCAGCAGGGTAGTCAGACGAAGCCTGGATCAGGAACCAGCAGGGTAGTCAGACGAAGCCAGGATCAGGAACCAGAAGCAGCAGCAGTCTTAGAAGCATGTGAACACAGGAGGACCAAGCAAGGAACTGAAGCCACAGACCTCCTATATATATGAGCTAGGCATCCAGCTCCTCCCAGTGGGAAGGAGAAGCCGCAGGGTGGGAGGCTACAAGAAACCCAGAAACCAAGATGGCCGCCAGCACATGTCAAACGAAGGAGAACAGCAAGAAGGTAAGACCATGACAGTACCTCACCCTCAAGGGCCCCTCCTCCGCGGAGTAAAGAACGGTTTCTGAGGGAAGCGTGCGTGGAAGGCTCGGAGCAAGGCAGGAGCATGGACATCTGCGGAGGGAACCCAGGAACGCTCCTCTGGACCATAACCACGCCAATGGACCAAAAACTGCACCCGACCGCGGACCAGGCGTGAGTCCAGGATATTGCTCACCTCATACTCCTCACGATTGCCCACTTGGACCGGACGAGGCCGAGGAACCAAGGAAGTGAAACGATTACACACCAGTGGCTTCAACAGGGAGACATGAAACACGTTGGAGATCCGCATGCCAGGAGGAAGCGCAAGGGCATAGGCTACCGGGTTTACCCTGCGAAGCATTCGGAAGGGACCAACAAAGCGAGGCGCCAGCTTGGGAGTGGGCACTCGAAGGTTGAGGTTGCGGGTGGACAACCATACGCGGTCTCCGACCTGGTAGGAAGGAGCGGGCGCTCGTCTGCGATCAGCCTGGAGTTTCTGGCGCTGCGCAGAGACCTCAAGGGACCTCTGGATCTGTACCCAAGAAGCACGTAGGACGGAAAGGTGATCCTCCACAGCCGGAATATCCTGGGGAGAGAATACCTCCGGTAACACGGCAGGTTGGAACCCATAATTGGCCATGAAGGGAGACGTCCCAGAGGAAGAGTTCACCGCCGTGTTCCTGGCAAACTCAGCCCAAGGCAGGAGGTCAACCCAATTGTCTTGGTGATCGGAGACATAGCAGCGAAGGAATTGCTCCAAGGCCTGATTGGATCGTTCTGCGGCCCCATTGGACTGAGGGTGGTAGGCCGAGGAGAAAGAGAGATGAATCCCCAACTGGGAGCAAAAGGCGCGCCAGAACCTGGACACAAACTGACTCCCCCGATCCGACACAATCTCCTTGGGCAAACCGTGCAACCGTAAAACCTCCCTGGCAAAAATCGTGGCCAACTCTTGTGCAGAGGGTAACTTCTTGAGAGAAACACAGTGGCACATTTTGGAAAACCGATCCACAATCATGAGAATGACCGTATGGCCTCGGGATGCAGGGAGGTCCACAATGAAATGCATCCCCAGGTGTGACCATGGACGCTCCCCGGTGGCTATGGGTTGCAACAGGCCCAACGGAAGGTGCCGAGGGGACTTACTCTGGGCACAAACGGAGCATGCCGCTACATATGCGGCGATGTCGGAACGTAGAGAAGGCCACCAGAACAGACGTGAAACAGCCCAGGACAGCTGATTCTTTCCAGGATGCCCCGCGGCCTTGGAGTTATGGTAGGTTCGCAACAACCGAGTGCGCAACTCCTCAGGCACAAAACATCTGCCATTGGGTCTCCCAGAGGGAGCACCAGATTGAGCCGCCAAAATCTGCTCACCCAGGGGAGAGGTCAGGCTGGTGCGAATGGCGGCCAGGATCTGATTCGGAGGTATGACCGAAGTCGGAATCGACTCCTCCCCGGACAGCTCGGAGTACTGCCGTGATAAGGCATCCGCTCTGATGTTCTTGGAACCGGGTAGGTAGGAGACCACGTAATTAAAACGTGACAAGAACAGAGCCCATCTGGCCTGACGTGGTGTCAATCTCTTGGCCTCAGAGAGGTAGGTCAGATTCTTGTGGTCCGTCAGGATGAGAACCGGAACCACCGAGCCCTCGAGCAAGTGCCTCCATTCTTTAAGGGCCTGCACGATGGCCAATAACTCCCTGTCACCAATCTGATAGTTGCACTCCGCGGAAGACAGTTTCCGGGAGTAAAACCCACAAGGAAGCAGAGGACCCTCTGGTGTTCTACGCTGAGACAGAAGGGCGCCTACTCCCGTCTCAGACGCGTCCACCTCGAGGACAAAAGGCAACCCAGGGTTGGGATGCGACAGAATCGGAGCCGACACAAAGGCGGACTTTAGAGCCTCAAAAGCTCGGATGGCCTCGAGCGGCCAGACCTGGGGATTACTGCCCTTCCTGGTCAGATCTGTGAGAGGCTTGGCTAGCGTGGAAAAGTCCCTGATGAACTTCCGATAATAATTGGCGAAGCCCAAAAAGCGCTGCAGGGCACGAAGACCACTGGGCTGGGGCCACTGTAAGACAGCCGAAACCTTCTCAGGATCCATGGAGAACCCCTCAGCGGAAATGATGTAACCTAAGAAGGTTACCTGGGATCGGTGAAATTCGCATTTCTCAAGCTTACCGAACAGCTTGTTCTCTCGTAACCGTTGCAACACTCGTCTGACATCCAGAATGTGGGCCTCCATGGATTCAGAATATACCAAGATGTCATCCAAATAGACCACCACACACTGCTGCAACAGGTCACGGAAAACATCGTTGATGAATTCCTGGAAGACTGCGGGCGCATTGCACAACCCAAAGGGCATAACCAAGGATTCATAATGACCGGTCCTGGTGTTAAACGCGGTCTTCCACTCATCGCCCGCCTTGATCCTTACCAGGTTATATGCCGCCCTCAGGTCGAGTTTGGTAAAGACCGTGGCCCCTTTGAGGCGATCGAACAGCTCTGAAATCAAGGGTATCGGGTAAGCGTTCTTGATCGTGATGCGATTGAGACCCCTGTAATCGATGCAAGGCCTCAACTCACCGCCCTTCTTTTTCACAAGGAAAAATCCAGCCCCTGCCGGGGACGAGGATTTGCGAATGTGTCCGCGTGAAAGCGCCTCCCTCACGTACTCCTCCATGGCCTCATTCTCCGCTACCGACAGTGGATAGACTTTGCCACGAGGAGGAACGGCACCAGATTGTAACTCTATGGCACAATCGTATGGGCGGTGCGGAGGTAGGGCAACCGCACGCACCTTATCGAATACATCCCGGTATTCCTCGTATTCAGGAGGCAACAGAGAGTCCGAGGAAGTACACAGCAACTTGACAGGCCCATGGATGCAACTAGCCCCACACTGCGGTGACCACGAGAGGATCTCGGCCGATCTCCAATCGAAAGTCGGATTATGCTTCTGGAGCCAGGGGTACCCCAAGACCACCGAGTAGTGTGGAGACGAAATAACCTGGAGACAGACCGACTCTCTGTGAACGGCACCAATGGCCATCCCCACTGGAAGGGTCTCCTGAGTCACGTGTGGCGGCAGAAGGGGTCTGCCGTCTATAGCCTCAAGAGCCAGTGGGGAACCTCGAGGCTGCAGAGGAATGGAATTGGCGGCAGCGAACACACTATCAATGAACAAACCACCAGCACCAGAGTCCACCAACGCCTGGGTCGTCACCGAGCCCCCGACCCAGGAGAGGACAACAGTAATCAGTGGTTTGTCAACACGGGAAACCGGGGACGAGGAGACTCCACCCAAGATCTGCCCCCGACAGGATCTCAGGTGCGAGCGTTTCCCGGACGGTTCGGGCATGCCAACCGAAAATGCCCACCGAGACCACAGTACATGCATCGGCCCTCGCGTCTCCGGAGTACCCTCTCCCCCTCGGACAGGCGAGCAAACCCCAGCTGCATGGGTTCACCCCCAGACAAGTCATCCCCAGGAGGCGTGGGAGGAAAGGGAGGCACGGGTGGGACAGCAAACGTAGGCGCCAATCTGTTAGAAGACCTCCGCAGGCTCTCCTTAAAGGAAGGTCTCTCCCTGAGTCTGGTGTCAATCAAAATCAGGAAAGAAATAAGAGACTCGAGCTCCACTGGTAGGTCCTTAGCTGCAACCTCATCCTTCAAGGCATCCGAGAGACCATGAGAGAAAGCAGCGACCAGAGCCTCATTATTCCAGCCCACCTCTGCTGCCAGGGTACGAAACTCAATGGCGTATTCAGCTACGGATCGTGAACCCTGTCTGATGGACATAAGGAGCTTCGCAGCAGAGGCAGCACGAGCCGGCACATCGAATACCTTCCGAAGAGAAGCAACAAAACCGGAAAACTCGGCAACCACCGGATTGTTGTTCTCCCATAAAGGGCTGGCCCAGGCCAAGGCCTTGTCCGAGAGCAGCGAGATCAAGAAGCCCACCTTTGATCTCTCAGTAGGAAAGGCATGTGGCAGCAACTCGAAATAAATGCCCACCTGGTTAAGGAAACCTCGGCACTGAGTTGGCTCTCCCCCAAAGCGCTGTGGAAGGGGGGCAGAACCGGTCATACCCCGAAACACCGCAGGCGCAGCAACAGGTGTCGGGGTAGACTCTGGCGCAACAACCGGAGCGGCAGTAGGAGCGGGCCCAGGAGCGACAACCGACCCATCGGCAACGGAAGCTAAATGAGCCGTGCGTTCAAGCAGGGTTTGCAACGCCACAGCGAACCGACCCAACAGGTGATCCTGCTGATCAAGTCTGGCAACCAGCGTAGGTAGCGAGGATGGCCCTGTACCGTCAGAATTCATGGCTTGGTCCTAATGTCATGGAACCATGAACCAGACGTACAACAAGAGATAAGTGGAAATAAGAAGGCTTTATTGAAAACCAAGCTGTAAGGCAAAAGTCCAAACGGATGGCTAAACCGAAGCAGGGTCTTGCGAAGCCAGAGGTCAGGAACCAGAAGGGTAGTCAGACGAAGCCTGGATCAGGAACCAGCAGGGTAGTCAGACGAAGCCTGGATCAGGAACCAGCAGGGTAGTCAGACGAAGCCAGGATCAGGAACCAGAAGCAGCAGCAGTCTTAGAAGCATGTGAACACAGGAGGACCAAGCAAGGAACTGAAGCCACAGACCTCCTATATATATGAGCTAGGCATCCAGCTCCTCCCAGTGGGAAGGAGAAGCCGCAGGGTGGGAGGCTACAAGAAACCCAGAAACCAAGATGGCCGCCAGCACATGTCAAACGAAGGAGAACAGCAAGAAGGTAAGACCATGACAGGTGTGGTACGAATGGACAAGATGAGGAAAGAGAACTTAAGCGTCAGAGGAGACATCACTTGATGTAAGAGGTATATAGCTGTGTATGTAATGTCCAATTCAAATATGCCTGTAACAGTAGGACTGGGGGAATGTTGAATTGAGAATTTGGCTTGGGGGGGCACAATTTAAATTTTCACCTCAGGCAGCAGAAAGCTAGAATCAGCCCTGGCCACAACTTTCAACTGTATCTGTGTTCTAAGGATGCAGATATAGTGGTGAACAAACAGGGAACCTATGCTAGGAATTCCTGGCTGGCTTTTTTTTTATCATAATAATTTTACCATTTTAGAATATAAATACAACACCGTATATCAATACGGACATATCCACAGCAGAGAAACGATTAAAAGGAAAATAAGTACAACAATCGACCCATCGTATGTGAATCCCCACAAACAAACCCCCCTTCCCCAAAAAAACACTTGTGCAGTATACCATTACTGTATTAAATATCAAATAGCTTGGTGTTGGCAAGCTTTGACAGCACTTGGCACCCGAAGTGATATGTGCTTATGAGGGCTCCATCCTCAGCTCCAATAGGCCCTAAAATTCGATTCAGAAGCTCCATTGGGCGGTATATTTTTTGGCAGTACCTCCCTTAGTATAGATGCCTTTTTCTAGTTTAGAGTCAATGTGCATTTGAGGAGTGCTCCAAAAGTAGGGGCGACAGGTTCTAACCATAGTGAGACTATCAGTTTCCTATATTCATAAAGAATCTTGGAAGTTGCTAATCTATCAGATTCCCATATGGGCAGTGCTCCCACATATCCCAAGACACAGTTCAGTGGCTCTCTGGGCATGACTGCTCCCCACAATTCTTTAATTCTCTGGAAGCTCCAGAACACATGGAGTAGGTATGTGGGTGAGTAGGCACATCTTACACATCGCACCCCTATTTTATGTAAGAATCCCGGTGTGCAGTAGACTTTATGTAATAACACGGAAAGTTGGGATACCCCATATGCTGGGCTCAGGGATAGACGCTGTGTTTGCTTCAGTAACCAATCCCAGATGGCCAGTGTGATGTCTCCCACGTCAGTACCCCAAGAGGCTCTGATAGGGTCTAGGGTATGGCTACATTTATTTAACAAATGGCTATATGTTGTGGAGATCAGGCCTTTTGTGGACCCAGCATTTTTCAAAATTTCTAGATCTGATACCTAACAGGGGTAATGGGTCTGATTTTGTGTTGGGTTTGCAGGGCATGTCTCATTTGTAAATAGTAGTAGAAGGATGAGCAAGGGATCTCAAATTCTTCTTGTAACTGGGTGAAGGATTTTAGATTTCCTTCCTTATATAGATGTTTAAGTAGGAAAATTCCCTTCAACTGCCATATAGTAAGCATTGGTAGTTTTTCTATTTCTGGCAGTTTGTTATTCTGCCACAAGGGTGTACAGTCTATACTGCCCTCAATGTCTAGCATTTGTTTACCCCTATCCCACACCTTCTACATGAGTTAAAATATGGGACCATGCCTCCCAACTTGTAGAAAGATGTCTGTTTCAAGTTTGGAAAAAATGTTTCCCTGGGTCTACCAATTATTGGATAATAAAGGTTCTAGAATCTACAGATGAAACTCGAAAAATTAGAATATCGTGCAAAGTTAATTTATTTCAGTAATGCAACTTAAAAGGTGAAACTAACATATGAGATAGACTCATTACATGCAAAGCGAGATATTTCAAGCCTTTGTCTGTTATAATTTGGATGATACAGCTTATGAAAACCACAAGATCACAATCTCAGGTTCCCTTTGTTTAGGGGGTATGGATTAATTAGCTGACTAGAGTGTGGCACTTTGAACCTAGAATATTGAAACTTTTCACAATAGTCAAATTTTAAGTTGCATTAATGCAACTCCTTTTAAGATGTATTACTGGAAAAAAAAAATGAACTTTTGCACGATATTCTAATTTTTCAAGTTTCACCTGTATATATGCAGTCCCTCCCCAACCCGCAAAATGTTGCATTTGAGAGGCCAGAAAATATAGCCACATATTGGGTACTGCCAGCTCGCCCTTGCTCATTGGTAGTTGTAGTTTTTCTAACTTGACCCTAGCGACGCTTGCTTTCCACAGATGTCTGAATAATCTGTTGATCTTTTGGAAAATGTAGCCTAGCAACCATATTGGCGAATTGTTGTGCAAAAGGTACAACATTTGTGTAATCAAAATAGTTTTTATTAGATTAGCCCTTCCCGTTATAGGCATTTATTTTAGATGGCCATTTAGTCAAAAGGTGATGGATGTTTAAAGAGACATAGTCCTTATGCTTATTGAAAACTGTAACCCCCAGATATTTAAATGAATTCACACACTGTAAATCACCTACTCTATCTCCCCCCTCCCGGGGCCATGGGTCAAGAGGCATGATGACCAATTTCCCCTGGTTAATTTGTAGTCCTGAATATTTACCAAAGTTGTGTATAGTAGACATGGTATTAGACAGGGATGCGGATGCATCCGCCCGGAATAATAACATATTGTCCGCGCATAGTGCTATCTTCTCTTCTCTGGTTTCCTGAGTCTCTGATCTGTGCTGCCAATGGTTCTAGTGCTATGGTGAACAACAACGGGGATAATGGGCATTCCTGGCATGTGCCCAGATGGTAAAATGCTGGAGACAGAGCCATTGGCCTGTATACATGCCCTTGGTGATGAATACAGTAACTGTATCCATTGAATAAAGTTCTCTTGAAAAACCATTTTCCTCATAACTGCCCATAATAATTTCCACTCTACACTATCGAAATCCTTAGCGGCATCCAGTAAGATGATGACTCAGGTGCCTGTGCTATTTGGGGTTGCCTACATGTTGAAGAATAGACGCCTAAGGTTTATAGCAGTGGACTTATTAGGCATAAAACTCATTTGGTCTGAATGTATTATGGAGGAGATGACTGATGCCAGACATTCACCAGCACTTTAACATCAGTCGGGAGGAGGGAGATAGGTCTGTAGGAATCTGGGGTAGAGGGGTCCTTGCCTGCTTTTGGGAGTACTATTATTACAGCATCCCTCATAGAGGGTGGAAGAGCTCCTTCCTGAAATGCTATATTAAAAAATTCTAACATGTGTGGTATCAAAACTGATCCATACATCTTATAAACCTCAGTGGGTAGTTCATCCATCCCAGGGGCTTTTTCGCTTGGCTGTCTATTTCTTCCATCCCGATGGGGGAGTCTAATAATGTTCTGCTGTCCACCGATAGAGTACGTAATGAGACCTTCTCGGGGTATCTGTTAATATCTGCCTCAGTCACCTGTAGTTGGGAGCTATAAACAGTAGCATAGTAGATTTTAAAGTGACCAGTATCCCTGGCGTGTCTGTTTCCTCTTGGCCAGTCACCCCAATGAGCTTTGCAATATGAGCTGACCCCCTTTGAGCCCGAACTATTCTTGCAAAGAGCTTACTTGTTCCCTCTCCTGCTTCAAAGTAAGTCGGCTTAAGGAAGAGTCTCTTATGTCCAGCTTTGTCTAATAAGTGGTTGTTCAGGGATTTATGCTTTTGTTTCCATATTTTTAGGTTAGACTCTGACGAGTCTAGAATGTAAGTGGTTTCCACGGCTTCCATCCCCCGTCTCAGTTCCTCCGCCGTGCTCCTATTCTTAGATTTAATGCTTGAGAAAAACCCCCTAAGAAAAGCTTTCATGGAGTCCCAAACCATTAAATATGATGATGACCCTACATTAATGGAGAAAATTTCACGCAGTATTGTAGCCAGAAAGGGGTCACTTTCCATAGGAGTCCCCATATCATCGGGGCGACAGATGTTTGTAAGGCTAGCAGAAGCAGGGAGTGATCCGATAACGACGCAGTATAATAGAGAATGTCGGAAACATATTAGAGTATATTTTCTGTGCCCAGGGCTAAATCTATTCTAGATAGTGAGCCATACGTATTTGACTGGCAGGAATAACATTGAGCAGTAGGATGTTGTAGACACCAAATGTCTGTGATAGCCAGTTCTTGTAATAAGAGCCCAAAGGTAGTCATCGAGCGGGCTACAGTTGTATGAGTACCTCTGAACTTGTCCATTGCAGAATTCACATACATGTTAAAGTCACCATTTAGTAGAAATAGAAGGTGTAGTAAGCTTTGTATACATACAATAGGTTCCTTAGGACACCCGGGGAGCAGGGCGGAGGGATATATAGTACAACCAAAAGAACATCTATTGCATAGACATTGCAGTGTAAGCTAACGTACCTGCCCTCAGGGTCAATGATATTAGAGTAACATTTAAAGGGTATGTCCATGTTTACAAGTACACTTACACATCTGGAGTGCGTGGTATGTGTAGCATGAAAGCTATGCCCCACCTATGCTCTATGGAGCGCCTGGGTGTTGTTTTGGATGAAATGCACTTCTTGGAGCTCAATGATCGCTGGTTGGAATTGGTTGAATATCGCATGACCCATACCACACACATTCCAGGACACTACTGAACATTTACCTCCCATTTAGCATAGAAGAACATTAATAACCCCGGGGTATGCCATCTAGCTCTCCATGGTTCAGCTTCTACAAATTCAGTAAAATAAGGTCGTGTTGCACAGGGGGCACCTTCCCTTTCCCACAAAAAAAAAACCCCGAGCATAATAACTGTAGCTTAACTACCCCCTCAAAAAGAGAGAGTGGGGCAATGAGTCGCCTTCTACGGAACTAACAATAACATGTTCTGGTGTAACTCTCTTCTTATGTCCACCTGAACTTTCCAGGCGCGCTGTCTTGACCGCTGTTGCGTGCCGGTATTGGACCATGTCCGACCCTCAACTATAGTGCATGGCCAGAACCACATGCCACAAAAATAGGAGACAGCTAGCCTGGGGGCTCTAAATAAGCTCTGAATGACATAGCTGACCATAATTTACGGACCATTGGGAAGTAGGTGGAACATCTCAGACATCATGGCGGGTTGGACCATGGGACAATTTTCGACGCTGGGTTTGAAGCTGCAGCTCAGATTCAGCTAGCCAGTCGAGCACCTCCTTGGGTGATGGAAAAAACACAGCCTTTTCCAGCACCACCACCCGGAGCCTAGCTGGGTATGACATGGAATAGGATACTGAGAGAGTGTGTAGTCATCTCTTGACATCTGCAAATTGTACTCTTCTTTTTTGAACTTCTGCAGAGTAGTTGGGAAAGAATGATATCCTGGCTCCATTCACCATGATGTCTCCTTTTTCTCTGGCAAGACGAAGGATGATGTCCCGATCTTTATAGTGCAGTAGTTTGATAAGCAAAGGCCTGGGAGGGCTTCCTGGGGGCAGCTAGCACGTCGGCGCTCTGTGCGCTCTCTCCACAGCAAATAGAGGTGTTAGCTGTGAGGCGCTGAATATCTCTTTAAGCCAGACTTCAAAATATTGGGAGCGGTTTTGCCCTTCTAACTTCTCGGGTAAACCCAGCACATGAACGTTGTTGTGGCGGAGCCTGTTTTCCAGGTTGTCCGCTTCCACTTGCAGCGCTTATATCGCTTGAGAGTGTTGTAGCGAAGTTGTCTTCTATGGAGCTAATGCGCTGCTCTGCTGCCACCATACGTTCAGTGATCTTTTGCATATCATGGCGAATAAAGGAGAGTTCTGCCTTAACACTACCCACTTGCAAAGTTACATGTAAAAATGTAGCACTGAAGTGTTTAACTGCCCAGAACACATCCGCTAGCATGGGTTCAGAGTGACTGCTGTCGCCCCCCCTTCAATCATAGGTTCGGTGGCTCCCAGAGTAGTCCCATCAGAGAATGAGCCTACATTGGTAGCGACCAGTTATGATTGTGTAGCGGAGGCTACCCCCGTACACTGCTCCGGTGGCTCCTCTAAAGCAGCAGCGAGTATCTCACCCATGTCCGGGACCACCAGTCACGGTGGGTTGGATGGGTACATTGCATATTTCTCCAGCTTTGCGGCTTTATCTTTCTGCTTCTACTCCATCTTGTGGCGTGTGCCAGCACCATGTTGGATGTCTGCTTTCTCCGCTCGTTGCCCCTTCCTGCGGCTCCTGGTCATGCCTGGTAGGTTCTTGTGTGGTCAGCAGGATCTCCTTACCATATGGAGCACACTTGGCCAGGTCAGAAGTGTTGCTGGGCTCAGGTAATGTGGGATAAAGGATAAAATGTCAGGTTGTGCAGCGGGAGCTCTTAGCCTCATGTCTGCCCACTCCCCCCTTGACTGGCCGTTTTGATTAGGGCCCACAGACATTACTTTTCTTGGAGACCCAGAAATTTCAAGTCCGCCCCTGTGTAGATGTATAAGACAGATGACCGATGTAGCCAATCACTAGCCTCAGAGGTATAAAGCACTAAAAACAGGGGGAGGGTGAATAAGTGGTGAGTATACCATATGTTCCTTTAGTTTTCTAACATATTTAGGGGCTTTGGGGAGATTTTGAAATAAGAAGGAAAACGCTTTTGATGTCAGGGGGCTTTGAAATTTATAGGGGGTCAGTTACATCTATATAAGGCGTATTTCTGGCACCTATTGCGGCGCAAAGGTTATTCTGTGACATTGCCTCGCTCACGCCAGGTCTAAAAAAGTGGGCTGGGATGAGGATGTGTCAGAAGGCCGTCTCGTTCATCATTTTCTATGCCTGTTTTACATACATAGAGACTAGCGCCTTTTCATAAGTTCAGTGGATTCCCTGCCAGATATAGGGGTTATTAAGACAGGCATCTAAAACGCTGGTCTTAATAAATGACCCCCAAAATGTCTGTTTAGTCAAGGGTCAAATTTTATTTCACCTCATAAAAAATATATATATAAACCACAGTACTTTATCCTATATGGTACTGTAGGAATCGTTAGTAGTTCTCCAAATGAGGACATGCGCTAAGAATCACATTAGCTATTCTGAAATACAGCCATGTTTGCAACATTATAACTAAGGCCTCTATCACACTTGCGTTGTCCGGATCCGGCGTGTACTCCACTTGCCGGAATTACACGCCGGATCCGGAAAAACGCAAGTGTACTGAAAGCATTTGAAGACGGATCCGTCTTCAAAATGCTTTCAGTGTTACTATGGCAGCCAGGACGCTATTAAAGTCCTGGTTGCCATAGTAGGAGCGGGGAGCGGTATACTTACAGTCCGTGCGGCTCCCAGGGCGCTCCAGAATGACGTCAGAGCACCCCACTCTGGAGCTGCCCCGGGAGCCGCACGGACAGTAAGTATACTGCTCCCCCGCTCCCCACTACACTTTACCATGGCTGCCAGGACTTTAGCGTCCCGGCAGCCATGGTAACCATTCAGAAAAAGCTAAACGTCGGATCCGGCAATGCGCCGAAACGACGTTTAGCTTAAGGCCGGATTCGGATCAATGCCTTTCAATGGGCATTAATTCCGGATCCGGCCTTGCGGCAAGTCTTCAGGATTTTTGGCCGGAGCAAAAAGCGCAGCATGCTGCGGTATTTTCTCCGGCCAAAAAACGTTCCGTTCCGGAACTGAAGACATCCTGATGCATCCTGAACGGATTTCTCTCCATTCAGAATGCATTAGGATAAAACTGATCAAGATTCTTCCGGCATAGAGCCCTGACGACGGAACTCTATGCCGGAAGAAAAGAACGCCAGTGTGAAAGAGCCCTAAATTAACTTTTTATGTCTCATCAATAATAAGGTACATTTAACATGTTAGCAAAACACTAAAGTTTGCTACAGTGCATACAATTCATAAAGTGTAACAAGTTGCATACAGGTAATAGTATATATTATATAAACCTGTTTGTAAACTCCATACCTGCACCATACAACAGAAACATTTATCAAACCACATATGTCAGCTTTTTTGTGTAAAAATGTCTTATGAAATACCAGTTGCAACATTGTTGTGGCATTTAGGACACTCTGGGGCAGATTTATCAAACTGGAGTAAAGTAGACCTGGCTTAGTTGCCCATAGCAACCAATCCGATTCCACCTTTAGTGATTGTTTGCTTTAGGCAACTAAGACAGTTTTACTTTACACACATTTAATAAATCTCCCCCACTCCCCTAATTTTTCAAAGCGGTCTATGTTTAAGGCAGAAAAGTGAGATTAGACCTGGATTATGGCATATTTACTATCTGCGACACTTGAAATGTCCGAGAAAAGTCACATCCTATGCCAGGCAGCCCCCGGGTATATTACTAAAGACTAAAACATACAACACAATGCAGTTGCACCAAACACATAAAAACTGTGCACCATTTAATAAATCTAGTGCAACCACACAATGCAAAACCAGACTTAGGCCTCATGCACACGACCGTTGTTTCATTCCTTGTCCGTTGTTCCGTTTTTCGTGATTTTCTGCGGACCCATTGACTTTCAATGGGTCAGTTGAAAACTCGGCTAATGCACCGTTTGTCATCCGCGTCCGTAATCCGTGGTTCTAGTCCGTCCAAAAAAATAACCTGTCCTATTTTTTTTCACGAAAAACGGTTTGCGGACCCATTCAAGTCAATGGGTCCGTGAAAAAATGCGCGTCAGTTTTTTTCCTATCATTTGCATGGCAAACCTGTCTTTAAATTTTTTTTTACTTTCCTTTATGTCTGGTGATCCTCTAGAAATAAAGGAAGACACACAGAAACAAAAACGGAAACGGATCACGGAACAACGGAACCCCATTTTGCGGAATGGAACACAACAACGGTCGTGTGCGTGAGGCCTTAAAAGTGACATGAAAACGATCCTAAATGTCCCCCTGTGTATTAGTGGAATCACTTTTATCCTAACAATAAAAAAAATGATGAAATGAAAGGTTAGTGTATATGTACTACATGACTCTATTTCAACAGAGTTAGGCCAGCCTGAAAAATGTATAATTGCCAGAAGTTGAAAAGAGGAAAGAAGAGCAAAATGATTTGGTTCCCATGGCCAAAATTGACAAGGGTAATAAATGCAGCTAGGTCAGGCCACACATTTAGCATCAAACAAGAGATAAGGAAAATTAATTATACACTTTTAGTCAGTATAAAATATAACACAATAAATGCAAATAGAAGAACTTTATTAACTGCAATAAACTGTTATCTTGGCATCTTTAACCCCTTCAGGCCCAGGCTATTGTCCATTTTTTTGTTTTTTACTCCAAGCATTCTTTTTTATTTTTCCATTCACATAGCTGTATGAGGGCTTGTTTTTTGCGGGACAAGTTGTAATTTCTAATGGCACCATTTACAGTTCCATACAATGTAGTAAGAAGTGGGAAAACTATTTCAAATGGGGTGGAATCATTACAAAAAAAAAACACAGTTCTGCCCCAGTTTTGTGAGTTCTGTTTTTACAGCTTTTCCTATGTGGTAAAAATTGCCTGTTTCATTATCTGGGTCAGTACGATTACAATGATGCACATTTATATAATTTTTCTAGCATTTTAATAATGAAAAAAATGTAAAACCTTGGAATTTTTTTTCTTTGCATTGCCATTAGCGATGAGCCAAGTTATCAAAAGTTTTATTCAGCTGCTTCGCCAAATTTCACAATAAAATAACTCCTTATGAATTACTTTGTCACAAATTGCATTCCATTGTATGTAGTGGGCACAATCAAGTGTAATGGCGATCGCACCCCACCCATCATTGAATGCTTCAGATGCTGCGTTCATCACTGATCGTGGCATCTGACATTAACATTGAGGCCTTTCATGGGTTAATCAGGGTTAAAAAAATTACATATCTCATCCATTTGCTCGCGGCCATCTTGATTGAAGACACTGCTCTAAATTTCACGCAGTGACGTGAATGATATCACCATGTCATCACGCTGGCCAGACACGGTGAAGTCAGCGAGGCTTTGCGCAGTTTCTTCAATCAAAATGGCCGTGACGGCCTCTCTGCGAGCAAATGGATGAGATGAGTATGTATATTTTTTTAACGCTATATCAGGAAAATGTATTAATTACCACGAAGTGTGAAGAAATCAGCTTCATGGTGAATCAAATTTTTCTGAAATTCTGATCGAAGTTAATTCGTTGCCCTTCGATTCGCTCAACACTATTTGCCATATTAGTGTAACTCATTTTAATTTTTTTTATGTGTAGAGGCAGTGATCGTGACCATTTTTGTAATATACCGAAATATTAGAAAAATAGCTATGAAGTGGCCCATTTGTAGCATGAGCAGCGCTCCTCATCTTCTATTTACTGAACTGTGTAGACCTGCTCCAGGCTGACTGCTGCTGCCCTAACTACCTCTCTCCTATCCTATATAGCCCTAATACTGGCTATATATATATATATATATATATATATAATCGTTCCCTGCCTGGCTGCGGTCTAATTGTTCCTGTGTAAGCCAAGCGATGTATAGGAAGCAGACAGCTAGATGAATTCATGCAAGCAGTGAACGCGGAGCGCTCGCTATTGAGAAGGCAGGGAGACGGCTGTGCTATATTATATAGGCACATTTATAATATACAGCTGTCCCTTTATATAGATATGTAGAATGGTTGTTACTTGTCTCCCTGCCTTCTCAATAGCAGGTGCTCAGAGCTCACTGCTGCCGTAATTCATCTCGCTGTCTGCTTCTTACACATCGCTCCCAGCTTACACAGGAACAATTACATAGACAGCAGTCAGGCAGGGAACTATATATAGCCAGTTTTAGGGTTATATAGGATAGGAGAGAAGCGCAGTGAGGGCAACAGTAGTCAGCCTGGCGTGTCTCTCCACAGTTCAGTATATAGAAGAAGGAGAGCATCGCTAATGCTAGAAAGTGGCCACTTTATAGCTATTTTTCTAATAGAAACGTACAATTTCAGTAATTAAAGTATATTACAAAAATGGTCATTATCACTACCCTTACACATTACAAAACAAAAAGTTTTATTGTGTGACGATCTGTAGTTTTTATTGATACCATTTTGGAGTGTGTATGACTTTTTGATCACTTTTTATTAAGTTTTTTGTATTGACCATGGCGATTTTGATGTTTTTTTTCCATTATACTATTTGCCGTATGGGATAAATATCTTTATATTTTAATAGTATGGGTATTTTCATACGTGGCAATGCCTGTGATTTTTATTTTATTTGGTGGAAAGGGGGTGATTTGAACTTTTACACATATATATATATATATATATATATTTATTTTTTTTACACTTTTTAATTATTTCCCTAGGGAACTTGAACAAGCAATCATTAGATTGCTTCTCTCATAGACTTCAATGCATTAGCATTGAAGTCTATAAGAATTTCACTATGTTCTTATGGAACGGCAGCCTCAGATCATTCAGGAGGAACGAGGCTGGGAGCATGCGCTCCTGGTTTTTGAGGTCCCAGTGCTCTCATCACATTTGACCACTGTCTCTGAGGGGGTTAAATGTGTGTGATCGATGTTTAAAACAGCAGGAACCCAGTGGCTATGGCGCCCCCTGTGCTTAGGGAATCTACCCCCACCCTGTGCTTGGGTAGCAGTAACCACGTGGCACAGAAGCCACCAAGCATAGGCCCCCATGTGCTTGCTAGAACCCACATCATGCTGTACATTCCTGTACAGAGCTTCCATGTAGGCGCTGAATGCAGCAGGAACCAGTGTGCACATAAGCCAGTGAGTACCACCCCCTTACCCAGCTTGGTACCACCTGCATTACTCTGTACATCCCTGTACAGCACTTTCAGGTAGGCGCTGAATGCGGCAGGGCAGACAGCCACAGGTTGGTGAAGTAGGAGCAGCTCAGTGAAATGCACGGGTTAGTGTAGCAGGAGCTGCTCTCCTCCACACTGCTGAGTGCAGGGCACAGTGGAGTAAGTTTGGATGGGACAGCTTCCTTCTTACCCACCAACCCCACTTGGTACCGCCCACATAATGCTTTACATTACTGTACAGCACTTCAATGTGGCCACCCCCCATCCCCAGCTGGTAAATGTGAGCCAGTGTCCTCTATAATATAAACAATAAGGTGTCACATGGCTGTGGGTAAACGCACAGATGATCCATGTGTTTCTGCACCCAAACCGCACAAAAAACCCCCACAATTTCTAGTTGCATTTTTTGGTGAAGATCTGATGTGGTTTTGCCTCAGATCTCTTCATTTAAAAATGGTGACGTTAAAAAGGATGAAGTTAACATGGCAAAAATAATTGAGCAATATGGCTGAAGCATCCATGAAATTTAGGTTCCTCCATATTAAACAGTCTGATGCTTATCAAATGAAAATGCATTTTAGCTGGAAAATATATACAGTATTGTGCAAAACTTTTAGGCATATATGGGAAAAAATGCTGCAAAGGAAGAATGCTTTCAAAAGTAGAAGTGTTAATAGTTTATTATTATCAGTTAACAAAATTCAAAGTGAATGAACAAATGATAAATCTAAATCAAATCAATATTTGGTGTGACCACAAAATATTTTGGCCAGTATTTGGTGTGACCACAAAATATCTGTTGTTTGTGAAGGAACTAGGCAGGAGGGTTGTTTCAAACATCTTGGAGAATTAACCACAGATCGTATGTGGGTACAGGCTTGCTCAAATCCTTCTGTCTCTTCATTTATTCCCAGACAGTCTCGATGATGTTGAGATCAGGGCCATGATGTCATCACTTCCTGGAATCTTTGTTGTTCTTTACGTGGGATGAGAGTTCTTAATGACATTGCCAATGTGTTTGGGATCATTGTCTGGCTGCTGAGTAAATTTGAAGGCAATCAACCGCCTCCCTAATGGAATTGCATGATGGATTAGTATCTGCCTGTATCTCTCAGCATTGAGGACTCCATTAATTCTGACAAAAAGCCCAACACCCTAAATTTGCAAGGAACCTCCACCATGCTTCACTGGCTTTCTCTCAGCCTCATAAGGAGTCACCTAGAGTGGTTTCCTGTTAACAGGTATGCATTGTCAAGAGTATTGATGACCTATCCTCAGGTAGGTCAGATAGGTCATTAATATCTAATCGGTGGGGGTTCCCCCCAATAGGCTGTTCCCTGCAGCCACTGGCACTCAAATTAGCTTTCTGTATGGAGAGGGAACCACAACTCCTTTTAAAGTGTAGTGGTCATGCCAGACTTCTGCAGCTCAACTCCTATTCACATCAATGGACTCTGAGGTGCAGTAACCCAGTAACACTACAACACTTTGAACAGAGCTGTGGTTCTCTCTCCATTCACAGCGCTAGTTCCAGTGCCTGAGGCTACAGGGAACAGCTGATTAGTGGGGTGCAGGGTGTCAGACCCTCACCGATTGGATATTAATGACCTATCCTGAGGATAGGTCATCAATATCAGGCGTCTGGAAAACCCTATTTAATTTGTGGAATTTTTTGTCTTCATAATGTGTTTTGGGCGTGGTATTGTGCTGAGATAGGATTGGTGCATAGTTCCATACAGTGCCTAGAACTGTTCTACTATTGTTCTAATCCACATTATGGCAAGAACAACTCAACTAAGTAAAGGGAGAAGATAGTTTAAAGGACCCTTTACACAGGCCGAGAATTGAACAGATTACTGAATGCTCGTTAGCGATGATCGGCCGGTGTAAATCCACTGCAAAATGCTTGTTCATCGGGTAATTGGATCGTTAGTGCAGGCACAAAAATCCTGGTTTCCCAACAGCAGATCGTGCTGTGTAAACACAATCTGCAGCTGGGAAACGAGTCTGTACGGGGAAGAGTGAAGGCATAAGCGATCGCTCCTCCTCATACTCTGGAGAAGATCACTGGTCTCCTCCGCTAGCGATTAGCACTTCCTTCCCGACAATCTGCTTGTACATCGTCCCATGTAAAGGGACCTTAAAGCCTCATGCAGACGTCCGTGGAACAACGGCCATGAGATACCGGACTGGCATTGCAGAAGCATACGGATTCATTGGTTGCTATGATGCTGCGCACTTTGTGCCGCCGCTGCTGTACAGTAATACACTTGTATGATCTATGCGAGTGTATTACTGTACAGCAGCGGCAGCACAAAGCGCACGGCGTCATAGCAACCAATGACGCCGTGCGCTCCTGCAATGCCAGTCCGGTATCTCACGGTCTGTGTTCCACGGACGTCTGCATCAGGCTTAAGACATGACAGTCAGTCAATCTGGAAAATTTCCAGAATTTTGAAGGTATCATCAAGTGTAGTCATAAAAACTATCAAACATTATAGTTATTGTTGAGCGAATCAAACCCAAACTAACTGACTTAGATCCGAATTTCAGGAAAAATTTGAATTGCAGTGAAGCTGAATCTATTTCTCCTAAAATGACGATGTCACCATGCCCGGCCAGCGTGATGACCATTATGCCTCTCCACGATCAAATGGATAAGGAGAGTAAATTTAGTTTTTTTGTTTACCGGATCAACCCCTGAAAAGCCTTAATTTTATTCTCAGATGCCACAATCAGTGATGCATGCGGCATCTGAGTGGTTCAATGACGGGGGGGCGGTGTGATCACTGCTCCCCATCATTGCGCCCGCTACATACACAGGAATGCGCTTTGTGGCAAAGTAATTGTGAAATTTGACAATGTAGTCAAATAAATTTTTCAGAACTTCGCTCATCTCTAAGGCTTTTGTACACAGCCGTTGTGCAGTCGTTCCATGCATTGGGGACCGCAATGTTCTATTTTTTTTGCGGTGCAGAGACATGGACAGAAACACCACGGAAGCACTCCGTAGTGCTTACGTGGGGTTCCATGCCTCCGTTCTGCACAGCAGCTCCAGATTGCAGACCTATTCAAGTGTATGCTTATTCTCAAGAGAATAAATTCATTAGAGTTACTAGCCTCAGAAACTGAAAATTAACAGCACCTGAAATTAGGGCCTACATAAATGCTCTAGAGAGACCAAGAGCCAGACAAATCTCAACATCAACTGTTCAGAGGAGACTGCGAGAATCAGGACCTTAGGGTCGAATTGGTGCATAGAAGCCACTACTGAGGAACAGCAGCAAGAGAACTGATTGCACCAAAAAACACAAGTATTGGACATTAGAGCAGTGGAAATCTGTATTTTGGTCTGATAAGTCATAATTTTAGATTTTTGGTTCCAAGCGTCATGTCTTTGTGAGGTGCAGAAAAGGTGAACAGATGGCTTCTACATGTGTGGTTCTCACCGTGAAGCATGTGGGAGGAGGTGAGATGATGTGGGGGTGCTTTGCAGGTGATACTGTCAATGATTTATAAAAAAATTCACAAGGGCACACTTACCCAGCATTGCTACAACAACAGTGACATGACATCCCACCTGGTTTGTTTATAGTGAAACCATCATTTGTTTTTCAACAGGACAATGACCCAAAACATACCTCCATGCTATATAAGGGCTATTTGACCAATTCCTTCAATAAAATTCCAGAAAAAGTGCTGTGGCTATTACTGATTTTTTTAAGATGTATCTAGAATATAAAGTTGGGTCCCAATCAGTTTGGAACAAATAAATATAGGGGGTGACACGTGTTCTGTTAGACTTTTCCTCCTTGCTCAGTCCTCACAGTGAGCATTGGTTTTCTGGTCCACTTTAAAAATAAACTTGGGCGTAATGGTGCAATTGACTGGGAAGATGGATTACTTATTATACAAACTATCTTTTTACATCAGGAGGACTACTAGCAACGGTGACTACAGCGATGCTAGCGTATTAACCCCTTGTATGCCGTTGACCGCGGCATGCACAGGTTTGCGGAGGGTACGGGCATCTTCCACCACTCCATCAGGTCCCTTGCATCCTACAGAAACTTATGAAATCCGGCCCCCAGGACTGGGTCTCATAGGCACACTGTCAGTGTATTAAACTGATAGTTAATGCATTATAAAATGCTCTATAAAAATATCACATAATCTACCCCCTCGGGTGAATGCCATAAAAAAAGAAGTGCCAAAATATTTTTGGGTCATCTTACCCCAAAAACTGTAATACTGAACAATCAAAAAAATCATATCTTCCTGGAAAAAAACGAGCTCTAAGGCCTCATGCACACGACTGTTCCGCAAACTGCGGATCCGCAAAAAAAATTGCGGAACGGAATGGGCGGCCCATTGTAGAAATGCCTATTCTTGTCCGCAAAACGGACAATAATAGGACATGCTATATTTTTTTTTTTGCGGGGCCACGGAACGGAGCAAAGGATGCAGACAGCACATGGAGTGCTGTCCGCATCTTTTGCGGCCCCATTGAAGTGAATGGGTCCGCACCTGAGCCGCAAAAACAAGACGATCGGCAGAAAAATTAAAAAAATACGACCTTCAGAAAATGCTTTATTATGAAAACAACCTGCTCTATAAAAATAACACATGATCTATCCTGTCAGTTGAATGCTATAAAAACTAGGGATCGACCGATATTGATTTTTTAGGGCCGATACCGATAATTTGTGAACTTTCAGGCCGATAGCCGATAATTTATACCGATATTCTGGGAATTGTTATTTTTGAAAAAAAAATAAAAAATTCCCACAAATCTGCTGAAAATTAATGTTTATTGTTAATGTGTATTTTTTTTTTGTAAATCTTTCTTTTTCATTTATACTTAATATTTTGGTGTTTTATTTTTGTAACTTTTTTTTTTTTTTACTAACTTTTAGCCCCCTTAGGGACTAGAACCCTTGTCCTTTTCACCCTGATAGAGATCTATCAGGGTGAATAGGAGCTCACACTGTCCCTGCTGCTCTGTGCTTTGTGCACACAGCAGCATGGAGCTTACCATGGCAGCCAGGGCTTCAATAGCGTTCTGGCTGCCATGGTAACCGATCGGAGCCCCAGCATTACACTGCTGGGGCTCCGATCGGAGGAGGAGGGGATCCTGTGGAGGGGCGCACTGCGCCGCCAATGCTTAATACTGGGGGGGAGGGGGGCGCACTGCGCCACCAATGTCTAATACTGGGGTTGGGGGGGGGGGGGCGCACTGCACCACCAATGAAGATTAAAGGGGTTGTCCAAGTTATATTTCTTGATGACCCGGCACCCCCTCCGATCAGCTGTTTGAAGAGGAGACTCGCGCGGTGTCAGCGCTGCCTCCTCTTCACTGTTTACCTTCTAGCCGTTGCATCTGCAGTGGTGAGCAGGTGTAATTACACCCAAGCCTTCCTATTGAAATGAATGGGAAGGCTTGGGTGTAATTACACCTGCTCACCACTACAGATGCAACGGCTAGAAGGTAAACAGTGAAGAGGAGGCAGCGCTGACACCGTGCGAGTCTCCGCTTCAAACAGCTGATCGGAGGGGGTGCCGGGTGTCGGACCCCGGCCGATCTGATATTGATGACCTATCCTGGGGATAGGTCATCAAGAAATATAACTTGGACAACCCCTCTCTCATTTATTCATATACAGGAGGCGGGAGCTGGCTGCAGAATCACATAGCCGGCTCCCGACCTCTATGAGCAGTAGCTGCGATCCGCGGCACCTGAGGGGTTAACTACCGCAGATCGCAGCTACCGCTCATAGAGATCGGGAGCCGGCTATGTGATCCTGCAGCTCCCGCCTCCTGTATATGAATAAATGAGAGATTAAGCTTCATTGGTGGCGCAGTGGCCATAGCTCCTCCCCTCCTCTTGTCCCCTGTCCTTTCATTGGCGGCAGCAGCAGCACAGGGGGAGGAGACACTGCTTCCTTCTCCCCTTTGCTGCTGAGGGAACACGGAGAGCGCTGTCAGCAGCGCGATCTGTGTTCCCCATACGCTATCGGAATATCGGCAAAATAAATGCCGATACCGATAGCGTTCAAAATCCTGAATATCGGCCGATAATATCGGTAAATCCGATAATCGGTCGATCCCTAATAAAAACTGTGCCAGAACAGCCTTTTTGGTTACCTTGCCTCACAAAAAGCATAATATTGAGCGATCAAAAATAATATGTGCTCCAAAATAGTACCAAAAAAACTGTCAGCTTATCCTGTAGTTTCCATTATGGGGGTCACTTTTGGGGATTTTCTACTGTAGGGGTGCATCAGGGGGTCTTCCAATGCGACATGGCAACTTAAAATTATGCCCTGCAAAAACCATACGGTACTCTTTCCCTCCTGAGCCCTGCGTTGTGCCTATACAACAGTTTAAGATCACATATTGATTGTTTCTGTAAACTGCAGAGTAATAAATAGAGTTTTTTTTAAGCTGTTACCCCTTGCTGGTGATACATAAGGCTTTAGTTTTATATTATTTTTATTTTAGTATTTAAAAAAAATAAAAATTATATCCAGGAAAATAAAAAAAATTGAAATAATGGTCTGTTTTCACTTTTTCCCATTTTTTAAAGCATAAAGTGCAGGTAAAAAGTTTATTAACTTATATTCCTTTTCCAGGGGGATTTGATATGTAGAATGTATGGATTATGGTTGCAGTGGACTAAACTAGAATCGGCAGTGTGGCCTGTGGTGTTGTTTTATTCTATTATTTTAGTATTTCTTCTTTATTTATTTTTTTCTTTTTTTTTCTTTTACACTTTGTCCCTTCCCCCCATGCCATACAAGACCTTGGGGACATTCAATTTTTTTTAATTGCTGATTTATTTGTAAAAAATTTGTTTGGAACAGTTCAGGGACAGCACAGGGACTGTATAGGGAGATCATAGGTAGACTTCATCCACACTATAGGGAGAGTACAGGGCCTAATAGAACAGTTTCCCCCTTGGTTAATAGATAAGCAATTCTATTATACCTTGATGCACTTATTGGGGTAAAAAAGTTGTCTAATACTGCTATTGTGGTGTCCACTATGGATGAGCGAACACCTGGATGTTCGGGTTCGCCGAGTACGGCCAAACTTCGGCTCAAAGATCAGGTTCAGGACCCAAACTTGACCCCGAACTCTATTGAAGTCAATGGGGACCTGATCTTCGGGGCACTAAAATGCCTGTAAAATAGACATTGTAAAGGCTAGAGGTCTGCAAAAGGAAGCAAAATGGGGGTAAGACCAGGACAATTGGCCCTGCAAACAAATGTGGATAGGGAAATGACATAAAATAACATAGAATAGAAATACATTTAAAAATAATAATCCTGAACTAGGAAGCGGAGGTCAAAGTGGAGCAGAAGGTTGAGGAGGCAGTGGACATGGCGTTGTAGGTAGAAGTGGCGGTGGAGGAGGAGGAGGTAGCCAACACAGTTTATGTTGTTTTTTTAATTTTAATTTTCTTTCATTTTTATTTTTTTATAAATTTGAGAAGACCCCAAAACATTGGGAAATAGAATGCAAAGAGAAAGTGCGCTGGAGTATAACAATGGCTGGGTGCGAACGGTATACTTGTCTACTCAGCACAAGGTACAGATAAGTCCTGTGGGATCCATGCCTGGTTCATTTTAATGAACGTGAGCTTGTCCACATTGTCTGTGGACAGGCGGCTGCGCTTGTCTGTGATCAACCCCCCTGCCATGCTATACACCCGTTCGGACAATACACTGGCCGCAGGGCAGGCCAGCACCTCCAAGGCGTAAAGGGCACGCTCACGACATGTGCCTAATTTGGAGACCGAGAAGTTGAATGGGGCAGACCCATCAGTTAGTACGTGTAGGTGTGTGCACACGTACTGTTCCACCATGTTGCTGAAATGCTGCCTCCTGCTAAGACGTTCTGCATCAGCTGGTGGTGCTGGTTGTTGCTGACAGCTTTTCCACATTTCAGCCATGCTAGCCCTCTCTTCTGAGGTGCTGGTGGTGCCCCAGCTGCGTTGGCGACTTCTTCCTTCTCCTATGCCATCGCCTTGTGCTTCCACTGAGCCCCCCTGCTGTCAGATGGGATTGCCAGCAGCAGCGCGTCTACCAGCGTGCGCTTGTACTCGCGCATCTTCCGATCATGTTCCAGTGACAGAATTAAGGATGGCACGTTGTCCTTGTAGCTGATTTCCAGCAGGGTGGCCACCCAGTAATCAGCACTAGTTAGAATGTGGGCAACTCGGCAGTCGTTGCGCAGGCACTGCAACATGTAGTCGCTCATATGTGCCAGGCTGCCCAGAGGCAACAACAAGCTGTCCTCTGTGGGAGGTGTATCGTCTGTGTCCTCTGTATGCCCCCAGCTATGCTCCAGTGATGCCCATGAGCTGCTTTGGGTGCCACCCTGCTGTGAACATGGTTCCTCCTCCTCCTCCAGAACTGTGCCCTGGCTGGACAGTTGTGTACCTGGCCTCTGCTGGTGCAGGAACCCACCCTCCGAGCCACTTGTGAATGACTGGCCTGATAACCGTGGAAATTATCCCTCTTCCTCCTCCTCTTCCTCCTGTGCCACATCCTCTTCCATCATCGCCCGAAGTGTTTTTTCAAGGAGACATAGAAGTGGGATAATAACGCTGAGGAGGTGTCATTGGCACCGGCCATGTTGGTGAAGTACTCGAAACAGCGCAACACGGCACACACATCCCGCATGGAAGCCCACCTGTTGGTGGTGAAGTGGCGCTGTTCCGCAGAGCGACTCACCTGTGCATACTGCAGCTGGAACTCCACTATCGCCTGCTGCTTCTCGCACAGTCTCGCCAGCATGTGGAAGGTGGAGTTCCACCTTGTGGGTACGTCGCATATGAAGCGGTGAGTGGGAAGGCCGAAGTTACGCTGCAGTCCAGGCAGGCGATCAGCAGCAGGGTGAGAGCGCCGAAAGCGTGGACAGATGGCCTGCATTTTCTGCAGCAGCTCTGACATAGAGCGGGTAATTTTTCAGAAACCTCTGCACCACCAAATTCAGCACATGCGCCAGGCAAGGTATGTGCATTAAACCGGCTAGGTCCAGAGCTGCTACAAGATTTCACCCGTTATCGCACACCACCAGGCCGGGCTTGAGGCTCAGTGGCACCAACCACTCATCTGTCTGTTGTTCCATGCCCGTCCACAGCTCCGGCGCAGTGCGGGGTTTTTCCCCCAAACAGATGAGTTTCAAAACAGCCTGCTGTTTTTTCCCCCTGGCTGTGCTAAAGTTGGTGGTGAAGGTGTTACGCTGACTGGATGAGGAGGTGGTAGAGGAGGAAGTGGAGTAGGAAGAGGAGGCCACAGGAGACAAAGAGAAATGTCCTGCAATCCTTGGTGGAGGAAGGATATGTGCCAAACTGCTATCTGCCTCATGCCCAGCCGCCACTGCATTTACCCAGTGTGCAGTTAGGGAGATATAACGTCCCTCCCCGTGCTTACTGGCCACGTATCAGTAGTTATGTGGACCTTGCCATTGATGGCCCTGCGCAGTGCATACCTGATTTTGTCCACCACTTAATTGTGGAGGGCTCGCCTGGGAAAGGAGTGGCGGCTGGGAACCATGTACTGTGGGACAACCACCGCCATAAGGTTTTTAAAAGTCTCCGTCTCCACCAGACGGAATGACAGCATTTCAAAGGCCAGGAAATTTGAAATTCTGGCATTCAGGGCCAGGGATCGCGGGTGGGTAGGGGGGTACTTCCTCTGTCTCTCCAGTGTTTGGGAGATGGACAGCTGAAAGCTTCCATGGGACAGTGTGGAGATGCTTGGTGATGGTGACGGAGGTGGGGGTGTTGCTGCCACATTCTCTGTTTGCAGGGTGGCAGGTGCCACTGTGTCACCACCAGACATCTGAGAAGCTCTGACATTAGTCCTTCAGAACCTCCTCCTTGAGGTTCCTTTTGTTTTGCTTTCATTTTCTCATCTCGTTAGCCTCTCTCAGCTGTCATGTAGTTGCACTGATTGCATCCCTTTAAATCCCTCCCCATACTGCATCACTTTGCGGTTTATATTACTTCCTGGAGTGTGTGCATGCTGATCCTACTACTGAGTCTTCTACAGATAAGTTTTGTTCGTTCATTTGTGTTTTCCTGTTTGCTGGATCCCAGGTGACCCTGACTCCCTCCGTATCAAGTGTAGGGAGCCAGTGGTCGTGTCCCCTCACTATTATAGGGTGTTCAGGTGTTATACAGTCGAGGTACGAGGATATGCGATCATCTACCATTGGGATTTTTGCATAGGCTGAGCAGTTAGGGAGAGAGCCAGGTCTGTTGCAGGGCTCTCCCTTTTGTTCCTTAGTTTTGGATCCAGTCAGTCGGATCTTCATTTTGTGTCTTCTAGTTTCCTGTACACCTTCCGTTACATTCTGTCACTCCAGAGGGGGAGGAAGAGGCCAAGACTGCAGAAGAAGAGGGAGCAGGAGGAGCCTGAGATCTTTTGTGGTTTTTGAGGTGTTTACTTCACTGCAGCTCGTGCTTTGCATTTAGATGCCTGGTCATGCAGGTGGTGCTCAGGTTTAGAACATTTATGCCTCGATTCAGGCTTTGATTGCACAGCGTGCAAACCTCTCGCGTCTTGTCGTCAGCACATTGTCTGAAGAACTGCCCCACCAGGGAACTCCTTGGAGCTGGCTTTGGTGTGCTCAGTCCCTGGGTGCGGTGGGCAATAAAAGGTGTACTGGCTAAGGGACGGCCACTCTACTTTTGCACCCTGCTCCCTCTTTTGCTGTGCGGCTGACGCTGTGTGACCACCATCTCTTCCTCCGAACTGCACACATCATTTGCATGACCTTGATTCCATGTGGGGTCTAGGACCTCATCATCCTCCACATCATCTTCAACCCACTCTTCGCCCCTGCCCTCCTTGCCTGTCTGCACACTGCAGAAAGCCACAGCAGTTGGCACCTGTGTTTCGTCATCATCAGAGACGTGCTGCGGTGGTCCTCCCATGTCCACATCCTGAAACATAAGTGGTTGGGCATCGGTGCACTCAATCTTTTCCACTTCTGGGGCATGGCTATGTGGACGGCCCACAGAAACCCTGCCAACAGAGTCATCAAAAAGCATAAGAGACTGCTGCATGACTTGGTGCTCAGACTGCTTGGCTGATTTGAAAAAACAATAAAGACCCCCGGACGAAGGCACACGAAACACGCGTTGGGGTAACGCCATCCTGGGTGACATAGCACACGGTCTTTTCTGGTGAGTCTCTGCCTCCTTGTTACCTATACGGCATTAGATTCAGGTTATTTGATACCTGACTACCATTGGGGTTTGCCTCTATCTGGTTTATGCTGCACTTGCATGCAACCCCTGTTCTTTCATTTTTTGCCATGTAGGTATCTTTTTGATTGTTGACTCAACCGATACCTATGTTTTATTTTTGGTCAATGGCTGGTCACTGTACCAGATATAACCTATTCTCATTGTTCATTATGTTTTACATTTGATACGTGTGCTATCCCAGGGTGGCCTTCTTTTCTCTGCTTCTTTTCACTTTTTAACGGTACATTCATTTATCTCGTTATATTTTAATCATGTCATAATAAAATTATTTATTTTTATACACGGTACTATGAGCTCCGTTTCCTTGTTTTCTTGCTTGCTTGGCTGATTTGTAAGGGGGTGAGGTGAAAGACAGATGCCCATGGGCTGCAGGTGCCAACTCTGCGCTTTCAGCAGGGGACCGGGTAGGAGACAATGTGAAGGAACTGGAGGCACTGTCAGCCACCCAATCTACTACCACCTTTATTTGTTCTGGCCTCACCATTCGTACACCGGTATTCGGGCCTACAAAATAACGCTGAACGTTCTGTTGCCTACGTGCACCTGAGGAATGTGTTTCATTTGGGTGTGTAGCTGGCACAGATCGACCACGTCCTCTCCCTGTAACAGGAGCTCCACCAACACCAGCAGCACCACGACCAGGGCCACGTCCCTTATTTGATGCTCTCCTCATTCTTTGAGGTCACCCACCGAACTAACAGACGGATTAACTATATTATTTTCCCTGTCACATATGCAATGGAGGTGTACCTCAAACAAAAATTGGGTATATTTCACCCACCGAACTAACAGACGGATTAATTATATTTATTTCCCTGTCAGGTATGCAGTGCAGGTGTACCTCACAACAAGAACGGGAATATGTCACCCACCAATTTAACAGACGGGTTAACTATAGTAATTTCCCTGTCATGTATGCAATGCAGGTGTACATCTTACAAAAAATGGGAATATGTCACCCTCCGAACTAACAGACAGATTAACTATTATATTTTTGTGTCAGGGGTACAAAGATGGTGGATTGCACCCACAAAAAACTGTACTGTACTTATACTGTAGGTCACCCACAAAACAAATAGCCAGATTCCTAACACTCTCCCTCACTTCAGCCGCCTGCTTCCTGTACCTGCAATACTCAGAGCTGATGGGTAGTGCTACACGTGATCCTGCTTTTATAGAGGCTGGGTCACATGATGCACCGGCCAATCACAGCCATGCCATTAGTAGGCATGGCTGTGATGGCTTCTAAGTGCCTACAGCTTAAAAGTGTGTTGATTGGCTGCCCTGCAGCCTTTCAACAAGCTTTATAAAATGCCCGAACACTGAACTCGAACCCAAACTTTTCCAGCAAAGTTTAGGTTCGGATCCTGGTACCCAAAATTGTAAAGTTCGGTACGGACCCGAACTTTACAGTTCACGCAAAACTAGTGTCCACATTGTTTTATATATATATTCTATTACACCTTGATTCTCTGACTGGAATTAAAAAGCGTTCTAATACTACTGCTATTGTGGTGTCCACATTGTATTTTTACATGAGTAATTCCACTAGGTCTTATTTCTGTAATTGGGCTGAAATAGCAGTCTATACTACTGATTTTGGAGTGTCCACATTGTTTTATACATAAGTAATTCCCTTAGGCCTTGATTTTGTAATTGGGGAGAACCTGAACTAGCTTTCCTGCCCAGCCAGTAGTGTGGCACCAGAACAGGTGTTTAGTGCAGCAGGGCCCATAGTTACTCCAAAGAGAACTTTCCTTTCAGCACAAAATGTTGATAGATTAACCTTTGTATAGATGAATCAGGCGTGGATCAGCCAGGATTTCCACATGCCAGTGCTTGATGTATCAGACTAGATAATTCTGGCAGCCACACCAAAACATTGTGAAAATGGCCGTTACCTCTGGCCACATGCTTCAGCCACTATTCTGATGCTGCCACCCGCCTGATGCCACACACCTGCTGCCTCTGCTGCCATCTTCTCCTACTGTCACTATCTTGTGCTGTTACTGCCACTGCTGTTGTTCCCATACCTCCCCACTCGGTGACGGGGCCATTATGTTGACTCATAATACTGTTGCCACCCTCCCCACTCTGTGACGGGGCCACTATGTTGACTCATAATGCTGTTGCCACCCTCCCCACTCTGTGATGGGGCCACTATGTTGACTCTGCAGCACGCCAGACCTGCAGGGTATAGCGATAGTGAGGTCACGGTTATGGGCAATCGAGGGTTACTCACTTTTTAGAGGGGAACCCTGGGCAGGCATGCGGCAGTGAAGGAGAGGTAGACACAAGTTCTTCTGGGGCACACTCTGTATGTAGGGACCAAGCCTGATGGTGTGTGAGGTGCCCTGGATGTTGCAGGTATTTTGAGTGCCTGAGGTAAGGTCCCTTTAAGAATCGTGACGTCAGTGCCTGTAATGGTGGCACACCGATTTGTAGGAGGATTAAGAGAGTACACAGATGGTAAACCAAACGTTGCTTTACTTTGGGAAAACAGTCCAACTTTGTACAGGCAGTTACAGTAGATGATGATGCAGTCCCTTATAGCACAAACGCACAGCAGGTTCACTTTACAATACGGCAGGTTTAAATCTTGCAAGATACTTGGAGGGTATACAGTTAATGCTTTGCAGTACAATGCTGCTCTATCCCCACAGCTATGCTAGCTGGCTGGATCCCAAGGCCCGGATGCCTAATTCCTGGCTTGAATCCTTGGTGTATAAAATCGTCCTCCAGTATTGACACTTGCTCTATATATTACAGTACCTCTGCCTCTCAGCTTACTTCTCTGCTGGGTTGGAAGGTGGCTGCAGGTTTCTCCCAGGAGGTCCACTCCTACTACTGGGGTGTCTCATCTGTGTTTGCTGGATTACTGGTCTCCAGGCAGGCTGTACTCCTTCTAGCCTCCTGGTACAACTAGAAACCAGGACTATCTAGCTGCATGTCAGGAGGAGGCCCTCAGCATATCTTGGGCTGGTGCCTTCTCACTTCTGTCTCCACAGACTCCTGACTATGACCTACCCCTCCCTGTCTGGGCCTGGACATTTATACTAGGGGCTCCCTATCTCCCTCTAGTGTCTGGGATGTCTAAACTGCACCCAACTAGGCCTGCTAAGCATTAACAGGGGAAACATACAAATGTAAAAACACACAGAAAATACATTACAATGCATGGATAAATATAATATCACTGTCCCTTGTGAGCAGGAGTAACACGTTACCCAATTGACCCTTGTGTAGTGCCCACTTCTACCTAGTGGGACACTACAACTCCTCATGCTGTTGCCACCCTCCCCACTCTGTGAGGGGGCCACTATGTTGACTCCGCATGCGGTTGCCATCCTCCCCACTCTGTGACGGGGCTAGTAGTGTCCCTGTTTGGCCTTGTTGTCATCAACAGATCCTGTCTTTGGAGCATCCATTAGGCCTTTATCACACGGTCAGTATTTTGCATTAGGGAGCTTGTCAGAGAAGTAGATTGCTGCTGCAGAGCGGAAAAGAGGATCTGTGTGAAAGAGAATAGTGAAAAATATATGAATAATATCCGATCTGCCTCCCCACCACCCCACTTGTCACCAACCCACGATTACCCACTGAGATCTGATTTCTGATCAGGATCACAGACCCAGTCCTCCATCTCCTGACGCCGAATCCATTGCCACAGTCAGACGCCAGTTGACGCCAGTCTAACGATAATATGGCCAGCAGGCATTTCACAGTTGGGGAGGCTTGTGCAACACTATGCTCTGATACGGACACCGCCAGTAAAGGTAAAGCACAGTTTGTGCATTCGTCTTCTTCTGAGTTAAGTGATGCTGATTACCCCCCCCCCCCCCACCACCACCACCAGTAAGCGCCGCAGAGTTGCAGGTCCTTCTCTGCCTCTGCTGACATGGGTAGCTAAATATTTTGGTAGATGAATCCCGTGTTAAGTTTAAGGGGAGGCTCAAATTTAGGCAATATCTCCCAAATAAAAGGGCCCAATATGGTAAAATTTATAAGATCTGTAAGAGTGCCACCGGATATACCTTCTGTTTCCGAATCTATGAGGGGAAGGATAGTAACTATGAAGTAAAGGACAATAAAATGGACCCCCCAAAATGCCCCCATTCCTAGTTAATGGCAAGATTGTATGGGATCTTACTGTAGCTTGTGGCACAATTCGTAAGAATCAGAAGGCGGCCCCAAAAACTTTTCTGGGACAATCAATTGGAGTGGAAGAGAGCAGGGCTGTCTGCAGCAAACATTTGCTGTTTGTGAGATATAGAGATAAAAGAGACATCCTGATCTTAACCACAATCCATGATGGCAGCAGCACCCTTGTCCCTGTACGTGAGTCCACCACCCAAGCCACCAAACCTGTGTGCGTACAGTAGTATAATAAATTCATGGGCGCGTGGACTATTCTGATCAAGCCATACAGCGCCATGTGCAAAACTAAAGTATGGTACAAGAAGCTGGCTGTCCATATGAACCAAGTTGCCTTGTACAATGCCTTTGTGCTGTACAGATATGCCAGAAGTACGGATACTCTCCTGCGAATTTAGGAAAAAAGTTATAAAAACCCAGATGTTTACTGACCATGGTGCAGAGAACAGTGCATCTGGCAGTGATGTCAGCAGGATAATTCCCAGACAGCATTTTCCCACAGAAATTCCCCCCCCCCCCTCCCCACTGGAAAAAACAAAGGCCCCCCAAAAAATGTTGTGTGTGCACACAACGTGGAATTAGAAAAGACACAATCCATCAATGTAAAACATGCCCCACAAAACCTGGCCTGTGCATTAAAGACTGTTTTAACATTTTTTATACTTCCTTGGGAGTTTAAATTTGTTTTCACTCTATATATACCTACTGGCCATTATTTTTTTATTATTTAACTGACCAGCCTCATACCTCATTATAATATTAGTGCAACTCCCAAAGCAAACCTCCAACTATGGTCTCTTTCACCTTGCTTGCAAAGCTGAGTGAGATGAAGGAATGTAGGAGATATGATTTGCCTCAGACTTTTTTTCTCTGAGGCTTTTGATAAGCTTTTTCTGGGGGTCTATATTTTATGGAATGGTGGGTAGGCTGGTAGTGGGACCTGCCATTCCACCTCCCCCAGTGCGGGAATTCCAAGTGTAACATCCCGGAGTTATGTTACCAAACTCTTTTTCCCCGCTACCACATGTTAAGTGTATGTGTATTGTCCGTCTGTATAATTTATGGTTAGTATATGTATTTTCTAGGCCTGTTTTATGTATCATGCTGTAATTTCCATGTGCAACAGCAGGTATGTGGCAAAACCTTAGCCAGTTTAGTATTGCTAAACTGGAATAGTTCATTCTAGTTTAGCCCCCCTCTGTGAGCAGAAGTGGGCCAGTCCCATGTCCTGTCTCATGGGGAGGATAAGGAAGTTAGAGGGAGTGTACCAGCCACCCCAGCTAGGGGAAGGTTGTGTTAGTAGTAGCTCCCAGTTACAGGGATCCCAAGCCAGGACCCTGTCTCGGTTGAGACCAGAGAACATTCCCAGCCTGAGCCCTTCAGCCTCAGCTGGTTAACAAGCAAGCCTCCAGGAAGAGCATTCCCTGTGAGCATAGCTGTGAGTACATACCCAGAGACCAGGAGAAGCCAAATTCCTCCTCAGCTAGTCAGGCCCACACCAAGCAGAAGATAGACAGAGCAGAAGTTATAGATTCCTGCCATATTCTTCAGGCATGTGATAAGAAGCAGAAGAGATAGTAATCCCTGCCACATATTGCCAATACCTGCTGAGACCCAAGACTATTGCTGTAACTCGTATGGATTTACGCTGCCATTTAGTAAAGACAAGTTGAATTATATCACAAGTCTGGACCTCATTTACTGCTACCAAGTTCCTCAATTACTCCTACTAGCAGCACTCAATTTATTGCAATTGAGCCAGGATCCAGGAGTCCAGCCGTACCCAGGTAGGAGACACCGTTGACACCATACCTACTACACAGAGACATTATCCCCCTCTGGCATTCCTCATCTGGTATGTGAGTTATTACATCTTAAAGGGCCCGGCAACAGTACCCTGCACACATTGTAATTGGCGTCACGAACAAACCATAGACTTATATACATCTATCCTGACCCACTGCATAGTTGGCCACCGTACCACGGTCCTGCTCATTGCATAAAATGGCATCACTGGAACAGGATACGGATTAAATTGTGTGCCTACCCTTGTCCAACAGAACTGGATCCAATTGTGTGTTAAAACGGATCAAATCGCATGTTTCACAGTATTGCAAGAGCTGCAGATTGTGCAAAAACGTTGAAAATGGACTTTATTACTTTCATTGCTGGACCTGAAAACGCTGCATTGTGAGCGTCAGCACTGCAAGGGTTAATCAGCCATGTTTCCCTCATGGCGCAGCATCTTTAAGACTTTCAAGAGCGCGAAGATATCAGAATACGCCCCTCAGAAGTGGGAAGAGACAAGCACGCCCCTTCAAGAGAGCAAAGTTATTGTAACCGCCCCCCAGAGATGGGAAGAGACCAATATGCCCTCTCAAGAGCGCAAAATTATCTAATACGCCCCTCAGAAGCGGGAAAATTCAGTAACGCCCCCTCAAGAGCGCGAAGATGTCGAATACGCCCCCCTAGAAGCGGGAAAACTAGAGACTGCCCACCATGAACTTTCTATTGTGAGCCAAGGGAGTGCTGACTCCTCCCTCTGGGCTCCACCCTTATCTCTGGCATTCTGCTTGATCAAGGAGGCAGTGAAAATGGCGCTCCCTCAGCCCAAGTGGAATCAAATGACTATTGGTGGAGAACCGGTATACGAAGAATACCCGCCGGAGATTCAAGTCTCCCAGCTGATGAAGAAGAGTGGTCCCTCTATCTTTGTTGCAAGCCTGGAGGCAGTGGATCCCTCCACGGCCAAAGAGTCTGCGCCAATTACCCTGGCCAGCGCCCCTGATGTTCCGGAAAAGGCCGCTGTTACTATCCCAGACCCTGCGGAGGAAGACGAGACCCAAGTCAAGTCCCCAGAGGCTGTAGATCCCTCCGCTCCATCAAGTGCCAGTGCGAAAGGCGAGACACCAGTAAAGATGGGCGCCGACGTCGAACCTGCTCCCGCGGAGGACGTCGCTGCACAAGTCGCTGACCAGCCTGCACAGTGGACAGAGATGGCACCCCGTGATGACAACCAGGAGGCACCGGAACAGGCCACCCGGCCGCAACAACAGGTAGGAGCTGCCGCGCTCCCTGAGGCCCCGGCCCGGTCCGCATCTGCCCCTGCACCGCGTCCTGCGGCCCCTGAAACTTCCACCAGGCCTAGGCCTGCTCCGCCGAAGACACCCACTGGTGCAGCAGAGGCGGCTGGTGTTTCCACTCCGCCGCCCAGTTCCACCCCCATGAAGCCAGGATGCCTGAACCCTGAGGTGCCCTGGGAAATAACGGCCTTTGCCCAGACAGCCTGGGAATATAAGTCCGCCGTTGAAGAGTGGGTGAAGCAAGTGGTGGATGACCCCCAGCCAGGAGACCCCAGACTGACCAGACGGACAGGAACCGTCCCATGGTTCTCTGTTGAGAGGGGGGTCGGATTTCTCCAGGATAACCATCCCCGTACGGAGATTTTTGTGGGCCGTCGTTCAGTAAAACGGCATTACCTGCCGCGGGCCCGCCATAACCTGTATGTGGGGGATCAGGTGGAGTAATCCCCATGCGCTCCGTACAGGGCCCCTTTGCAGCTGGTGTGACTCTATTAGACAAGCTGTTGACCCCTGCCGTCACCCCAGAGACCTGGCAGGAGGACCCAGGCTCTGCGGGCAAGATCAGATGCTTGCAAGAGACTCCGGATGGCAGGCTACCATTTAGGGAGCAACTCCAGCCAGATCCTGCACCTCTCATCCCTGACCTAGCCGCGCCACCAACCCTGCGGGTAGGTCAGATCAATAACTCGGTCTTAACCTTTAATCCCAAAGTGCAGCCGTACATTCTGCCTTGGAAGCAGCCTCAGGCACCTGCTGCATGCTTTCCAGAGCCCCTCTCAGCCAGAGGTTCTGAGCCCCTCTGTACCGGCCAGGGATCCCGGATTGCAGCAAGTCACTGCAGCATTTTCTAGGCTGTCAGCCCAGCCAACCTCAACAGCCACCACTAGAGGGCAGTGGCACACCACCACAGATGCTACTATGAGTTACCAGAGGCAGGAGCGTCCCCTGATGCGCTTCAGCAGCTCAAGTAGCGAGGAAGACTTGGATGCCCTCCTCTAAAATGTGTCTTTCTAAAACAAAAAATTACATTTGGGAACCACGTCGTGGACTGTTCCTGACGGGTGAGGACCTGTTGGCGGTTGTATGTTGATAATTTTTTTATGTTCCAGGTTGCCTAGTTAGTCCTCACCCTGTTGGTCATGCTCTGTTAGGACTCCCCCCATCAGTATTTAACCCCTTCATGTCCAAGTTCATCGTTTATCCCCTTTCTCAGGTTACTTGATAGCCTTTTGCTCTTATACATTTTATACCATCCTTGGATTACAATTAACTTTTATCTTTGTGGATTACAAATTGACTTTTATCAGTTTCCAGAGGAGTCTACAACTTTAAACACTTCCAGGAAAAAGGACTCAAGTTATTGTTGAGCCCCACCTTGGCATTAAAAATTGCACTACTTTAAAAAAATGTTTTATTGCAACATGAAAGCTTGCACCCAAAGAAAAGACTCAAAAGATACCTGAGCTCTTTGTGATTTTTATGCTATTTAATATTTTTGCACTATTGTACCGGTTTACAGGTTATGCAACGTTCAAGTATAACATGCCCATTGTGTGTATTCTTTTCCTAGGTGCCACAATGTGAATTTATGTACTGTTTATGATGATTGCACCTAACCATTGCACTTAACAAAAATGTAGCAACTTAAGTGTGCCTTAACTTAGCAGCTCTTGTTCTCTCCCCTCTTTATACGGACTGTCTTCATAGGGACGTTGAATACTAATGGCCTACTACCGGTAATATATACCCATAAGTACCCAGGGTAGGACCAAGTGGTAAGTCCAGGCAGGTCCAGTAACTACACAGGTACCCCCGCTGCTTCGGGAATCGTTAGAAGTCCTAGACTGCTCCTTCCTGCTTGTTTAATGTTCAGGATTGTTCCTATCCTGAGGTGTCTCATTTCCAGGAGAGCGATGGGATTATACTACCCTCCTCCTGTGACAGTGCCAGAAGAGCATGGAGACGATAAATACCTCCCCTTCTGAGCATTTTGTCTAAAGTAAGGCGCCTCAAGCCTTAGAGCAGTATTCTAGCTTCCCCTCAGTCATGATAGTGATCGTGCTACAAGCCAAATTTCTCAGGCTATGGTGCAGGGAAGGGAATACAGGATAAAGCCACCCTTCCATTTGAGGGCATTTCATTACACAATGGTGGGATTACAGAGTAAAGACACCCCCATGCTTTCTTTGGTGTCTACAGAGCTCAGGACATACAAAGTCAGTCAGTGATGTTTTGATTTGTGCAGTATTTAGGTTACCTGGTTATACCAAAAGAAGGAAACTGTGTGTTGGACACCTTACTCTAGCGGTCAGGAACCTGGGGAAAGCCGTTAAATGTTTTGTCTTTGTATGTCATTATATGTAAATTCACGCAGCACTTTGTATTTATTGGGTACCCAGAGCTGATTCCTTCACCCTCCTAAACGTAAGCCGAGGGAGGCTTAACTTAAAGTAAGGGGGAATGTAACATCCCGGAGTTATGTTACCAAACTCTTTTCCCCCGCTACTACATGTTAAGTGTATGTGTATTGTCCGTCTGAATAATTTATGGTTATTGTATGTATTTTCTAGGCCTGTTTTATGTATCATGCTGTAATTTCCATGTGCAACAGCAGGTGGCAGCAGTATGTAGTAGGACCTTAGCCAGTTTAGTATTGCTTGACTGGAATAGTTCATTCTAGTTTAGCCCCCCCTCTGTGAGCAGAATTGGGCTGGTCGCATGTCCTATCTCATGGGGAGGAGAAGGAAGTTAGAGGGAGTGTACCAGGCACCCCAGCTAGGGGAAGGTTGTGTTAGTAGGAGCTCCCAGTTACAGGGATCCCAAGCCAGGACCCTGTCTCGGTTGAGACCAGAGAACATTCCCAGCCTGAGCCCTTCAGCCTCAGCTGGTTGACAAGCAAGCAGCACCTCCAGTCTCCAGGAAGAGCATTCCCTGTGAGCCAAGCTGTGAGTACATATCCAGAGACCAGGAGAAGCCAAATTCCTCCTCAGCTAGTCAGGCCCACACCAAGCAGAAGATAGAGCAGAAGTTATAGATTCCTGCCATATTCTTCAAGCATTTGATAAGAAGCAGAAGAGATAGTAATCCCTGCCACATATTGCCAATACCTGCTGGGACCCAAGACTATTGCTGTAACTCGTATGGATTTACGCTGACATTTAGTAAAGACAAGTTGGATTATATCACCAGTCTGGATCTCATTCATTACTACCAAGTTCCTCAATTACTCCTACTAGCAGCACTCAATTTATTGCAAGTGAGCTAGGATCCAGGAGTCCAGCCGTACCCAGGTAGGAGACACTGTTGACACCATACCTACTACACAGAGACATTATCCCCCTCTGGCATTCCTCATCTGGTATGTGAGTTATTACATCTTAAAGGGCCCGGCAACAGTACCCTGCGCACATTGCAATTGGCGTCACGAACAAACCATAGACTTATATACATCTATCCTGACCCACTGCATAGTTGGCCACCGTACCACAGTCCTGCTCATTGCACAAGTTTCCCTCGGTCACCTCACTATAAATTCTCACAACACCCCTAGATGAATACCATGAAGGGTGTCACCTCACAAACTAAAAATTCTCACTATATCCCCAAATCAATACCATGAAGGGTTTCACTTCATAAACTACATCCCTAGATGAATTTACCACTGACATGAAGTACCATGTGTCACGGAAAAACAATCTCAGAAATGCTTGGATACATTACACCATTCCAGAATTATTACCACATAAAGTGACACATGTCAGATTTAAAAAATGGGGCTTCGGCATTTGGTCGAAACGGGCTTTTGCTGGAAGAGGTAATCAATATGAGATTAGCAGGGGACTGACACCCGTGCCGCCCGCCGATCAGCTGTTTGAAGAGAAAGCAGTGCTCTTCACTGTTTACCTGCTCACAGTAGCGACCACAGCGGTGAGCAGGTGTAATTACAGCTCATTTGTCCTATTCGCTTCAATGGGACGGCTCCTTCATGTTCAAGTGAATAGGAAGAAGCCGTCCCACTGAAGTGAATGGGTTGAGCTGTAATTACAACTGTGCACCACTGTGGCTGTGACGGTGAGTAAACAGTGAAGAGAAGGCAAGATTCTTAATCATGGATTATCCTGGATTAGGAAAACATTGCCACTTTCTTCTAGAAAACAGCATACATGAGTTGTCTTGTATTGCAGCTTAGTTCCATTGAATTGAGCAGAGTTACATTACAACAAATAACCTGTGGATAATGAAATCACTCTGCTGACTCCGTTACAGTCTACAGCAAAGTTGAAAACTGAGCTGAAGAAAGCAGTAGTTTGTTTCAGTAATTGTTTCTGTAACATGGGAGAAAATGTGGATAAGGCTACTTTCACACTTGCGGCAGGACGGATCCGGCAGGCTGTTCACCCTGTCAGATCCGTCCTTCCGCTGTTTCGCCGTGCCACCGGACCACCGCTCCATCCCCATTGACTATAATGGGGACGGGTCGGCGCAGTGCGGCAGTTCGCGGTCAGAGGCCGCCGGACTAAAAAGTCGGACATGCAGGACTTTTAGTCCGGCGGCCTTTCGCCGTGCACTGCCGTACTGCGCCGGAGCGCCGCTCCGTCCCCATTATAGTCAATGGGGACGGAGCGGCTGTCCGGCAGCAGGGCGAAACAGCAGAAGGACGGATCCGACAGGGTGAACAGCCTGCCGGATCCGTCCTGCCGCAAGTGTGAAAGTACCCTAAAAGAGAGATAAAACGCACAAAACCAACAAGAAGCTTAAATAACAACATACTGACACAGTTTATTTTGCTAGTCAAAAAAAGATTCACATTTCCTGTCAATATCTGACTGTGTATTTCAATATTTAAGTACGAATGAGGCCTAAATAATTTACCACATATTGAGAGTCTCTTCACTTTATAGGGTAAGAACTTCTTTAAAGGGAGTCTGTCACCTACTGGCCACGATTTAAACTGATTATAAAGCTGTGTTGGACACATGTACATGACACTAATGTTTCATTTGTGAGAGTCTCCAAAGTGCCAAAAATCAAGTTTTAAAGATTTGCAAATGAGCCATCGCAAGTGCCCAGGCCCCCCCAGCCTTACTCGCATCTAACTCCTGCACTGTGTATCCTCTAGCCAGCCCTGTATGCTTGTGACATTTTTCTTTTTCTGGAGCCGAAATCCGGCACCTGCGCACATCACCTCCGGGCCTGGAGGTTACTTAACTGGCGTCTGCGCATTGTATATCACCATGCCTCTGCCCACTATGGGCAGTGTGCAGTAAAGCACAGGCAGGACCGTGGTACGGTTACACCGATGCCAAATTAAGCAGTGGGTCAGGATATGGGTATAATAGTCTATAGTTTGTTTGTGACGCCAATTGCAGCGTGCACAGGGTACAGTCACAGGGCCCTTTAAGGTGTTATAACTCACGTCACAGTTTAGGAATGCCAGAGTGGTGTAATGTCTCTGTATGGTGGTAATAATGGTGTCAACGGTGTCTCCTAACTGGGTACGGCTGGACTCCTGGATCCTGGCTCACTTGCAATAAATTGAGTGCAGTGCTAGTAGGAGTAATAGAGGAATTAGCAGCAGAAATTGAGATCCAGACCAATGGCAATGGTTGGCAGAAATTTATCTTCTGCTCTATCATGTACCCGTAGCTTGCAGGAAAGGACGTCTGTTCGTTAGCTCTATACTGTGGCAGGAATTTGGCTTCTGCACTCTCTATCTTCTGCTGTATGCGGACTGACCAGCTGAGGAGGAATATGGCTTCTCCTGGGTCTCTGGACTTTACTCACAGTTATCTTCTCAGGGATGATTTCTTCCTGGAACTGGAGTTGTCTGCTTGCTTTATCCGGGCTGCAGGGCTCAGGCTGGGGATGATGATCAATGTCTCAGCCGAGACAAAATCCTGGCTTCCCTCTCTATCTCAGGGAGCTCCTACACGCACACACTACCACTAGCAGGGTGTGGGCTACACTCATTACTAACTTCCTTCTCTCCCCATGCTGCAGGATATGGGCACAGCCCACGCTGCTCACAGAGGGGGAGCTAAGCTGGAATTAACTATTCCAGCCTAGATGTACTAAACTGAACCTAAGTCCTTGCTAACACATTGCTGCCACCTGCTGGTGAACGTGGAAATTACAGCAATCATTAGATTTAACAAGGCTTATAATGCACAGTTGTGAGGATATAATGTAAAATGACATCAGATGACAAAGTTAAAGCTCTTAGGAGATTGTAGCGGGGTAAAAGAGTTTAGTAACACAACTCTGGGGTGTTACAAGTATACTGCACAGGCGCCGGATTTTGGAAGAATTAGAATAAGAAGCATACAGGGCTGGCCGGAGGATACACAGGGGAGGAGTTAGGCGCGAATACTACCCTGGGGGCCTAGGTCCGTGCAGCAAACTAGCTGCCCCTGGACACTTGCAGTGGGTCATTTGCATATCTTTAAAACTTGATTTTTGGTGCTTTGGAGACTCTCACAGATCAAAAAAAGGTATTAGGGCTCTTTCAAATGAGCGGATCCCGTGCGTGGAATCCACTGCGTGATAGAGAGCCAAGCCCCTTTCCAGACAGCAGAGACACGGAGCATTAACGTGATTGATGCTCTTTGCCTCTCTGTGACCTTTTTACTACAAAATCACGGTGACAACTTTCTCTCACTGTGATTTTGTAGTAAAAAAAATCACAGAGAGGCAAAGAGCATCAATCACGTTAATGCTCCGTGTCTCTGCTGTCTGGGGCGTGGCTTGGCTCTCTTTCGCGCAGCAGATTACCTGCACGGCATCCACTCGTGTGAAAGAGCACTTAGTGTTGTGTACTTGTATACAACACAGATTTATAATCAGTTTAAATCATGGACAGTAGGTGACAGACTCCCTTCAATGGTTTATTTTTTGTGGTTTGTTAATCATTACACATTTTGTACATTACAACACTCATCTCAACCATCAAAGACATACTTTTATGGCTTAGCTTGTCAAAGAGATTGGTGGATGCTAGTCATCAAAAGAACAGGACTATTTTGTGATACACACATATCAGTTCACCAGTCTACTGACTTCTGTGTGTACTGTTTTCAGGCAATACATTTCCGTATGTCATTTTGAGGGCATTTATTATTTGGTGTAAGCAGTACAATTTCAGCATTGTAAATCAACAAATCAGCGTATTGACTGGATTTCTTCCTGGTCATGTAAGCTGACTTGGAGAATAATTGTTATCATATTCACTCAGTGATAGTATAGTATAGTAATGTCCTATTAGACCAAATGATTTTCGGGTCAGTTATCAGGAATAAGCATTGACAGGAATGGTCATTCCTGATAACTGACCTGTATATTCGTGCTACCGATAAACGAGCAAACTCCTTTTTGTCGGCTGATTGTCTTCATTCATCAGGATAAAAAATGCACCATTATTGGGCAGCTCATCACCCTGTGTAATCAGGAATGTACTGCATTAATCAGTAGAACAAAATGAGGGAGGAAAGACTATATGAACAATCCTTCCTCCCACATTCACTGTGCATGAGGATATTACACAGCGTCTGTGGAAAATCTCAGAAAATATTGGAATGAGTTATTGCACATACTGCACATTCTTTTTATGCCCTTTTAAATGCTCTAATTCACTTATATATGGTATATAAAACATCAATATCTCTGGAAAGTATTGATGTCGAGCATTCACCACCATGCCTTCAGTATAAAATCAATCTGGCTATTTTCTTGCATATAATGTGGCACTGAGGAGCCATGTCTGCCCATGGACCCTTATCCCAGGGAACAGGTTTCTCTGGGTGCAACACATGTAACCTCCTAATCGAGCCATCTTCAAATGAACCTAAGCCCATACTATGCACAGGTCCTTTGCTACAATATTTACTACCAGATTGTTAGAGGCCGCAGATGAATATGACCCACACTGCAGATGAAAACCATAGTTGTAGAAAAAAGGAGAAATATTAATGGAGTAATTAATATGGTTATTAATGGCAATTTCTGCAAGTGCAATATGAGTCATCCAGTCAAATTGATTATTACAAATGTAGCACCTCAAATACTGCTCTAGGGATTGATTGAAATGCTCAGTTTGTCTATTCGTCTTGGGGTGAAAGGGTGACGAAAAATGACAAAAAAATAAAGCCCTCCAGAATCACCTCTATCTGAAAAAATATTTTCTGCCATACCATACAGGCGAACAACATGGTCAATGAACAGAAAGGCCAGACTGTTAACATTGGGTAACTTCGGTAACAATATAAAATGGCACAATTTACTGAACTATCGTCAGTTACCCACACCACCATTTTATCCTGTCAAACAGGTTCATCTGTAATGAAATTTGTGGACAGATGGGACCATGGTCTAACAGGAATGGGTAAAGGTCGTAGCTCACCAACCGGACGAGTTCTAGGTGTCTTAGACCTGGCGCAAACCTCAAAAGCTGACACATAACATGATATCTCTCTGGACATTGTAGACCACCAGTAGCTTTAGTGTTCTTAGTTCCTGGCCTAAAAGTGATAAAATTAAAATGTGTAAAAATAAGGCCCATCTTGCCTGTCTGGGGTTTAACCGTTTAGCCAACTCCAAGAACATTAGATTTTTGTGGTTGGTATTCACCGTTACCTGATGTTGAGCTTCCTCCAAACAGTGACGGTATTCTTCACAGGTCCACTTGATGGCAAGGAGTTCACAATTACCGACATCATAATTTCTTTCAGAAAAGTTGCTGGAAAAAAAGCACAAAGTCTAAGCTGGGTAAGCAAAGATCAACTTTGTGAGAGCACCGCTACCACTCTTACTTCAAATGCGTCTACCTAAACCACAAGAGGTCTAGTCTGGTCTGGTTGAACCAAAACAGGAGCCTCAATGAAACATTTTTTAAGGGATTCAAATGCCTCAATGGCTTTAGGTGGCCAAAGGACTAAATCCAACCCTCTCCTAGTCATGTCTGTAAGTGGTTTGGCAACAACAGAAAAATTCTTGATAATTGAAATTTCATGAATCCCAAAAAATGTTTAATGCTTTTAGGAAAGAGGGCTGAACTCAATTTATAATAACCTGCACCTTGGTGGAGTCTATTTTAATCCTTAGAGGACCGGGCGATTTTACATTTTCATCTTCCCAGAGTCATAACTTTTTGATTTTTCTGTTGACAAGTTGTACTTTCTAAAAAAAAAAATCAATTCTGCCAGTTTTCTTTTTTATGGCATTCATTATGCGGTAAAACTGTTACCTTCATTCTCCAGATCAGTACGATTATAACCATATGACACTTGTATAGTTTTTCTTTTCTTGTGTTTAAATACTGAAAAAAATAAAAATTAAAATACATTTTTTTCGTCACCATATTTTGACCCCTATGATCACTTTTTCTAAAATCTTTTGGGGAGTTGAAGTGACAAAAAATGGTGAATTGGCTTTTTACATTTTTTTCCGTTATGCTATTCGCTGTATGGAATTAATATTGCTATATTTTAATAGTACGGGCGGTTTGGCACTGGTGATGCCCATGATGGATTTTTTTTATTGGTTAAGTATTCTTATTTTGGGGAAAGGGGGGGGGGGGGGGGGGGGTGATTTGAACTTTTATAATTTTGAAAACTTTTTTTATTTTTGTCTTGTTACTTTATTTAAGTCACCCTGGGTGACTATAACTGGCAATCATTAGATTGCCCATCGTCTAATTGATGGCTATATAGCCATTATTAAATACTTCTTGTTCAATATAACAATACAATGCTGCCACCTAGTGGCCTAGGTTGGTATATTCCACTAATAGCTGCCAAAGCCTGCTTGAGGCGTTGGGCTATTAGCACAGTATAACAGTTTCCTCGATCTTAGCCTTTGTCACCTTACATCACAAAAAGTGCAACACCAAGCGATCAAAAAGGCGTATGTCCCAAAAAATTGTACTAATAAAACCGTCACCTCATCCTGCAAAAAATTAGACCTTACATAAGTAAATAGCTCAAAAAATAAAAAAAGCTCTCAGAACATGGAGACACTCAAACATCATTTTTTGTTTCAAATATCCTATTATTGTGTTAAAGTTAAATAAATAAAAAAAGTAGACATATTAGGTATCGCCGCTTCCGTAACAACCAGCTCTACAAAAATATCACATGACGTAACCCCTCAGGTGAACACCGTAAAAAATAAATAAATAAAAACTGTGTCAAAAAATGCAATTTTTTGTCACCTTACGTCACAAAAATTGCAACACCAAGCGATCAAAAAGGTGTATGCCCCCCAAAATAGTACCGATAAAACCGTCACCTCATCCCGCAAAAAAATTAGACCCTAACTAAGACAATTGGTCAAAAAATAAAAAAGCTACGGCTCTCAGATTATGGAGACACAAACAATTTAATTTGTTTCAAAAATGATATTATTGAGTAAAACTTAAATAAATAAAAAAAAATATATATATTAGGTACTGCCACGTACGTAACAATGTTACATGACCTAACCCCTTAGGTGAACGCTATAAAAATAAATAAATAAAAACTGTGCCAAAATTACAAATTTTTTGCCCATCTTGCACCATAAAGTGTAATAATAAATGATCAAAAAAATCATATTTACCCAAACATGGTACCAATAAAAACGTCAACTCTTTCTGCAAAAAACGAGCCCCTGCATAAGACGATCGGCAGAAAAATAAAAAAATAAGGCATTCAGAAAATAGAGACACAAAAACATAATATTTTTTTCAAAAATGCTCTATTTTGTAAAACTGAAACAAAGAAAGTAGATATATTTAATATCATTGCGTTCATAACAACCCGCTTTATAAATTAATGTTGCAAAATATAAAAACAGTGCCAAAACAGCCATTTTTTGGTTACCTTGGCTCACAGATAACGTAATATAGAGCAATTAAAAATCATATGTACCCCAAAATAGTACCAATAAAACTGACACCTTATCCCCTAGTTTCCAAAGTGGGTTTACTTTTTGGGAGTATCTACTGTAAGGTGCATCTGGGGGGCTTCAAATGGGACATTGCATCTAAAAACCAGTCCAGCAAAATCTGCCTTTCAAAAACCATATGGCCTTCATTTTCTTCTGTGCCCTGCCATGATGTCTTACATCAGTTTACGACCACATGTGGGGTGTTTCTGTAAACCACAGAATCAGGGTAAGGGTACACTTGCGTTTTTCTTTTCCGGCATAGAGCTCCGTCACAGGGGCTCTATACCGGAAAATAACTGATCAGTTTTATCCCCATGCATTCTGAATGGAGAGTAATCCGTTCAGTTTGCATCAGGATGTCTTCAGTTCAGTCGTTTTGACTGATCAGGCAAAAGAGAAAACCGCAGCATGCTACGGTTTTCTCTCCGGCGAAAAAAACTGAAGACTTGCCTGAACGCCGGATCCGGCATTTTTTCCCATAGGAATGTATTATAATACCGGAATGCTGGATCCGTCGTTCCGGCATGCACATGCGCAGATCGGTAAAAATGTGAAAAAATGTACAAGATGGATCCGTCGGTCCGCATGACAAGCGGAGAGACGGATCCGTCTCACAAATGCTTTCAGTCAGCGGCAGATCGGTGTATCCGTCGGGCACACTGCCGCAAGTGTGAAAGTACCCTTATAAATATTGATTTTTGTTAGGCTGTTAACCCTCGATGTGTTAAAGAAAAAAAATGGATTAAAATGGAAAATCTGCCAAAAAAGAAATTTCATCTTCATTTTCCTTTAATTCTTGTGGAACACCTAGAGGGTTAGCAAAGTTTGTAAAATCAGTTTTGAGTAACTTAAGGGGTGTAGTTTCTACAATGGGGGTCATTTATGGGGGGGTTTCCACTATGTAAGCCCCACAAAGTGACTTCAGACCTGAACTGGTCCTTAGAAAGTGGGTTTAGGAAATTTTCTTAAAAAATGTTAAGAATTGCTTCTAAAATTCTAAGCTTTCTAACGTCCTTAAAATATAAAATGACATTTACTAAATGATGCCAACATAAAGTAGACATATGGGGAATGTTAAATAATAAATATTTTATGAGGTATCACTTTCTGTTTTAAAAGCAGAAAAACAGAGTTTTTGAAATTATAAATTATAAATAAAGGTGAAATATATTGACTCAAATTTATGAGTACAATGTGTCACGAGAAAACAATCTCAGAATGGCATGGAAAAATAAAAGTGTTCCAAAGCTATTACCTACCATATAAAGAGGCCTGGGCAGGAAGGTGAAAACTGGCTCGGGGCAGAAGGGGTTAAGCCATGTTCTTATCAGTAAGATAAGAACTGAGCTATAATGAGTGTTTATAAGGTCAGAGAGCAGAGATAAGGAGCCTATCTGCTCCCCAAATTACGGAAAAGACAGAAAATCCACAGGCTGCTACTACAGCATCTCAGCTATGTACAGAAAAAAAGTATTTCATATTTTTAACAAAGACCAATTGAAAAAATTATTTTAGCTCAAAATAAGTACAATGCAATATTTAGAAAAATTGTCCCAAAGGTGTACAAAGCCTTTAATAAAATTTTATTTTTTACCCAGCTGTCAATAAAACCTTAAGTTTATGCTTTATTTAAACATGACATTACAATACATTTTAATTTATGATGCGTGATTATCAGGTAGTAGTATAAGAAAAGGGTGTATATAGATATCTAAGCAGAACGTTTCAGAAACTCCTCAGTGATTTATGAAGGACATATTAAGCATTTAGCGATGTCTTAATGAGCTGTTAATATTGATTATATTATAGACTGTGATGTACACATTTCCAGGGCCGATAAATGTATTGATGTTCACTCAATTTACTAGCATACAATGTGACTATAAAACCAACTCCTTGTACATACAGTACATGCAAGCAAAGTGACCGAATTCTATAGGATGTCAAATTGTTCCATTAAGGTTACTTTCACACTAGCTGGATCCGGCAGGGTTCAACAAAAACGCTTCCGTTACTGATAATACAACCATCTGCATCTGTTATGAACGGATCCTGTTGTATTATCTTTAACATACCCAAGACAGATCCGTCATGAACTCCATTGAAAGTCAATGGGGGACGGATCAGTTTTATATTGTGTCAGAGTGTGTCAGAGAAAACTGATCCATCCCCATTGACTTGCATTGTAGGTAATGACGGATACGTCTTGCTCCGCATCTCAGAATACATCTGAGAACGGAGAACGGAACGGAATGCATTTTGGAGCATTCCGTTCTGTTGTCCCAAAGGTGTACAAAGCCTTTAATTTTAATTTTTTATCCAGCTGTCAATAAAAACCTTAAGTTTATGCTTTATTTAAACATGACATTACAATACATTTTAATTTATGATGCGTGATTATCAGGTAGTAGTATAACAAAATTGACAATGAATAGGGACAAAGCGGAAGCGTTTTTTTCCGGTATTGAGACCCTATGACAGATCTCAATACCGGAAAATATTAATGCTAGTGTGAAAGTAGCCTTAAAGTTAGGCATTGTTACTGCAAAATGGTTACAGTAAAGGACGCACCAGAGTTGGTTGAATGACTCACTCAGCCTTCCGCTTCTGCACCCTCCTCATCCTCTGTATCTGCACCCTCTTCACTTTCTGCTGTGTGCACCCCCAAAGACACCACCACCATAGCCCCTCCACTCGAGTCAGAGGAATTATTTTCCCATCAATTTCCAGACCTTACCGATGCGCAGCCATTCTTGGCATTGGATAAGGAAGAGGAGGTAGCAACGGCCGCCACTTAGCGGTCTGATGACAGTACCCAGATCAACCCAAGGAGGATGGTCCCCGCTGTTGCTGCCTACTCCGAGATCTCTAATGTCAGTATTGGTGAAGATGACGATGATGGCGTGTTGATGGACGTCACGTGGGTGCCCACAAGAGAGGAAGAGGAGGGGAGAGATGGAGGGAGAGATGGAGCAGCAGATAGGGAGGAGAAGGAGGAGAAGCAGGCAGAACTCGCAGTGCACAGGAGGAAAAAGCAGACTGCAAATGTATCTGGAGCGAGCCATCCACCATGCACGGTCACATCTGGCGCTCCCATGACGTCGGCACATGGCTCCGCAGTGTGGGCTTTTTTTAACGTGTCAGCTACTGACAATAGTGTTGCCATCTGCAGCCTGTGCTGTCAACCCATAAGTTGTGGTAAGCTTATCACTCACCTAGGGACGACCGCCACAGAGCCCAATAGGAGCAATACCATCAGAACCCACATAACCACACTCCCGGCACTCCACGTCCTTCCTCTTCTCCTTCTCCTCTCTCCTCCCATTTGTCCTCCACTCCACCTTCCACAGTGCCGTCGTCACGTTCATCTGGCAAAAGGCTCAAATGTTCTAATGTAAAAAGTTGATGACACCGGCTTGTCGGAACTGCTAGCCCACCAACTACACTTAATCTCTGGTTTGAGATTTGTGTTGTGATTTTTTGGGGGCACTGTCTCTTCTTGGGGAGAGAGTGCCTTAATCAGTGAGAGGAGACTTATCGGCCATACTTGCTTCTCTGGAATGCTGGGAAGAAAAGGGATGCAAATGAGCTCTTAACAAGCTCTGCCTCTAATGCCACCTGATGTAAGGCAGCTATCCTATAAGTCAACACACCACACCAGACCCCAAAATTAATGCAGACTACCACAGAAGACCCCAGAATTAATTCAGACGACCACACTAGACCCCAGAATTAATGCAGGCGACCACACCAAACCCCAGAATTAAGTCAGACTACCACACCAGACACAAAAATTACAGGTGAAACTCGAAAAATTAGAATATCGTGCAAAAGTCCATTTATTTCAGTAATGCAAATGAAAAGGAATTGCATTAATGCAGCTTAAAATTGGAATTTTGTGAAAAGGTTCAATATTCTAGGCTCAAAGTGTCACACTTCTAGTCAGCTAATTAATCCATACCCCCTGAGCAAAGGGTACCTGAGATTGTGACTTTGGGGTTTTCATAAACTGTAAGACATAATTATCCAAATTATAACAAATAAAGGCTTGACATATCTCGCTTTGCATGTAATGAGTCTGTCTCATATATTGGTTTCACCTTTTAAGTTGCATTACTGAAATAAATGAACTTTGATGATTTTCTAATTTTTCAAGTTTAACCTGTATTACAGACTGCTAAATTGGTAAAGATTCCAGATCAACCCCTACATATGTACAGACCCAGATCCAACCTCAGATCCAAAGGATTAAAGGGGTTGTCCGAAAAAAAAAGATATAGCACTATTAATCTGATGGTCAGCGATATATATTACTAAGCTAAGCAAGTTTTAGGCAAAAAAATATCTATTTCCTCATTTCCCTGGTTCTCTTCTGGCCCTTTGTTTATTTGCAATAAAAACAACCTCTGCCCCTCCCCCTGCACTGCTAAGGGAGTGGATACAAGAGCTGCCCTGAGTGACATGTCTGCCTGCTGGGAGACTCAGCAGCATGTTGTATGTGTAGAACTACAAGTCCCAGCTGTATAATGTCACTTTTAAGGGAGTGAATACAAGTGCTGCCCTGAGTGACATGTCTGCCTGCTGGGAGACTCTGCAGCATGTTGTATGTGTAGAACTACAAGTCCCAGCTGTATAATGACACTGCTAAGGGAGTGACTACAAGTGCTGCCCTGAGTGACATTTCTGACTGCTGGGAGACTTAGCAGCATGTTGTATGTGTAGGGCCACAAGTCCCAGCTGTACAATGACATTGCTAATACACACCTGCAATGCTCTGCAGAACTTCTCTTTTTGCTCCTGTGCCCAGCATTTGTCTCCTCACTGCCTGCAGCTACACAGTAAACACTTCAGCCCTGAGTCTGTGCAGCTGAAGGGGTTAAAAATCCGGAGAGAGAGCAATAAGCAGCAGGCAGTGCGGGGGCGTGGCCAGCACAGTGACATCTTGTGTACAGATCTCTCAGGCTTGTGCACGAACATTATCAGAGCAGGGAGAGAAGCTGACATCACAGGTCATGTGACCATCAGTGAGAGCTGAGAAACCAGCCACTGGAGATAAAGTGAGTTAATTGGAAAGCTGTTACATTTGCCTAGTTAGAAACATAGAAAGAATAAAAAAATAACTCGGAGAACCCCTTTAACTAGAAAGACAGCACAGTTTACATACTTTGATTATTTTACTGCATGAAAATAATTAAGAAAAATATCTTTATTGTGGTGTGTGACACATACATGCTAGGGATTTCACATGTACATGTGATCACTTGCAGGAACACATATATTTCCTAGTAATCCCTGCCCAGCCTAATATCCAAGAAATAGGGGCGGAAGGACAAACCACATTACTATGTTTTAAGTATTTTCTTCAATAAAGTGACTTATTTTAATAATAATTTTTTTTTTTGCAGCAAAAGAAGTGATGTGGCCGCCTACACAGTACATGCACTACGTCATCCATTAGTACAGACATAGTGCAGCGCTGGGCGTCCCAAGAAGAGAACCAGGGAGTGGTGAGTAATATAAGTGCTGTGCTACACTAACCGCTCCATGGGTCTCCTGTCCTAATGAGTGATTCCCAGCCCTAAGCAGTGATTGGAGCAGACATGGGGGAAAAGCGGAGGGCTTGGCCACTGGCTGGGCACTTTTGATCAGATTTGCATATGTATAAAAGTTATTTTTCTGAGCATTCACTGAACACCCTGGTGACAAACAGGTATCTTCGGAATGGTGTTACCATGTACTGCTGTCCACCACAGGTAGTTTTATTCATGAAAAGTGGGTGACAGATTCCCTTTAAGATACATCTGTTGATTATGCACACCCTTGGATTTTTACCAATCTTAGACTATTGTCTGAGGTTCTTGGTGACACATACAGTTGCAAGAAAAAGTATGTGAACCCTTTGGAATGATATGGATTTCTGCACAAATTGGTCATAAAATGTGATCTGATCTTCATCTAAGTCTCAACAATAGACAATCATAGTCTGCTTAAACTAATAACACACACATAATTAAATGTTACCATGTTTTTATTGAACACACCATGTAAACATTCACAGTGCTGGTGGAAAAAGTATGTGACCCTTGGATTTAATAACTGGTTGAACCTCCTTTGGCAGCAATAACTTCAACCAAACATTTCTTGTAGTTGCAGATCAGACGTGCACAACGGTCAGGAGTAATTCTTGACCATTCCTCTTTACAGAACTGTTTCAGTTCAGCAATATTCTTGGGATGTCTGGTGTGAATCGCTTTCTTGAGGTCATGCCACAGCATCTCAATTGGGTTGAGATCAGGACTCTGACTGGGCCACTCCAGAAGGCGTATTTTCTTCTGTTTAAGCCATTCTGTTGTTGATTTACTTCTATGCTTTGGGTCGTTGTCCTGTTGCAACATCCATCTTCTGTTGAGCTTCAGCTGGTGGACAGATGGCCTTAAGTTCTCCTGCAAAATGTCTTGATAAACTTGGGAATTCATTTTTCCTTCGATGATAGCAATCCGTCCAGGCCCTGACGTAGCAAAGCAGCCCCAAACCATGATGCCCCCACCACCATACTTCACAGTTGGGATGAGGTTTTGATGTTGGTGTACTGTGCCTCTTTTTCTCCACACATAGTGTTGTGTGTTTCTTCCAAACAACTCAACATTCGGCAAACTGACATTCAAAATCATGGACATTTGAGCGGTCCAATTGAATACCTCTTGCAAACCTCACCCTAGCCATTAGGTTTTCTATTTTTAGGAGTACTCCAGCTATTTAGGTTGTGTGTGAGCTCCGCACTCATATACCTATTTGTCTTATGTATGTATGCTGATATGCTGACATTTAGTCAGTTTGTTTTGAGTTAGTGTATTAATAAAATTTTATGCAAAAATACTGTGAGCCAGCCTATATTATTATTGATTTATTCCTTTTTTTCAGCTGGTAACTGAAAGGCTGAGCTCCAGTAGTTTGCTGGTGGAGCCTTTTCTAAATATTTGAGAATAATCTGTCCACAGAATAATTTGCCAGTACTGCTGTGGAACATCCAGGTGCTCTTGTGCAAACTGTACACGTGCAGCAATGTATTTTCAGGACAGCAGTGGCTTCCTCTGTGGTATCCTCCCATGAAATCCATTCTTGTTTAGTGTTTTACGTATCGTAGATTCGCTAACAGGGATGTTAGCATATGCCAGAGACTTTTGTAAGTCTTTAGCTGACACTCTAGGATTCTTCTTCACCTCATTGAGCAGTCTGCGCTGTGCTCTTGCAGTCATCTTTACAGGACGGCCACTCCTAGGGAGAGTAGCAGCAGTGCTGAACTTTCTCCATTTATAGACAATTTGTCTTACCGTGGACTGATGGACAGCAAGGCTTTTGGAGATACTTTTATAACCCTTTCCAGCTTTATGCAAGTCAACAATTCTTAATTGTAGGTCTTCTGAGAGCTCTTTAGTGCAAGGCATCATTCACATCAGGCAATGCTTCTTGTGAAAAGCAAACCCAGAACTGGTGTGTGTTTTTTTTATAGGGCAGGGCATCTGTAACCAACACCTCCAATCTCATCTCATTGATCGGACTCCAGTTGGCTGACACCTTACTCCATTTAGCTCTTGGAGATGTTATTAGTCTAGGGGTTCACATACTTTTTACACCTGCACTGTGAATGTTTACATGGTGTGTTCAATAAAAACATGGTAACATTTAATTATTTGTGTGTTATTAGTTGAAGCAGACTGTGATTGTCTATTGTTGTGACTTAGATGAAGATCAGATTACATTTTATGACCAATTTGTGCAAAAATCCATATCATTCCAAAGGGTTCACATACTTTTTCTTGCAACTTTACATCAGTCTTATCACTATTCTATTACAATTGTTTCACTAATCAACAAATTGCTATTTGCAAGAAGACACTCACCTCTTGTTCCTATGGGCATTGACCTGATCAGAGATGTAGCTTACATGTCCCCCCCATCTACCATCTGTAATTTATAATGCTAGTATTGTCATGGTCTTACCTTCTTGCTGTTCTCCTTCGTTTGACATGTGCTGGCGGCCATCTTGGTTTCTGGGTTTCTTGTAGCCTCCCACCCTGCGGCTTCTCCTTCCCACTGGGAGGAGCTGGATGCCTAGCTCATATATATAGGAGGTCTGTGGCTTCAGTTCCTTGCTTGGTCCTCCTGTGTTCACATGCTTCTAAGACTGCTGCTGCTTCTGGTTCCTGATCCTGGCTTCGTCTGACTACCCTGCTGGTTCCTGATCCAGGCTTCGTCTGACTACCCTTCTGGTTCCTGACCTCTGGCTTCGCAAGACCCTGCTTCGGTTTAGCCATCCGTTTGGACTTTTGCCTGACAGCTTGATTTTCAATAAGGCCTTCTTATTTCCACTTATCTCTTGTTGTACGTCTGGTTCATGGTTCCATGACATTTATCTAATGTGGCAAAAGGGCTTTTGGGCCTCTTCAGTCACTAGGGCCTAGATGCAAATCCTACCTCTGCCCTTCCTATAGCTATGCACCTGGACCTGATTGACTACATGATGTTCCATGGCCATCAATGTCAAAATGAAAGCTCTTCATGGAGCTGTACCTGGATCTGAATTCCCGTGTAAATTGTGTCAAAATGTAATGCATCTTTGGCACAATCTGCAGTGTTTCATTTTAGACATTTAATACATTTAAGAAACATGAAAGATTTAAAAAAATATGCTGCAGTTCGAACTTTGAGGAGATGTGGTTTCATGTCATATGTGTGTGGCTTCTCTGAAGAAGAGGTGTGGCTTAAGATGCAATAGAAATGGAATGCACACAAAGTCATTTCAGTTTTTTTTCAAGCCCCATTGAAATGAATGGTTCTGTATATGGACCAACATAACGTAACATAAACGGAAGAAAAATAAGTTTTTGTGCATGAGCCCTCACTGTAATACGTCTAGCAAATCTTAACTGCCCTTCTAAATCCACACTGCCTAACTATTAGATGTGATTGGTAAATCTGCCCCATTTTATGTTGACCTGCTGTCTAATTGGGGACATGATACAAAGATATTTACAGATGCTGTCAGTTTGTGATAATGCAATAATGACCGTATGACATTTTCCTCCAAAATGTGTTCATGAAAGTAGAATGTACACATGTAGAAAACATGAACTTGACACTTAACACATTAAAGGGGTTGTCCGGGTTCAGAGCTGAACCCAGACATACCCTTATTTTCACCCCGGCAGCCCCTTTGAGCCTAGCATCGGAGCATCTCATGCTCCGATGCGCTCCCGTGCCCTGCGCTAAATTGCGCTGGGCACGGGCTCTTTTGTTTTCAATAACACACTGCCAGGCGGTAACTTCCACCCGGCAGTGTGTGCGGTGAGGTCACCGGCTCTGAGGGGCGGGCTTTAGCTTTGCCCTAGCCGTTTTACTGGCTAGGGCAGAGCTAAATCCCACCTACAGGGCCAGTGACGTCACCGGGGTTCCTGTCAGCCCCATGGAGAGCCCCGGTACATCACCGGAACTCCTAAAAATGCCTTTTCCCTGCGCAATTTAGCGCAGGGCAAAGAAGAGCATCGGAGCATGAACTGCTCCGATGCTCCTGTCAGGGGGGCTGCCAGGGTGAAAATGGAGGGATGTCCGGGTTCAGCTCTGAACCCGGACAACCCCTTTAAGTATACTGTTGCAGAAAACTTTAAATTAGCACCTAACACAACAAAACCTACTGAAATTGTCACTTTGCCAACCTTTGCTGCAACTAGCATTTTGATTAGTTAAACCGTGCTACATCTGTACTTACTCATACTGGACAGTCTACATTAGTGATGGCAAACATTTTAGAGACTGAGTACCCAAACTGCAACCCAAAACCCGCTTATTTATCGCAAAGTGCCAACATAGCACCGGGGGTCATTATACTGTATGGGGGGCACTTGGGGTCATTATATGTGTAAGGGGCCCTCACACAGTTTAATGACCCCCCCAGTGGCCCCCTTACATACCTGGAGTGCAGGACTGCATACCTCCCAGCTTTTGAAAAACACAAAGAGGGACAACACGTGTGGCAATGTTTTCATACTAGGCCACGCCTCGAGCTCTGCCCAAAAAATAATTATGCACACCCAGTCCCACCCAGTCCCCTTAATGCTTCCACATAATAATTCTTGCCCCTTTGTGACAGCACACAGAAGTAATATCCAGATTGTGCACCCTTCACATTAGCTATGGCCAGATATGTGCCCCATCACAATAGTTATGCCCAGATGTGCCCCCTTCTCAGAAGTTATGCCAGATTATGTGCCCCCTTACAGTAGTTATGCCAGGGGAGGTGAGCTGCAGTTGGTGAATGAAATGACCATCGCCTACTCTGCGCTCCAGCAATCAGCGCTTCCGTCTGTATTGATGGAAGTGCTCATAGCAGCTGGCCCTGTACGCGTGCCCAAAGAGAGGGCTCTCTGGCACACGTGCCATAGGTTCGCCACCACTGGTCTACATAGTACATATAGAAAATAAACAGGCATCTCACACACATAGCTCATATGCTGTATTCCCATATAAGAACATGCAGTTATTTAAAGGGAAAATTTCTACCTACAGTGTGAAACTGACTGAGCTGTTGCATGTTCAGTGTTTGGCAGCTGAAGGCATCTGTGTTGGTCCCGTGTTCATATGTGCCTGCATTGCTTAGAAAAATGAAGTGTTAATATATGCAACCTCTCCACTTTAATTGCCAGGGCCAGGCAGTGAAAACGTCATATTGTCTGGCCCTGTCAATCAAAGTGGAGAGGGCGCAACAATTGCAGAGAGACCAGAGCCTCTAGGTGTAATGGCAACACCCTCGTTGCACCTAGAGGCTCAATTGCATGTACTAAAACATAATTTTTCTCAACAATGCAGGCACATATGAGCATGGGAACATGGGATTACAAGCCTTCAGCTTCCAAGCGTACATGCAACAGATCAGCCAGTTTAACAGGTACAAATCTGCTGACAGATGCCCTTGAAAGATTGGTGTAGTATATTAGACAACAGGGAAGCCACAGAGAATTAGATTTATGTATTGTTTCCTAGTGCCACCTTTTGTAAGAAACTCTGATAATGGACTAAAATTTACCTTTAATTTGTGGAAAGAGATAGCTGGAGCTGCTTGCCTTGATGATGTTCTAGGTTCACTGCTGTAAAAAACGATTAATTAAACAGCGCAACATTGATAAAGAGAGTGAAAAGAAACTGCCCTCTCCACCATGGCTGCAACACCTATAAAAGCATTGTCTTACTAAGATAACCCTTTTGGGCATATGGACATCATAGAGGTGGGTCTCTTGAACACGATCCCTCTTCATGAGTCAGAGGAGAGATCCAGTATTCGAGGTTCTCACTCTGGTGGTCCCTGCTCATCTTTTTATAATATAGAAGGTCATTCATTCGAATGGCTGCCACGAGATTGTTCTGCAGTGGCTGCTACAGAGAAAGTGTGCTTGGTAACAAAATGTCTTCTCCGCAACATTAGAAGCTCATAACTGGGCATTTCAAAGGCCAGAAACACAATACCATCAAATGATTGCCAAGATGGGGGTCATTATGGTGAGACAACTGCTTTTAATATCAATAAATGAATGCTTCCCATAATGTATTGTCACTGACAATGACTATTGGTAATGAGCTTTAGCCCACTTTCCACATAGAACTGCCATATGAAACTGCTCTATCAGATCTCCCTACTGTCTGGGATATGGTGATCTAAGAGTTTGGGTCCTATCTGGCTTGTCACTTTCTCTATTTTGCCATGTCCTGAATTCCCCAGCAACTGGAGGATTTTTGAACATGGAAATCGTATCTACATTAAGTCTAGTAATGTGATTTAGATTGTTACCATTACCTGATATCTGCAGAATGGCAACATACGTATCTGGTATTTATTTTTCTCATTGCATCAAATTAGGGAGGGGTTTAGTCAATTAATTCTGAGAGCATCAGATTGTTTGTACTCAGCTGGTGCCCTTAAGGCTTGGGCAGCATCCTGGGCATTGGTTCATTGGAAAATGTTCCTGTAGGGTCTATGACCAGTCTGCCTCTGCACTAGGGGCAGCCTGGCTCACCATGAGTGCACTTGAGCTGATATTAAGGATACTGCAGTTTAAACAGGGAGAGCAGGTGAGACTTGATTGCACTGTGCCTTACAATAGGGACGTCACGGATATAATTAGAGATGAGCGAATCGAAGCTGACGAAGTGGAATTCGATTCGAATTTCAGGAAAAATTTGATTCGTACCAAAGCCAAATTTCCTCGCGCTATGTGGTAACGAATCACATTTTTCCTAAAATGGCTGAGGACACGGAGGAAGGAAATCTGGGAAGGCGGGATCACCCATAATGCCATGCATGCAGCCAATCAGCAGCCAGCCAGCCCTGTGATATCACAGCCCTATAAATAGCGTCAGACATCTTAGATTCTGCCGTTTACCAGTATACTGAGTGCAGGGAGAGACATCTGCAGGTGCTAGGGACAGTGTTAGAAAAAACGTAATTGTGCTAAAAATCGATTTACAAGTGCAGGGCAAGATTATTCAAGGTGTAGGGAAAGGATAGGGCGAATCATTCCACAGCATTTATGTTGAACAGGGTTCAGTAGGGGAGGTTACAGCCTGGGTAATAGGAACAATTCTATTACACCTTGCTGCACTGACAGCGGATCCAAATTGACATTATACAGCTCTGTAATTCCAGCAAACCATTCTTATTAGGGTGCAAATGCTGTTTGAACAGGGTTTATTACAAGGAAATATTTCTATGTCTTATTTGCCCTTGTGCGGTGCAGTTATATGTTCTAAAGCATTTTTTAGCTTGTATTAGTGTGAAGTGCTAAAATCAGCCGTTGTGTGGTGAAGTGCTAAATTTACAGCCCTTTTTGTCATGTATTAGTGGCAAAATTAAAATATATTTGCCGTTCAGCGTTGCACTTATATGTTAAAAAGCCTTGTGTAGTGTAAACATGGAAAAAAATTAGGGCCTAATTTCCATTCAGTGGTGCAGTTATATATTCTAAAGCCCTTTTTGCCCTGTATTAGTGGAAAAAGAAAAAACATATTTGCTGGTCAGCGGTGCAGTTATCTGTTCTAAAGCCTTTTGTGGCGTGTATTAGTGGAAAAAGAAAAAAGTATATTTGCCGGCCAGCGGTGCAGTTATACTGTATATTCTAGAGCTTTTTGTGGCGTGTATTTGTGGTAAAAAAAGGGGCTTATTAGCCGTTGTGTGTTAAAGTGAGAAACTTACAGAGTTTTTTTGGGTGTTTTAATTTCCTTTTTATTTATTTATTTGAACAGTATGTCAGACAGAGAAGTGACAGGCCCTGTACAGTGGAGTGGCAGAGGAATAAGTGTTTCAGGCGCAGGCACAGGTCGCAGCAGAGTAAGGGGGCGTGGCAGCAGGTTCGCAGCGAGAGGCCTGAGCTCCCAGTGTCATCTAGCGGTCGTGTCTTGACCAGCAACCCAGCGGTTCTTGAATGGTTGACTCGGTCATCCACTTCATCCCAAGTGACATCAGACACCCCCAGCCAAGAGTCGGTGGGTTCGTCTGACACAACCCTTAGTTGGCATGGCCCGGGAGCAGGCCCTGTGCCCTCACCTGTCCTCAACCTGCCTCTGTCCTTTTCTGTTGCCTCAGCCAGAGAAGTATTATATGCTGTGGGCTCAGCCCCACTATACAGCGAGGATGAGCTACTAGAGGACAGTCAGCAGCTACTGGCCAGCCAAGATGTGGAGGAGACATCCGCCGCTTCGATCACTAGGCGGGCAAGTCGTGATAAGGTGAGTGGCGTGGCAGCTGGTGTTGTGAGCGGTCAGGCTCCTGACCCAGAGACCATTGAGGAGGACATCAGTGACGTGCAGACAGTACTCGATGATGATGATGTAGCTGATCGCACTTGGGAGCCGGGTGACGAAGGGGCTTCATCATTGGGAGAGGAGGGTGGCTACTTGCCCGTGAGGCAGCGGCGGAACCAGCAAGTTGCTAGCATGGCCGGGACTCAGCAGGGTGGCAGCAGTGGGAGTTCGGTAGCCAAACATGCCTGGGGTAGACCACCCGCTTCGCAGGAGCATACCTGCCTGGAAAGTAGTGGTGCATGGGTTTACGGAAGCAGCGGCGGTAGCAGTCGCTCGGTGCTTAGTGTTGGGGGTAAAATCACCTACTCGGCGGTGTGGCATTTTTTTTTGTTAAGCCGCCAGAGGAGGTGAACATGGCAATATGTAGAATCTGTGGGCAGAAGGTGAAGCGTGGCCAGGGTGCCAATGTTGACACCACAGCCCTGCGTCAACATATGCATCCCCACAATAAAGTGGCCTGAGAGAACCGTGGCTCTGATGTGGTGGTCCACCCTGCCGCAGCAACCGCTGAATCACCCAGTGGCACGCATCCGATTTCAGGCAGTTAGGGCTCCACCACCTCAGCCGAAGGGAGCTGTCTGTCCTTCCCATCATCTGCTGGTCCTGATGCTCCTGCTCCTCCTTCTACTCCTCCTCGTCAGTCATTCCATCAACAATCTATCGCCAAAGCGATTGTCAAGAGACAACAGCATGCGTGCACTCATCCAACGGCGCAGAAGCTGAACTTGCTCCTGTCCAAGTTGCTGGTGCTGCAGTCCCTCCCTTTCCAAATGGTGGACTAGGCACCTTTCAGAGAACTGATGGCTTGTGCCGAGCTTAGGTGGAGAGTACCAGCCCTGCACACATGCGGTATGTAGAACAGAAGGTGGGCCAGTCCTTGAGCCTGTTGGTGTCTGCCAAAGTGCACGGCAGTGCTGAAGTGTGGAGCTGTAACTACGGTCAGGGACAATACATGTCCTTTACGGCCCACTGGGTGAATGCGGTTCCTGCACAGCCACACCAGCAACTTGGCCAGGTGACGCCGCTTCCGCCTCCACGTTGTCAGGCCGTTGGTCCTGCGACAATGTCCACTTCTGCCTCCTCGTCCTCCACCGTGTCCTCAGTCTCCACTGCAGGGACAAGTCACAGGGCCTCTCCAGCATACCACATTTGCAGGGCACTGCTGTGTCACGCTGTTCTGCACCTAGTTTGCCTGGGCAAACTGAGTCACACAGGGGAGAAACTGCTCTGTGTCCTTAATCAAGAAATCGAATCCTGGCTTTCTCTGCGACAACTGAAAATCGTAACTATGGTGACTAACAATGGGAAGAACATGGTGTCGGCGCTGCATCAAGGAGGGCTGAGCCATGGGTCCTGCATGACACACATGTTCAATCTGGTTGTCAAGCGGTTCCTGAAGTCTTCCACCCATCTGCAAGACATCCTAAAAAAGGCCAGGAAACTTTGCATGCACTTCAGCCACTCATACACCGCAAAGCACACCCTCCTTGAGCTGCAGCGGCAGAATGGCATCCCCCAACATAGGTTGATATGCAACATTTCCACCCATTGTAATTCCACCCTCTATATGTTGGACTGACTGTACGAACAGAGAAAGGCCATAAACTATTTCTTGATGATCCAAGCAGACAGGAGTACTCCCCTGTGTAACTTTAATATCAGCCAGGCCCTTTGAGGAGGCCATGTTTTTTTGTCAGTCGCCAGGACTACAGGATGAACAATGTAATTCCACTGCTTCATGTCCTGAAACAGATGCTGGTAAATCTGGCTGGTCAGGGGACTGGAGACATGGTGCCTAGATCTCACGGCCACATGAGCCCTGTGGGGGCTGAACTGGAGAAGGAGGAGAAGGACATTGGAGCACAAGCAATGTGTAGCGAAATGGGTGGTTTTCACACACAGGAGAGGAGGAGCAGGAGCAGCCATAGGAGCTACAGGGCCATGAGGAAGAGGAGGCAGAGGACCAAGACATACAGTGGCATTATGCAGTGGAGATGGAGGCAGGGTGTCCCTCTGAGTCATTTGAACAAATGGCCCGATGCATGCTTACTTGCTTGCGTAGTGACAGCCTAATTGTCACCATTCGGCAGAGGGAGGACTTCTGGTTCTCCACCTTGTTGGACCCTCGCTACCGGTCAAAAATGGGTTCCTTTTTTTACACCCTCTGAGAGGGAGGACAAACTGAACTACTACAGAGACATCCTATGTAGTCAGTTGGCCGCTGCCTATCTGCACCATCGTCCATCCTCTTGCAGGTATGACCGGTGGGGCCCTCTGCGCTTATGTTCCACTGCCATGGCTGCTAGGGAGGGGTGGGGTGGCAGGAGCAGTACCAGCTCCATCACCAGCAGCCTGAGTATAGAGTCGATGATGAGCAGCTTTCTTCACCCGCATAGTGAAGAAACTACTCACCAGCAGCAGCTAGACCTGGAGCAGGACCTGAACCAGCAGGTGGTGGCATACTTGGACAGCATCCTGCCACCGCACATTGAAGATCTGCTGGACTACTGGGCAGCCAAACTGGATTTGTGGCCGCAACTATCAGAGTTTGCCCTGGAAAAGCTGTCCAGAGGGGCCAGTAGTGTGGCATCAGATTGGGTGTTTAGTGTGGTGGGGGCTATAGTTACCACAAGAAGAACTCGCCTGTCCACGAGGCGAATGTAAAGAGACTGACCTTTGTCAAGATGATTCAGGCATGGATGAGCCAGGATTTTCACCCACCAATGCCTGATGCATCAGACTAGATCATCCATGGTGCCACACCGACACTTTGACAAAAGAGACCAGTTTCTTTTGGCTACCTGCCTCAGTTTTTATTCTGATGCGGTCACCCGCCTGATGCCACACATCTGATGCCAAGTACTCCATCTTTCACCCACCATCTTCAGCGGGTACTGGTATTGCCACCCACCTCCACACTATGTCACCTTGCCACTCTGTGGCCTCCTGATGCTGATGCCACCTCCACACTCTGTCATCTTGCCACTCTGTGGTCTCCTCATGCTGCTGCTACCTCCACACTATGTGACCTTGCCACTCTGTGGTCTTTCTGATGCTGCTTCCACTTCCACACTATGTCACCTTGCCACTATGTGGTCTCCTGATGCTGCTGCCACCTCCACACTATGTCACCTTGCCACTCTGTGGTCTCCTGATGCTGCTGCCACCTCAACACTCTGTCATTGTGCCACTTTGTGGCCTTTTCATGCTGCTGCCATCTCCACACTAAGTCACCTTGTCACTCTGTGGTCTCCTCATGCTGCTGCCACCTCCACACTATGTCACCGTGTAATTCTGTGGTCTCCTCATGCTGCTGCCACCTCCACACTATGTCACCTTGCCATTCTGTGGTCTCCTCATGCTGCTGCCACCTCCACACTGTCATTGTGCCACTCTGTGGCCTCCTCCTGATGCTGCTGCTGCCGCCACCTCCACACTGTCATTGTGCCACTCTGTGGCTTCGTCCTGATGCTGTCGCCACCTCCATACTCTGTCATTGGGCCACTCTGTGGCCTCCTCATGCTGCTTCCACCTCACCACTATGTAATAAGGCCACTCTGTGGACTTCTCATGCTGTTCCCACCCTCCCGACTTCATAACTGGGCCACTATTTTGCCTTTCGGCCTGTCTGACATCATCATTTATTTGACCCTTCTTCTGATCTGTCAGAAGGAAGGAAAAATGAGATGCACAACGGATCCTGTCTGTATAGCAGCTGTAAGGCCTTTATGGTCCCATCAGAATTGGCTTGTGATTTGGTAGCTAAAAGCAGGAGTTGGTACCAAACACAGAAGACATGCAAATATTCCATTCACGTGTTATCTCTGTTTTGGATCCACTCCTGTTTTTTTTGGCATGAGCAATATGGATGGATTACTGACCAAATGCTGACCGAGTGAAGGCGGATGCTCCACAGACAGGATTAGTTTTTAATCATTGACGTCAACTAGTGATGAGCGGCAGGGGAATAATTTGAATTCGCGATATTTCGCGAATATTTGGTAGAATATTCGTTGGTAATTATTTGCGAATTTGAGATTATTTTCTTGATCGTGAAAAATTGGCAATGTAATATTCACATAATGCACGTGAAATACAGGCGTGGGTCATTATAGCTACATTTTTCAAGCTGCTAGAAGTTTCTGAGAGAAAATGCTTGGCACGGCAGAACATTACAATAGCTTTATATGCAGATAGAGTGCTCCAATATATTTGCGATTGCGAAATCGGCACTAATGATGCAAATATTTTGGCGCAATACCTGCACCTTCACATTTTATCAGGTCTGACTACTTATTAGTGATTGGTGCACTAAGTATTGTTGTGAAATTGTGACATCACAGCACTATGTATATATGTATGTAGCATACATACATACAGCACTATGTATGTAGCATGTATGTATGGACAGCAGAACCTGCTGCACTATATCACTATCTAACCTACACTGACTATCTCCCACTAACTATCTGTATTATATATATAAGCTAACTAACTAACTAACTATCTAATGTAATGACACAGGAAAGCAGAGAGCACAGCAATAACACTGCTGTCTTTCTCAGATCTGCAAAATACTGCATACAAGGGCTGCTAGGCAGTTTCTTATATATGGTAAGGGGTAGGCAACTTCCCTATTGGTTGCTAGGGATGTTGCTAAGCAAAGATATTGCAGCCTTCTAATTGGCCCACAAGCAAGAAGGGAGGTTACTGATTTAAAAAAAAATCTAGAATATTTGAAATTACGAATATATATCACTATATTATAAATATTCGTGAATTCTCGAAGTGCCGATATTCACGATTAATATTCGCTATTCGACACGTCAACACAAACTTACTGTTGGCACCCTCTCCACTCTGTCGGGGGGGCTCTACTTGTATAAGCGTTTAATAGAACAGGTTCTGTAGACATCTATGTGACATCAGCTGTCGAGGGTGTAAAATGAGGGTGCTTTTTCTTGGCGCTAAGATCGACCTGTAAGGCTGAGTTCATACTTGAGTTATTTAGTCAGTTTTGGCCCTGTGACTGCCCAAATATGTAAAGTATGCAGTTTCTAAAAGCGACTACTGTCACCTACATGTCATATGGACTCACAGTATTAGTTCACTACCAAAGCAGACTCCGTATGCGTGTTACTGCAAGGCACAGTGTTCTACACCACTATAAAGGCTAACTGCAGCCAGGAAATAGCCATTTTCTAACGCGATTCGCTGTGAATATATTCGTATCGAACTGAATTCTTTGCAACTAAAATTCGGTAAACCAGCTAATCGAATTTTTGAAAAATTTGCTCATCTCTAGATATAACAATTCACAGGGTAATTAACCGACATTAAAACTTAACATTTAATGTATGCATTGTTAAAAATATGAGCCCAAAGTTGAAAGTATCAATAAAATACAAAAGATTCAGCCTTCCCGCATAAGATGTAACTTACAGTCAACCAAGTATACATGGGAGAATGCCGACTGTGACAAAAATATCACAATACACGATATGGCACAAGAAAACAACTAGAGAGCACCGGGGTATATTGGAATAGAAAAGAGGTATTGGAGAGACAAGGTACTGGGTCTATAACCCTATATCTCCTTCTCAAACCCCTCTCACTCAATATCCCTATCTTCCCCTACTCCAGACATGACAGTGATTGCCCAGCTTCATCAAGGTATATGAGGAAAGGGAAATGAGGAAAATATAAACAGCTATAACAAAGATGTCCCAACATGTTACCTTGGCTTGCGCCAAATCATCAAAGGACCAATATACCAAGTTATGTTACAAGGTTAAAGTCAGTGATATTATGATCAATATAGAACAATGATCAATTGCTTAACAAAACTTCTTAGCTGTCCAATGAGTTCCAAAGTGTAGGTCATTCAGTACAGGTCCTGCGTATGGCAGTCCATGAAAATGGCCTTACACGTGTGGCAGCAGCAATTTGAGCGCCGGACATGGTCGCTTTTAAATAGCGCGCCGGTCCGCTCCTTATCCGCCCCCTTATGTCACATAACTAAATTCAAGCACAGGTAAAGAATAAATCAAATGTAGCACTAAACGACTCAAGTGGCTCAAATGCTGCACAAAAATGTAGACATACAAAATACGTGCAGCATTATACAAGATTCTGAAGGACACATATTCCAAAGTTTACTCTACCTACATATGCACTAGCAGATGTATAGAAATGCATTAATAGGTGCATATTTTATTCTAGGGCCCATGGTGCAAAAGATGTAAAAAAGAAAGAGGAGGGGGTGGGAGGGGGGCACCCCGGTGTATATCCCAGATGAAAGGGACTCGAAGGGGGGATGGATTAAATGAAACAGCCAAATAACAGATGCTCATTCAGTCCCCTGGGATGAACTGTTTTTAATAAAAAAATCTACCAAGTTTCACTTTGGAGTATTTTTCTATCCCAGTCTCCCCCTCTCTTGAGTGGCTGCACAACCTCGATACCCATAAATATGAGTTTAGAAAAATCTCCACCATGTGCCATTTCAATATGTTCAGCCAAAGGGGTGTCTTTTCTATGTCTGAGATCACTCAGGTGTTCACCAACTCTCCTCCACAGTTCCCTAGTGGTCTTCCCAATATATTCAAGACCACAGCCACAGGTGGCCTTGTAGACAACCCCCATGGTTTTGCAATTTATAAAATGTCTAATGGTGTATTCCTTATGGGTAACCCTACTGGTAAAAAGACATCCCTGAGTAATATAAGTACAGGCTATGCAGCCACTGCAACGATAGCAGCTAATAGGTGGTTGTAGCCAAGTATTACTTTTTGATGTTGGTGCTTCGCTGAAGTGGCTATGAACCAATAGGTCCCGCAAGCTGCGCCCCCTGCGGTATGTAACTTGAGGCCTGTCTGAGATGACCTTACTAATGTCCGGATCTAACTGTAACATACCCCAATATTTGTTTAAAACCGCTCTCACTTCTTTTGCTGCTGTATCAAAAGTGCCTATCAAGCGAATTTGGTTGTTCGCAATAGTTTTAGTTTTGGGGTGCAGTAGTGCCATCCTATTAGTTTCACGGGCTCTCTTGAATGTTGTCTTTAGTATGGGGTTAGGGTATCCTTTTTCCAAGAACCTATTCCGTAAGTCATCAGCTTGTTCCTTGAAGTCCCTAAATGTGGAACCATTTCTTCTCATTCTGAGGTATTGTTCAGCCTGAATACCCTGTTTTAGAGAAGAGGGATGATGACTTGCCCAATCCAGGAGTGAATTAGTCGCTGTTGGTTTGCAAAATGTTTTTGTTTTAATCTCTCCTCCTGGCACACCTTGTAACATCACTTGGTATATTGGTCCCCCAATGATTTGGCGCAAGCCAAGGAAACGCGTCGGGACATCTTTGTTACAGCTGTTTATATTCTTCTTCTTTCACTTTCCTGATATACCTTGAAGATGCTGGGCAATCACTGTCCTGTCTGTAGGTATATTGAGTGAGAGGGGTTTGAGGAAGGAGATATAGGGTTATAGACCCAGTACCTTGTCTCTCCAATACCTCTTTTCTATTCTAATATACCCCGGTGCTCTCTAGTTGTTTTCTTTTGCCATATCGTGTATTGTGATATTTTTGTCACAGTCGGCATTCTCCCATGTATACCTGGTTGACTGTAGGTTGCATCTTATGTGGTAAGGCTGAATCTTAGGTATTTATTGATACTTTCAACTTTGGGCTCATATTTTTAACAATGTATACATTAAATGTTAAGTTTTAATGTCGGTTACTTACCCTATGTGAATTGTCCTGTTAAGTTTGGTCACCGATGCAATTATAAGGCTTAGACTATAGCGATTTAGTCGTGTGATACTATATCTCTAGATCTAATTGATGGCACGAGACTAGCTGTGGGTCAGGGGAGGACTGACAACTCATGGGGCCCCCAGGCAATAGAAGATTATGTGGCCCCTGTGGCCCCGCCCACACTCAAGCCACACCCACACACAGCCCCACCCACATATCATGCTGCGCCGGCTCCAGGCTCATGTGGGTTCTTGGGCGATAAAGTCTCAGTGGGCCCCCCTATGCATTGATAACTCTCTGAGTACAGATAATATAGTAGATGTCTCCTGCAGTCCTATGTAACAACACAGATGACACAGTGATGGCTATCTGAGTACAGAAAATTAAGTAGTGTTACCTGCAGTCCTATGTAAAACCACAGATAACACTAGTGCTGATAATGTGGCAGTGTTACCTGCAGTCCTGTGTAAAAACACAGAAAACACTAGTCCTGATAATGTGGTAGTGTTAACTGCAGTCCTATGTAAAAACACAGATAACACTAGTCCTGATAATGTGGTAGTGTGACCTGCAGTCCTATGTAAAAACACAGATAACACTAGTCCTGATAATGTGGTAGTGTTACCTGCAGTCCTATGTAAAACCACAGATAAAACTAGTGCTGATAATGTGGTAGTGTTAACTGAAATCCTATGTAAAACCACAGATAACACTAGTCTAGATCATGTGGTAGTGTTACCTTCATTCTTAGTCTGCCTCCCTGTGTCTCTCCCACGGACCCCATGCTGGCGGCGGTGCTTCCCCTTCCATCTTCTTCTTCTCGCTCCACACAGAACGTCCTGTTGCAGCTGCATCAAGACATAGTAACACTGTGGGCATGGGGATGGTGACAGACACAAGGGAGAGACAGACACACACACACAGGGACAGACACACACACAAGGACAGACACACACACAGTGAGAGACACACACACACACACACACAGGAACAGACACACAGCTAGGCCTCACCACACTCCAGCCAGGCTCCTCTCTGTTCAGGAACACACAGGGTCACTAGTGGGGGGGAGCAGGGTTACTAGTGGGGTGACAGGAGGAGGGGGTTGCCGCTTACGCTGCCGTCCGGCCAGGCCTGCCTGCTAGTGCTGCGCTACTTGGATAGTATTAGTGGAGTGACTCCTGACTTGTGAGTAGTACATTACAGTTAGTAGACCCTGCAGGAGGAGCCTCTGAGTCTCACGGGGCCCCCTAGTGGCGGCGGGCCCTCGGTCCATGCCTGAGTGCCCGAATGGTCAGTCCGCCCCTTCTGTGGGTACTGTTGCTGAAATTGAAATCATTGTGGCATACTAAGCAATGTTTTGGCTTAAACAGAAGCTGTTTTTAAGCCTGAGAAAAATTTCTGTATAAGCTGAAATGTCACTTGGTGTATGGTGATTGCTGCTAGAATCAATAAGCTTCATGACATATTAACATTCAAGTTGACTTTATATTCCATTAGGCCAACCATGGCTGACTGGTTACTTTGGTTGATTCTGGAAACAATTGGTGTTTGTGGCGCTAGGGTGATATTGGATGCGCTTTAGGTTTCTGAGGGCAATATGGCTGACACTAAAGGTATTGTGGCTGATTCTGGGGCTTCTAGGCTATTGCTGTTGTTACTGTAGCTGGGGATTCCCTTGTTATACTAGCAGTGTGACTGGCACTGGCAGCATTCCGGTTGTCATTGTTATGGTGGCACTGGGGCTCACTCTGTGAGCTTTAAGCCTATCCTTGTTATTGGAGAATTATGGCTGCCAAAATTGTGGTTGTCATCCTTATGGTTGAACTGACTGTGGGGGCACTGTGATGACTCTTGGGCTAGCATGAGTGGTGCTGGGGGCACCTGATTAACCTCATTTGGAGTTTTTTTCTGAGGGTAGGTGAGTGGCACTGGGTGTATTGTGGTTGTCTGACTCAGTGGTCACTCTGGTCATTATTGTTCCTCTTGACTATCTAATAAACTTGAATACTGGGAATGTATAGTAGAGTGTTTTTGGTGATCATTTTTGTACTACACTATGCTTTAACTGTAAAATTAGGTGCATATGATTGTCCATGGATAAAGGTGCAGTAATTTGACAACTCAAAACCCAATGATTCTTAGGAGCATGTGATTTGTATTAAACATATCTCGCAATGACATCATGGAACATGCATACATTTTCCTGGTTCATACTACGAGTAAATCTTTTTACAGTCAGTGTGCAATTTTACAAGGATATGATGTGGTATTTATTGGTGGAAGCAAGGCATATTCAGAAGGAGGAGTGAAAAGGAGGAGTTCACCTATTTTGCAATGTGCCCTCTCCTGTATAAAAAGTCTTAGCTGAGATGTGACAGTGTAAGGTGCTGAATAATCCGGACTCAAGGCATCACTTTATGCAGAAATGACGTTCTCATATTTACTCCTCTCCTTCACCCTGCATCTTATCACATCTTATGCAGCAGAAGGTAAGCCAGGTCTCCTCTCTTTTTTCCCTACCACCTTGAAGCTCCCTGATAAACTGCTTTGTAGGCTGTTCACTATACACAAAATAAGGACAAAAGGGCAAATCCAAGCTTATTACAAGACTCATATATCATTTATCAGTGTAACCTTTTCGCAGGAAGGCTGCAGTGAAAATGCTGAATGACAGGATTTGTACTGCAGAACTTATAACAAAATTCGACTATTGAATCACAAAAAAATGTAATTGTGACATATTATATCTCTATCAATTATACTGTATAATAGCTGAAGCTAATCTAAACTACTGCTAAAAGTTTGGGGACCTTAGATGTAATGTCACCTCATCTACTTGTCTGTTAATCCTGTAATCTGACAGTAAGTGGTAATTATTCTATTCCATACACCATAGATTACATTACTGTAACATTATTATTAAACTGTTTATATTATACAAAAATCCTATGAATTTCTGTACTATAAAAAAAGAGAGACTCCCTACTCCTACCAGAACTACCATGTTTTTTTTACAATTTGCATGGAAATGCTTTCTACATTGTTAGGAATTAGAGAAGTAGTAGATCGTTTTTTGCATTGTATACTGTACATAAAGTAAGATCTACCCTATATTATATTGTTTCATTTGTATTTTCATTGCCATCATATTAATACATGATTGCAATGTCATGGCAATGCTCTTACATATAGATCAGATTTGTCAATGTCAAAATTCTTTAAGTCATTGAATTGTTCTGTTTACTGCCTTGAATCATTGCTTATCCAAGTCGTCTTTTCTGAAGACTTGTAAGCTATACAGAATTGATACCTGTCGTTGCTGTTACGCTCACCTGTTTGTTATTAGGAGGGAACATTTAACAGAAGTGCTCATGAGGTTAAATAATTAACCTAATCTGTTTAATATGTCTGTAACATAGATGTGTCATGACCAGTAGTCAAGCTTTTTATGAAGTCTGGCCACACGCATGCTCAGCTTGACGCAAGTTTTGGGGACATTGAACCAGACTGTCCAATATCAAACTTGTTTCATTCAAAAGTATCACCCTGTTTTATTACTGTCTGGATTTGCTGTGTTTCTACTGGAATTGTAGTTAATGTTTGGCCAAATAAGTCATAGTGCCTAATAATATTGTCAGATTCATTCTAATACAAGAAAAACAAAACATTACAGTATATAATAATGCTAGGCTTAGGTTGAAGAATTCCTTGAAGGTCCCAAAATATGCCATAAATAATAAAATACCAATATACAGATTCTGTCTCCCAGTTTTTTCTCTTTGTGGATGGGGGGTTTACCTGGCTGGATACATTCCTACTGAACCTTATGACCATACAGCTGAAGTATAGCCTTGAAAGTGCCAATTTATCTGTGAAAATGTCTAGTTTGCTATGTGTAACTTGAAACACCAGGGTCCTAACTATAGAATTTTCAACCAAGTAGGAAACTTCACTTACAATTCACTAGCTGTTATTTACACATGATACCTGATATTAAAATATACATAAAGTATAATTAAAATGGCATCATGACGTGTGTAATATTGTAAATGTGTATATGTCTGGATAGTGTGGCTATTGCTTTCTAGTAGAGCTGTCTAGATACAATACCTGGCATTTCTAGGATTAATTGTAGGTTTCAAATCCCCTTGGCTAGGGAAATGTGGTAATATGCAATAGCTCTAGTTGCTGTTCCTTGTTTATTACAATGTTATGCAATGTTTTATCTATGGATACTATGAAACTTTGCAATATCACATACCATCACACATTACGTGTTGACTACACACTTGGCTTTAGTGGTGTACATACACAGAATTGTATTAATCTATCTATCTATCTATCTCTATCTAGCTATCTATCTATCTTCTGTCTATCATCTATTTATCAATCAATCAATATCTTATCTCATATCTATATCTATCTCATATATCTATGAATTGTATTAATCTATCTATCTATCTCTCTCTCTCTCTCATATCTATCTATCTATCTATCTATCTCTCTCATATCTATCCTATCTATCTATCTATCTATCTATCTATCTATCTATCTATCTCTATCTCTCTCATATCTATCTATCTAGCTATCTATCTATCTCTCTCTCTCTCTCATATCTATCTATCTTCTATCTATCATCTATCAATTAATATCTTATCTCATATCTATATCTATCTATCTCATATTTATCTATCTACTCAATCCATTTTGGTGTTATTAAGTGAAGGGGTAGCAGTTGAATAGTAGTAGTGAAATATAACCACTTGGAGAAAGGTGGCCAATCAAACAGAATAAGTCAAATTAGATCAAATGACATAAATCCCCAGGATAACAAAGCACATGACCAGCTAAGAATAGCAAAATGCTGCCTTGTTCGCTTCAGGTGCTGTTTTTTTTTTGCCCACAGGAGCAGATCCTTTCAAAATATTTAATTCTGAATACAAAAGGAAGAAGTATTGTCCTGGCTAACCCCAGGAAAGCTTCCAGCACATGATGCCAAAATCCTGAACACTTAAGATGAATGCACTTACGACTGATACTCTCCATAATTAGACAGATGACAAACAGACAAAATATGGGAAGCATATAAAGATTTATTAGCACAATTTATGTACAGTGATATGCAGTAATACTAGATCTAGAATGCCATTTTATAAGAGGGAATAGCTAATGAGTGGATTACCAGGAGTAATTTTTTACAAGGCACTAACAACATAAAAAATAAGGTATAACTAAACAACTCCCTATCTGACAATCAGTGCAACACTTAAGAGTAGAGTTGAGCGAACACCTGGATGTTCGGGTTCGAGAAGTTCGGCCGAACATCCCGGAAATGTTCGGGTTCGGGATCCGAACCCGATCCGAACTTCGTCCCGAACCCGAACCCCATTGAAGTCAATGGGGACCCGAACTTTTCGGCACTAAAAAGGCTGTAAAACAGCCCAGGAAAGAGCTAGAGGGCTGCAAAAGGCAGCAACATGTAGGTAAATCCCCTGCAAACAAATGTGGATAGGGAAATGAATTAAAATAAAAATTAAATAAATAAAAATTAACCAAAATCAATTGGAGAGAGGTTCCATAGCAGAGAATCTGGCTTCCCGTCACCCACCACTGGAACAGTCCATTCTCAGATATTTAGGCCCCGGCACCCAGGCAGAGGAGAGAGGTCCCGTAACAGAGAATCTGTCTTCATGTCAGCAGAGAATTAGTCTGCATGTCATAGCAGAGAATGAGGCTTCACGTCAGCCACCACTGCAACAGTCCATTGGCATATATTTAGGCCCAGCACCCAGGCAGAGGAGGGAGGTCCCGTAACAGAGAATCTGTCTTCATGTCAGCAGAGAATTAGTCTGCATGTCATAGCAGAGAATGAGGCTTCACGTCAGCCACCACTGCAACAGTCCATTGGCATATATTTAGGCCCAGCACACACACAGGCAGAGGAGAGAGGTCCCGTAACAGAGAATCTGGCTTCATGTCAGCAGAGAATCAGTCTGCATGTCATAGCAGAGAATGAGGCTTCACGTCAGCCACCACTGCAACAGTCCATTGGCATATATTTAGGCCCAGCACACACACAGGCAGAGGAGAGAGGTCCCGTAACAGAGAATCTGGCTTCATGTCAGCAGAGAATCAGTCTGCATGTCATAGCAGAGAATGAGGCTTCACGTCAGCCACCACTGCAACAGTCCATTGGCATATATTTAGGCCCAGCACCCAGGCAGAGGAGGGAGGTCCCGTAACAGAGAATCTGTCTTCATGTCAGCAGAGAATTAGTCTGCATGTCATAGCAGAGAATGAGGCTTCACGTCAGCCACCACTGCAACAGTCCATTGGCATATATTTAGGCCCAGCACACACACAGGCAGAGGAGAGAGGTCCCGTAACAGAGAATCTGGCTTCATGTCAGCAGAGAATCAGTCTGCATGTCATAGCAGAGAATGAGGCTTCACGTCAGCCACCACTGCAACAGTCCATTGGCATATATTTAGGCCCAGCACACACACAGGCAGAGGAGAGAGGTCCCGTAACAGAGAATCTGGCTTCATGTCAGCAGAGAATCAGTCTGCATGTCATAGCAGAGAATGAGGCTTCACGTCAGCCACCACTGCAACAGTCCATTGGCATATATTTAGGCCCAGCACCCAGGCAGAGGAGGGAGGTCCCGTAACAGAGAATCTGTCTTCATGTCAGCAGAGAATTAGTCTGCATGTCATAGCAGAGAATGAGGCTTCACGTCAGCCACCACTGCAACAGTCCATTGGCATATATTTAGGCCCAGCACCCAGGCAGAGGAGGGAGGTCCCGTAACAGAGAATCTGTCTTCATGTCAGCAGAGAATTAGTCTGCATGTCATAGCAGAGAATGAGGCTTCACGTCAGCCACCACTGGAACAGTCCATTCTCAGATATTTAGGCCCCGGCACCCAGGCAGAGGAGAGAGGTCCCGTAACAGAGAATCTGTCTTCATGTCAGCAGAGAATTAGTCTGCATGTCATAGCAGAGAATGAGGCTTCACGTCAGCCACCACTGCAACAGTCCATTGGCATATATTTAGGCCCAGCACCCAGGCAGAGGAGAGAGGTCCCGTAACAGACAATCTGGCTTCATGTCAGCAGAGAATCAGTCTTCATATCATAGCAGAGAATCAGGCTTCACGTCACCCACCACTGTAAGAGTCAATTTTCATAAATTTAGGCCCAGAACCCAGGCAGAGGAGAAAGGTCCCGTAACAGACAATCTGGCTTCATGTCAGCAGAGAATCAGTCTTCATATCATAGCAGAGAATCAGGCTTCACGTCACCCACCACTGTAAGAGTCAATTTTCATAAATTTAGGCCCAGAACCCAGGCAGAGGAGAAAGGTCCCGTAACAGACAATCTGGCTTCATGTCAGCAGAGAATCAGTCTTCATATCATAGCAGAGAATCAGGCTTCACGTCACCCACCACTGTAAGAGTCAATTTTCATAAATTTAGGCCCAGAACCCAGGCAGAGGAGAAAGGTCCCGTAACAGACAATCTGGCTTCATGTCAGCAGAGAATCAGTCTTCATATCATAGCAGAGAATCAGGCTTCACGTCACCCACCACTGTAAGAGTCAATTTTCATAAATTTAGGCCCAGAACCCAGGCAGAGGAGAAAGGTCCCGTAACAGACAATCTGGCTTCATGTCAGCAGAGAATCAGTCTTCATATCATAGCAGAGAATCAGGCTTCACGTCACCCACCACTGTAAGAGTCAATTTTCATAAATTTAGGCCCAGAACCCAGGCAGAGGAGAAAGGTCCCGTAACAGACAATCTGGCTTCATGTCAGCAGAGAATCAGTCTTCATATCATAGCAGAGAATCAGGCTTCACGTCACCCACCACTGTAAGAGTCAATTTTCATAAATTTAGGCCCAGAACCCAGGTAGAGGAGAAAGGTCCCGTAACAGACAATCTGGCTTCATGACAGCAGAGAATCAGTCTGCATGTCATAGCAGAGAATCAGGCTTCACGTCAGCCACCACTGCAACAGTCCATTGTCATAAATTTAGGCCCAGCACCCAGGCAGAGGAGAGAGGTCCCGTAACAGACAATCTGGCTTCATGTCAGCAGAGAATTAGTCTGCATGTCATAGCAGAGAATCAGGCTTCATGTCAGCCACCACTGCAACAGTCCATTGGCATATATTTAGGCCTAGCACACAGGCAGAGGAGAGGTTCATTCAACTTTGGGTAGCATCGCAATATAATGGTAAAATGAAAATAAAAATAGGATTGAATGAGGAAGTGCCCTGGAGTCCAATAATATATGGTTATGGGGAGGTAGTTAATGTCTAATCTGGACAAGGGACGGACAGGTCCTGTGGGATCCATGCCTGGTTCATTTTTATGAACGTCAGCTTGTCCACATTGGCTGTAGACAGGCGGCTGCGTTTGTCTGTAATGACGCCCCCTGCCGTGCTGAATACACGTTCAGACAAAACGCTGGCTGCCGGGCAGGCCAGCACCTCCAAGGCATAAAAGGCTAGCTCTGGCCACGTGGACAATTTAGAGACCCAGAAGTTGAATGGGGCCGAACCATCAGTCAGTACGTGGAGGGGTGTGCACACGTACTGTTCCACCATGTTAGTAAAATGTTGCCTCCTGCTAACACGTTGCGTATCAGGTGGTGGTGCAGTTAGCTGTGGCGTGTTGACAAAAGTTTTCCACATCTCTGCCATGCTAACCCTGCCCTCAGAGGAGCTGGCCGTGACACAGCTGCCTTGGCGACCTCTTGCTCCTCCTCTGCCTTGGCCTTGGGCTTCCACTTGTTCCCCTGTGACATTTGGGAATGCTCTCAGTAGCGCGTCTACCAACGTGCGCTTGTACTCGCGCATCTTCCTATCACGCTCCAGTGCAGGAAGTAAGGTGGGCACATTGTCTTTGTAGCGTGGATCCAGCAGGGTGGCAACCCAGTAGTCCGCACAGGTTAAAATGTGGGCAACTCTGCTGTCGTTGCGCAGGCACTGCAGCATGTAGTCGCTCATGTGTGCCAGGCTGCCCAGGGGTAAGGACAAGCTGTCCTCTGTGGGAGGCGTATCGTCATCGTCCTGCCTTTCCCCCCAGCCACGCACCAGTGATGGACCCGAGCTGCGTTGGGTGCCACCCCGCTGTGACCATGCTTCATCCTCATCCTCCTCCACCTCCTCCTCATCCTCGTCCTCCTCGTCCTCCAGTAGTGGGCCCTGGCTGGCCACATTTGTACCTGGCCTCTGCTGTTGCAAAAAACCTCCCTCTGAGTCACTTCGAAGAGACTGGCCTGAAAGTGCTAAAAATGACCCCTCTTCCTCATCCTCCTCCTCCTCCTCCTGGGCCACCTCCTGTTCCATCATCGCCCTAAGTGTTTTCTCAAGGAGACATAGAAGTGGTATTGTAACGCTGATAACGGTGTCATCGCCACTGGCCATGTTGGTGGAGTACTCGAAACAGCGCAACAGGGCACACAGGTCTCGCATGGAGGCCCAGTCATTGGTGGTGAAGTGGTGCTGTTCTGTAGTGCGACTGACCCGTGCGTGCTGCAGCTGAAACTCCACTATGGCCTGCTGCTGCTCGCACAGTCTGTCCAGCATGTGCAAGGTGGAGTTCCACCTGGTGGGCACGTCGCATATGAGGCGGTGAGCGGGAAGGCCGAAGTTACGCTGTAGCGCAGACAGGCGAGCAGCAGCAGGATGTGAACGCCGGAAGCGCGAACAGACGGCCCGCACTTTATGCAGCAGCTCTGACATGTCGGGGTAGTTGTGAATGAACTTCTGCACCACCAAATTCAGCACATGCGCCAAGCAAGGGATGTGCGTCAAATTGGCTAGTCCCAGAGCTGCAACGAGATTTCGCCCATTATCACACACCACCAGGCCGGGCTTGAGGCTCACCGGCAGCAACCACTCGTCGGTCTGTTGTTCTATACCCCGCCACAACTCCTGTGCGGTGTGGGGCCTGTCCCCCAAACATATGAGTTTCAGAATGGCCTGCTGACGTTTACCCCGGGCTGTGCTGAAGTTGGTGGTGAAGGTGTGTGGCTGACTGGATGAGCAGGTGGAAGAAGAGGAGGAGGAAGCCGAGAAGGAGGAGGTGGCAACAGGAGGCAAAGAATGTTGCCCTGCGATCCTTGGCGGCGGAAGGACGTGCGCCAAACAGCTCTCCGCCTGGGGCCCAGCTGCCACTACATTTACCCAGTGTGCAGTTAGGGAGATATAGCGTCCCTGGCCGTGCTTACTGGTCCACGTATCTGTGGTTAGGTGGACCTTGCTACAGATGGCGTTGCGCAGTGCACACTTGATTTTATCGGATACTTGGTTGTGCAGGGAAGGCACGGCTCTCTTGGAGAAGTAGTGCCGGCTGGGAACAACATACTGTGGGACAGCAAGCGACATGAGCTGTTTGAAGCTGTCTGTGTCCACCAGCCTAAATGACAGCATTTCATAGGCCAGTAGTTTAGAAATGCTGGCATTCAGGGCCAGGGATCGAGGGTGGCTAGGTGGGAATTTACGCTTTCTATCAAATGTTTGTGAGATGGAGAGCTGAACGCTGGCGTGTGACATGGTTGAGACGCTTGGTGACGGAGGTGGTGGTGGTGGTGTTGGTGGTACATCCCCTGTTTGCTGGGCGGCAGGTGCCAACGTTCCTCCAGAGGCGGAGGAAGAGGCCGAGGCGGCAGCAGCAGAATAGGCCGAGGCGGCAGCAGCAGAAGAGGTAGCAGGGGGAGCCTGAGTGACTTCCTTGGTTTTAAGGTGTTTACTCCACTGCAGTTCATGCTTTGCATGCAGGTGCCTGGTCATGCAGGTTGTGCTCAGGTTCAGAACGTTAATGCCTCGCTTCAGGCTCTGATGGCACAGCGTGCAAACCACTCGGGTCTTGTCGTCAGCACATTGTTTGAAGAAGTGCCATGCCAGGGAACTCCTTGAAGCTGCCTTTGGGGTGCTCGGTCCCAGATGGCGGCGGTCAGTAGCAGGCGGAGTCTCTTGGCGGCGGGTGTTCTGCTTTTGCCCACTGCTCCCTCTTTTGCTACGCTGTTGGCTCGGTCTCACCACTGCCTCTTCCTCCGAACTGTGAAAGTCAGTGGCACGACCTTCATTCCATGTGGGGTCTAGGACCTCATCGTCCCCTGCATCGTCTTCCACCCAGTCTTGATCCCTGACCTCCTGTTCAGTCTGCACACTGCAGAAAGACGCAGCAGTTGGCACCTGTGTTTCGTCATCATCAGAGACATGCTGAGGTGGTATTCCCATGTCCTCATCATCAGGAAACATAAGTGGTTGTGCGTCAGTGCATTCTATGTCTTTCACCGCTGGGGAAGGGCTAGGTGGATGCCCTTGGGAAACCCTGCCAGCGGAGTCTTCAAACAGCATAAGAGACTGCTGCATAACTTGAGGCTGAGACAGTTTCCCTGGTATGCATGGGGGTGATGTGACAGACTGATGGGGTTGGTTTTCAGGCGCCATCTGTGCGCTTTCTGCAGAAGACTGGGTGGGAGATAATGTGAACGTGCTGGATCCACTGTCGGCCACCCAATTGACTAATGCCTGTACCTGCTCAGGCCTTACCATCCTTAGAACGGCATTGGGCCCCACCATATATCGCTGTAAATTCTGGCGGCTACTGGGACCTGAAGTAGTTGGTACACTAGGACGTGTGGATGTGGCAGAACGGCCACGTCCTCTCCCAGCACCAGAGGGTCCACTAACACCACCACGACCATGTCCACGTCCGCGTCCCTTACTAGATGTTTTTCTCATTGTTATGGTTCACCACAACAACAAATATATTATTTGGCCCAATGTATTGTATTCAAATTCAGCGGGATATAAATTTGAGGCCTAGTATTTAGGCGCTGGGTGACCGGTATGGATTTAGTGACAGAATTAGACTTGGAAATGCACAGAAGCGTGTGTGTGTGAAGTTATTCTGAATGACCCAATGTGCACCTTGAATATTATATACCCTTTTAGGGATAGATTTCAAATAGCTCTGATATAGCAGAAACCACTAAATTATGAAATTGCTAAATTGGGAATTGTACTTCAACCCAGAACAAAAAATGTGCTTTGACGGACACTAAATATCTTGCCCAGCAACAACAGTACAACGGTGGGTAACGAGAGATTTAGAGGGAATTAAATTTGAGGCCTAGTATTTAGGCGCTGGGTCACCGGTATGGATTTAGTGACAGAATTAGACTTGGAAATACACAGTAGCGGGTGTGTGTGAAGTTATTCTGAATGACCCTATGTGCACCTTCAATATTATATACCCTTTTAGGGATAGATTTCAAATAGCTCTGATATAGCAGAAACCACTAAATTATGAAATTGCTAAATTGGGAATTGTACTTCAACCCAGAACAAAAAATGTGCTTTGACGGACACTAAATATCTTGCCCAGCAACAACAGTACAGCGGTGGGTAACGAGAGATTTAGAGGGAATTAAATTTGAGGCCTAGTATTTAGGCGCTGGGTCACCGGTATGGATTTAGTGACAGAATTAGACTTGGAAATGCACAGAAGCGTGTGTGTGAAGTTATTCTGAATGACCCAATGTGCACCTTCAATATTATATACCCTTTTTGGGATAGATTTCAAATAGCTCTGATATAGCAGGAACCACTAAATTATGAAATTGCTAAATTGGGAATTGTACTTCAACCCAGAACAAAAAATGTGCTTTGACGGGCACTAAATAACTTTCCCAGCTACAACAGGACAACGGTAACGAGAGATTTAGAGGGATTTAAATTTGAGGCCTAGTATTTAGGCGCTGGGTGACAGGTATGGGTTTAGTGACAGAATTAGACTTGGAAATACACAGTAGCGGGTGTGTGTGAAGTTATTCTGAATGACCCTATGTGCACCTTCAATATTATATACCCTTTTAGGGATAGATTTCAAATAGCTCTGATATAGCAGAAACCACTAAATTATGAAATTGCTAAATTGGGAATTGTACTTCAACCCAGAACAAAAAATGTGCTTTGACGGACACTAAATATCTTGCCCAGCAACAACAGTACACCGGTGGGTAACGAGAGATTTAGAGGGAATTAAATTTGAGGCCTAGTATTTAGGCGCTGGGTCACCGGTATGGATTTAGTGACAGAATTAGACTTGGAAATACACAGTAGCGGGTGTGTGTGAAGTTATTCTGAATGACCCTATGTGCACCTTCAATATTATATACCCTTTTTGGGATAGATTTCAAATAGCTCTGATATAGCAGGAACCACTAAATTATGAAATTGCTAAATTGGGAATTGTATTTCAACCCAGAACAAAAAATGTGCTTTGACGGGCACTAAATAACTTTCCCAGCTACAACAGGACAACGGTAACGAGAGATTTAGAGGGATTTAAATTTGAGGCCTAGTATTTAGGCGCTGGGTGACAGGTATGGGTTTAGTGACAGAATTAGACTTGGAAATACACAGTAGCGGGTGTGTGTGAAGTTATTCTGAATGACCCTATGTGCACCTTCAATATTATATACCCTTTTTGGGATAGATTTCAAATAGCTCTGATATAGCAGAAACCACTAAATTATGAAATTGCTAAATTGGGAATTGTACTTCAACCCAGAACAAAAAATGTGCTTTGACGGACACTAAATATCTTGCCCAGCAACAACAGTACAGCGGTGGGTAACGAGAGATTTAGAGGGAATTAAATTTGAGGCCTAGTATTTAGGCGCTGGGTCACCGGTATGGATTTAGTGACAGAATTAGACTTGGAAATACACAGTAGCGGGTGTGTGTGAAGTTACTCTGAATGACCCTATGTGCACCTTCAATATTATATACCCTTTTTGGGATAGATTTCAAAGAGCTCTGATATAGCAGGAACCACTAAATTATGAAATTGCTAAATTGGGAATTGTATTTCAACCCAGAACAAGAAATGTGCTTGAACGGACACTAAATAACTCGCCCAGCTACAGCACTAGGGACAGATTTAGCTGGATATAAATTTGAGGCCTAGTATTTAGGCGCTGGGTGACCGGTATGGATTTAGTGACAGAATTAGACTGGGATATGGCCAAAAAATGAACAGACTATTGCTGGTTAAATGCACTTGGTGTGACAGCTTCACCCTGATGTAGGCTTTAGCCAAAAAACAACCACACCATTGAGGGTTAAATGCACTTGGTGACAGGCGCAGCTTGCCCCTGATTTTGTATATGGCCAAAAAATGAACAGACTATTGCTGGTTAAATGCACTTGGTGTGACAGCTTCACCCTGATGTAGGCTTTAGCCAAAAAACAACCACACCATTGAGGGTTAAATGCACTTGGTGACAGGCGCAGCTTGCCCCTGATTTTGTATATGGCCAAAAAATGAACAGACTATTGCTGGTTAAATGCACTTGGTGTGACAGCTTCACCCTGATGTAGGCTTTAGCCAAAAAACAACCACACCATTGAGGGTTAAATGCACTTGGTGACAGGCGCAGCTTGCCCCTGATTTTGTATATGGCCAAAAAATGAACAGACTATTGCTGGTTAAATGCACTTGGTGTCACAGCTTCACCCTGATGTAGGCTTTAGCCAAAAAACAACCACACCATTGAGGGTTAAATGCACTTGGTCGCAGCTTGTGCTGGCGCACCACAAGACACAAAATGGCCGCCGATCACCCCAGAAAAATGAGACTGACAAACGGTCTGTGCAGCCTAAAAACAGTGAGCAATTGAGGATCAGCAGCTCAATGATCCACAGCTGCAGATCGATCAGTTAATCAAGTCCTTTGGAGGAGTTAATCTGCCTAATCTCGCCCTACTGTCGCAGCCGCAACCTCTCCCTACGCTAATCAGAGCAGAGTGACGGGCGGCGCTATGTGACTCCAGCTTAAATAGAGGCTGGGTCACATGGTGCTCTGGCCAATCACAGCCATGCCAATAGTAGGCATGGCTGTGATGGCCTCTTGGGGCAAGTAGTATGACGCTTGTTGATTGGCTGCTTTGCAGCCTTTCAAAAAGCGCCAAGAAAGCGTCACAAAAGCGCGAAGAAAGCGACGAACACCGAACCCGAACCCGGACTTTTACGAAAATGTCCGGGTTCGGGTCCGTGTCACGGACACCCCAAAATTCGGTACGAACCCGAACTATACAGTTCGAGTTCGCTCATCCCTACTTAAGAGGGTAACACACATAAAAGGTGTATCAGCTGAACATCTAATGTGAGTGGTGGTCTCCCAACTATGGCTGATTTAGAGGGAGAAAAGGATCGGGCATGATCTGCCTTTCTCTTCTCTCCCTATTCACTAGATGGGCATGCTTGGCCAAGAATTCAGCCAACAGTTATTGCATGTGTATGGACAACTTTACACTATGCAACTGTGTATGAGGAGATACAAATATCTAAAAGCACACTAGCCATTTCAGGCGGCTTTTCAAAATAAGCTGTCATGTGTGCATATAAATATTAACATTATGTCTGGCCATTGTATGACTTTACATTTCTCATGAGCAACAGCATAGTGGAAATGATTTAGGAGTACCGAGCAGTGTACCTGTGAATCCAGCACTAGGCATGACAGAGCTGCAGTAGCATCAGTGTGTGTATTTATGCTTCTGTCTACCTCAAGCAGCTCACTTCTCCTCCTTGTCCCTTTCCTCGATAGATGTCTATTGACAACATGCAACCTGATCTCTCAATGAGCTGATAGTCTGTCTTATGTCTCTCTGTGAATGGTGGCAGTAAATTGTGGGTTATTCATCAATGCAAGAGGCAATGGGGCTGTAAAAGAAGAAGTAATTCATAACTGGAGAAAGAGGAATTTTCTTAACAAAATATATGATACAGTTCTTTAGGATAAGAATGGACAGTCCAGCTGCCACACCTAGTTTAAAAATGTCTGATATGCAGTGGTTAATGTCTTCACAATTGTGTGGCTAGAAATGAGGTATTACCATAGCATGCAGCCATTGACTACTGTATGGGGATGGGGATTTGGCTATGCTTAGCAGACAGTTAGTCTGTTAGCCTTATTATTCACTTTGACAAACAAATGAAGTGCACTTTTCTCATATAGGGCACTCAAAGCACAGGCATGGCTGTGTAGCTGGGGCAACTCCCTGGGGAGTCAGCGACTGCCATATAGGCGCTCATTCCCACACACATCAGAATCAATTTCTGGAAAAAAATCCAATTTATATATTTTTTGTAGTATGGGAGGAAACCAGAGTACCCAGAGGAAACCCATGCAAACATGAAACTCCATGCAGATGTTGTCCTTGGTGAGGGTTGAACCCATGACCCCAGCGCTGCAAGACACCAATGCTACCCACTGAGGCGTCATGTTGTTCTTGTGCTATTGATTTATGCAAAGTTTGTTAAAAGTACAATGAACGTTTAAGTCTATGAAGCAATAGTTTCTGCACATGCACATTTTCCTGTGTGTTGAGAAATGTTTGTATTATTTTTCACATAAAAGATGAGTATGATGACTATTTATCATCCATGTACCCACGAGATATATGAGTTTCTAATGTCTTTAGGTCATGACTCATGAAAGGTTCATGATTGGCAATCTCAGACAATTTTGGACCTGTCTAATATGCTGCCTATTTCTAACAGATCAGCTCAGTATAATCAGCAGTTATGGTCACCTGGTACATTGAATGCAGCACCCTACTCTAAATCACCTTAAAAACAAGTGTGCTATATGTCTATAGGGATTATAATGATTTTACATAATACATGTCATGCTCATGTTTCTTTGCTAGAAAAGCTTCTGGTTGAAGATAGGTGTTAGTATATAGATGTAGATCCTAGTTGTGTTTTGGATCAAACTTTGTAGAGATGTAGTTTATGAAAAGAGCTGACGAATCATAGAGATTAATATCCACATTAAATACTCTATAGTTCAGTATACATGATAAATATGCAATGCATAAGTGAATACTAAAGGCTTTAAAAGAACCCATAAATAAGTAACCTTTTGGAGAGATTGACTACCGAAAGTCAATAGGTATTCTACAATGAACTTGTCTCTCCTATTCCAGTGTTTGGTTTGTGTGCGCTTTATACAATAAGCTTTGTTATCTGTAGTAAATTAGCAATTTTACCCCAAGGTAAGAGAACCACAAGAAAAGATATGGACGGCTTATCTGGAGCAAACCTGTCATACTGTATCTAATCTCTAGTCATCGAATCACTATTAATAAAAATAGCACAAGGTTAGCTTGCCTTAATGCTAATAACTACATGAAAAGAGGTTGTAAACTGCACAGAGTACAAATTCCAGTATAAAACACTCGCACTTTTCTGAAGTGCTCTTTTGTACAGTTGTAAAAAATCTCCATTATTTCATGCCAGTTAAAGCTTTATATAGATTTAAATTCTTTTGTTAGCATTTTAAATAAGCTCAATTACCAGGGTCACATCTTAAAGGGACACTGACAGGGCCAATAAGCATATTGAGGTATATATATGGCACTACAGGTCTTATAATGGGTATTACAATCATATAAGTATCCCCCCTGTCCACATTATACATACAGTAAACTTTAAGTTTTATAACCTGCTCCAACGGTCTGCAATCTGCCCAAGGGGCGGCGTTTCACCTCTCTTGCGCCCAGCCAGCCTCCCCAACTGCCGATTTGAAGCGCCGCCCAGCTCATGAATATTCAGTTTGCTGGGCGGCTTCTGCGGTCCCCGCTCTGAAGCGCTGAACAGTGCCCTGCGCATGCGCCGGATCTTGTGAAGTCGGGGACAGTAAGCGCCGCCCAGCGCAGTGAATATTAATGAGCTGGGCGGCGCTTACAGAAGCCGCCCAGCAAACTGAATATTCATGAGCTGGGCGGCGCTTCAAATCGGCAGTTGGGGAGGCTGGCTGGGCGCAAGAGAAGTGAAACGCCGCCCCTTGGGCAGATTGCAGACCGTTGGAGCAGGTTATAAAACTTAAAGTTTACTGTATGTATAATGTGGACAGGGGGGATACTTATATGATTGTAATACCCATTATAAGACCTGTAGTGCCATATATATACCTCAATATGCTTATTGGCCCTGTCAGTGTCCCTTAAAATACTTAAATTTTCACACACTTTTGATATGTCGGAGACATATCAAAAGTTGTTAACGGTGTTATCTGAGTGCTTAGTGCATATCTTTCTCTCTCTCCTTGTGCACCAGTTGAGTGGCCCTTGTTTCTGTTTTTCATTGTAATTTCTAAATGAATGCTTAGAAACATCAGCTTGAATCAGACTGCAGAACAATATCTGTTTTCATGATAAAAGTCCGTGCTACTTTGGAAGAAAGAAATCTTCTCTTCTGTGTCAAAGTGCTTGAAAATGTTCCAGGATATAGTGTTACAAGCTCAACTTTTTGTAAGTAGCCTATTTTAGACTGCGAGAAACTGGAAATAGATGAGCATTTTCCTGCTGCTTTCTGTAAGCTTAAACAAATAACATCCACATACTGATCGTGCAAGATTGGCATGCACTTAAGTTGAATATTTCAAGAAATAGGCCAAGTGTTTAAAGGAGCATTTGCATTACTCAGATGAGCTGAGATATTATTGGGAAGGGAAGGAAGGAAGTTCCTACTTGATAACTGCCTGCTCATCAGTGGAGGTGAAGAACTGCATGTACGTGAAGCAATCGCATCCACTCTATGGATATGAGCAATAGCAATGGCCATCGCTTGTCCTCATACAGATTATTTCTGGGCAGCAGAGTACTGTTCACACAGCACAATCTGCCATCCAGAAATGATTATTGAGGTGTCCACATAAAAGATGAATGAGGAACGAGCATCTTGGTCTTTTATCAGTTTATATGCAGCACCTTTACATGGGCAGATTAGGTGGAATGAGCACTCATACTAATTTTTATTCCTGATAATCTGCCTGAAAATAGGGCAGCGTAAACCTGCCATTATACCGATGATCTATCTTCAGGATAAGTAATCAGAATGCGATTGGTGGAAGTCCGACTCCCAGGACTGTGACGGAGTTCCGATTCCCGATCAGCTTTTTGAAGTGGCCGTGGAGCTTCAGTGAGCACCATGGCTTCCTCTCAGCTTAACAAGCATACTGCCATCCATTGGATAGTGGTTGTGCTTGGTATTGTAGCTCAGCCACCTTCACTTGAATGGAACTGAACTGCACCTAGGCCACGTGACCGATGAACATGACATCACTGGCTTAGGAAAAGGCCACAGTGCTCATGGAGTGCTACAGTCTTTTAAAACAGCTGTATAGGGGGTGCTGGGAGCCATATCCTCACCAATCAGATACTAATGACCTATCCTTTGTATTGGTCATCAATATGAAACACGTGGACAAACCCTTTAAAGAGGACCTTTCAACGGTCCTGACATTACCATATAAATACCTGCATATTGATGATATGTGATATTGCTTATGTTTTTTTCTGTTGACTGCTTCATTCCCCATCTCTGCCCCGTTATGGTTTCCCACCCTGTATTTAAATCCATACCATCGGTACAGGGAGGAGGAGTCGGCGGTGTTTCTCACAGGGTGTCTCCTTCTCCCCGGTTGTGAGCTGGCCAATTGCAGTGGAGAGCATCACAGCCAGGGAGAAGGTGAGCTTTGTTTTCTCTCTGGCTGTGTAGTGCTATGCTGCGAGAGGGAGATTCCCCCAGAGAAACACAGGAGTCTCCTACTCCCTGTACCGATGGTATGGATTAGAATACAGGGCGGGAAACCAGAACACAAAAAAAAAGAAGTGTTATCGCATCTCATCAATATTCCCTACACTGCCAGGTATTTATATGGTAATGTCAGGACCGGTGAAAGGTTCTCTTTAAGATAGAAAGTTCTGCATTAAAAACTTAGAAAGTGATTTTATGATCTGTCCTATACTCCCAGTTTAGCATTTAATTGAAAGACTCCAGTTCTCTTGATTGGTAAGAGGCTCTTTGAGACTGCTAAGGATCAGAAATAAATCACTAATAAAGTATTACCTTTCCGGTATACCTACCAGATGCCTCATACCTCCTGCAGTGTGATCACATTCTCCTCTGTAGTGTGGCACATTCTACACACTCCCCACCTTGTGTGAGATTCTTCTCCCCTTCTCTGAGGCCGCCCTCTCACCAAAGTCAGCTGTAATGTCTCTTCAGTCCCCTCTTTCTCTCTACTGCCAATGAGATAGTTCTTCTCAGTTACTGAAGCCTACTGTGTGACATCTGTGAGATGATGCAGCTGTCGAATCAATGACTAGAAATAACTAGAACCTGTGAGGAGCTTCTAGTGAACCTGACTACAAAGAGACCGTCAGGATCTACTCATTCACCAAATCACGTTGTTCACCAGCAGCAAATATCCCCAGCAGTGAAACAGCACTAACAAGAAATTACATTAGAGTCAAAACTTACATCCAACTTGTCCAAAGGTGAACTTGCTCTTCAAGGTTTCTTTCACATCTTCATTTGGTAAATCTGGTAGTCTATCGAAGTTACTAGCTGGACAACGCCAAATTCCCATTCATTATAATGCGATACAGAAGTATTTATTTGGCAGAAACCCAGCATTTATGCCAGATTCCTGGATTCTTAATCAATATAAGGGGATAGCTGGATCTGGTTATGACAGATATGTTAACTCTGGTAGCCTGCTCCTCTGCCAGATCAATCAAGCGTATATATTTATTTCCTTAATTTTACTTATTTCGGTACTAATTTAATAATTGTCTACTGTTCCATGTGTATTGTTCCATGCTGCATGCAAATAAGACATAGGGAAAAATCATCTGGTTGTATGTTACTATACGTGCATTTAAAAGCATTATAGATAACCTGGCTTTGAATTTTAACTCTCTTTCAGAATGGTGCTATGAAATCCAGAAATCCGAAACCTGCAAAGGTAAAAGTCTATGATGAATGATGTGGGTGCCAGGCCAAGGTCATAAACAAAGTATAACATCAACTAGCCTAGTATCTAAGAAATAAAAGTTAATATTAAAGCCAACATTGTAATAGTTGTGATTCATCTCTCTAATGTAATCTTCTTTAATCATATCCAAATACATGTAAGGCTATCCTGTATATGAAGTTGATATCATATATCCAAAAAGGATATTTTAACCTTAGAACCTTACAGTTTAGTATATAACCATCATGGCACCTGAAGTTTAAGACCACCACAAATGTTTGCTAAAATGTTAGCAAATTTTTTCGCTGCAGTATTTGAATTAAAGCCATGTGTGATAAAGTGAGAGAACATATAAAGAGCAGATATCACCTCCATCCATCTCTTTTTCATAATTCACTGGCTTTGGCTTTGAAAACTGCATCTAAAAATCTGAACATGTAATAAACCAACCCTTAATGTGTTTCATACCATTATGCAGCAAACTTTAGTTTGCTATATCTTTAATTAAGTCTTTAATGAAGCAGGACTTCAGTATGCAGTAATTTATTTTGAAAGACATAACTTTTGGATTATCCTATAGTTGTATAAATGCTTGTTTTTACAGGATAAGTTGTATTTTTAATTGTACAATTTTGGGACTATATTGTATTTCATTACTTTATTTTTAGGAGGGTTGGGAAAACCGCAATTCCACCATAGTTTTTTGAGTTTTGTATTTACAGCCATCACATGTGATACAATTGACATAACTTTATTCTGCATATCAATCGGACAAAAGTGTCTTTTTTTACTTGAGGATTAATTTTGTTTAACTTTTTTTTTTTACAGCCGTCACACATCCATTTTAAGAACAGTAGTCTATGGGGTTATTCACATGGAAGTTTTTTGGGTGGCCAGTGAATAAGGGACATCAGAAAACGAAACATGTTTTATCATGTCCGTTTTCACTGAACAACAGCCCCCATACAATTGAATGGGACTGTTTTTAGCATCCGTTTATCAGAAAGACCTCAGTGAAAAAACATCAGTGCAAGTAGCCTTGATTTTTTTTTACATTTTTTTATCCCACTATGGGGCTACCATTACCATGTGATCATTCGATTGCTTGTATAATACACTGCAATATTTCTGCATTGTGGTGCATACAGCCTAATAGGCACACCCCTATGTGCCCCCATCTACTATAAAAGCCCATTGGCACCCTAAACACTCACAATATGCGGCAAACATTGACCACAGCCTCTAAGGGATTAAAGGGATTATCCATGTGAACAAGTCGCATAAGGACAAACCAGGACACTCACATGTTAAATATAATGCAGATCCACAGATTGATCAAACAGATCAATAATGAATAAAATGTATTCTGCTATTTCTTATCCTCATAAAAAGTGTTGATTCATCTTCGCAGACAAGGTTAGCTATATGTTTCAACCCATTGTAATGGTCTTAGTCATGTCTTAAAATAACATTAACCAGTGGCGTGCCTAGGATATTTGGCACCCGGGGCAGGTCCTTTCTCTGGCACCCCCGCAATACTTAAAAAAAATTGTACCCCCTCACAGTAGTATTGCCCTCATTGTACATCCTTCACAGTAGTTTTGTACAAATGTGTGCCCCCTCACAGTAGTTATGCCCACATTGTGTTCTCTCACAGTAGTTATGCCCACATTGTGCCCCCCTCACAGTAGGTATGCCCTCTCTGTGCCCCTTTAACAGTTGTAATTCCCTCTTTGTGCCCCCTTCACAGTAATAATCCCCATTGTGTCCCCTTCACAGTAATAAACCCCATTGTGCCTCCTTCATAGTAATAACCCCGATTGTGCCCCCTTCATAGTAATAATCCCCATTGTGTCCCCTTCATAGTAATAATCCCCACTGTGCCCCCTTTATAGCAATAATGCCCATTGTGCACCCTTAATAGTAGTCCACTGTGCTAATCTGTGCCCCCTCCATAGTAGAAATCCCCATTGTTCCCCCTTCACAGTAATAATGCCCACTGTGCCCCTTCACTGTAGTAATGCCCTCTGGCTCTCTGCCCCCTCCATAGTAGAAATGCCCATTGTGCCCCCTTCACATTAGTAATGCCCTGTGTGCCTCCTCCATAGAAGTAATGCCGTCTGTGCCCCCTCCATAGTTATAAAGTCCTCTGTGCCCCCTCCATAGTAATAAAGTCCTCTGTGCCCCCTCCATACTAATAAAGACCTCTGTGCTCCCTCCATAGTAATAAAGTCCTCTGTGCCCCCTCCATACTAATAAAGACCTCTGTGCTCCCTCCATAGTATTAAAGTCCTCTGTGCCCCCTCCATGCTAATAAAGTCCTCTGTGCCCCCTCCATAGTAATAAAGTCCTCTGTGTCCCCTCCATAGTATTAAAGTCCTCTGTGCCCCCTCCATGCTAATAAAGTCCTCTGTGCCCCCTCCATAGTAATAAAGTCCTCTGTGTCCCCTCCATAGTAATAAAGTCCTCTGTGCCCCCTCCATGCTAATAAAGTCCTCTGTGCTCCCTCAACAAAAAACAACAACACAGTACCTACTCACCTTGTCCCTCTCCTGAAGCTCACATTCCTCTCTTCCCTGCAGGCACAGATCGCTCTGCAGCACTGTGTGGGCGGAGCTTATGCAGATTTCAGGACTGCAGGCTCCGCCCACACAGGCCGGCAGCTCAATCTGTGCCTGCAGGCTGAATGGTGGAGCAGGGAGAAGTCTTCCTGCTTCATCATTCAGAGCGCCGTCGACCTGAAGGAGGACTGGAGCGCTGGGAGCTGAGCGGTAAGTGACAGGACACAGCTTCCAGTAATAATGCACTCTGTGCCACCTTCACAGTAATAATGCCCTCTGTGCCCCTTCACTGTAGTAATGCCCTCTGGCTCTCTGCCCCCTCCATAGTAGAAATGCCCATTGTGCCCCCTTCACATTAGTAATGCCCTGTGTGCCTCCTCCATAGAAGTAATGCCGTCTGTGCCCCCTCCATAGTTATAAAGTCCTCTGTGCCCCCTCCATAGTAATAAAGTCCTCTGTGCCCCCTCCATACTAATAAAGACCTCTGTGCTCCCTCCATAGTAATAAAGTCCTCTGTGCCCCCTCCATACTAATAAAGACCTCTGTGCTCCCTCCATAGTATTAAAGTCCTCTGTGCCCCCTCCATGCTAATAAAGTCCTCTGTGCCCCCTCCATAGTAATAAAGTCCTCTGTGTCCCCTCCATAGTATTAAAGTCCTCTGTGCCCCCTCCATGCTAATAAAGTCCTCTGTGCCCCCTCCATAGTAATAAAGTCCTCTGTGTCCCCTCCATAGTAATAAAGTCCTCTGTGCCCCCTCCATGCTAATAAAGTCCTCTGTGCTCCCTCAACAAAAAACAACAACACAGTACCTACTCACCTTGTCCCTCTCCTGAAGCTCACATTCCTCTCTTCCCTGCAGGCACAGATCGCTCTGCAGCACTGTGTGGGCGGAGCTTATGCAGATTTCAGGACTGCAGGCTCCGCCCACACAGGCCGGCAGCTCAATCTGTGCCTGCAGGCTGAATGGTGGAGCAGGGAGAAGTCTTCCTGCTTCATCATTCAGAGCGCCGTCGACCTGAAGGAGGACTGGAGCGCTGGGAGCTGAGCGGTAAGTGACAGGACACAGCTTCCAGTGCTCCAGCAATGAGCGCTTCCATCTCTATTGATGGAAGCGCTCATTGCTTCTGGCACCCCCCTGAGAGCCGGCACCCGGGGCAGACCGCCCCCCACGCCCCCCCCCCCCCCCAGTGCGCCTCTGACATCAACAATCATCTTCTTTAAAATGGCCTTTGCTGCCAGTTTAAACTGCATAATCAACACGTGCTAGATTCATGTATAAAATACAGAATTAAAGGGGTATTCCAGTTGTTTGATATTATCCCCTATCAACAGGATGGGGGATAACTATTAGATCTGTGGGGTCCTACCACTGGGACACCCACTGATCATGAGATCGGGGACCCTGTACTCTCTGCACTCCCCTATGGGAGTTCCGTTGATAGCCGAGTACAGTGCTTGGTCATCTCTGGAATTCCCATAAAAATGAATGGAGCAGCCACACACACGCCCAATCATTCAGGGGGTTCGGGGTCCCCGTTCTAGTGATCAGTGGAGGTCCCAGCGGTTATTCCAGAACCTGTGGGCAGGCGATAACTTCAAACAACTGGAATATCCTTTTATGGTGGGAGAGAGGCATATTGAAAACTAAAAAAGGCCACAAATATCAACCATATTAAAGTGCTCCATCGGCGCAGGCGCAGTGGAGATGTCTGAGCAGGGAAGCGGTCGGACATTCACTGCGCATGCGCCGAATACAGCCGCGCACGTATGATGCATTCTGAAGCAGATGGGCGGGCTGGAGGGAGGCGCTGGGCGGCGGCATCTTGAGAAGGTGGACCGATCCTCTAGGTGCTAATGACGCCCCCATAGCACCTAGAGGGTCATTTACATATCAATATAAGTTCTTTTTTTAGGTAAACGGCTGCCCCAAAAGCTATTATAGCAGGATAGTTTGGCAGAGCAGACACTAGCGGATCGCTAGTGTCTGACACCTAATTATGTGAAATCAAAGTGGTAGAAACCCTTTAAAGCACCAGAAACGCTGTGGTTCTAAAACTTTATTATCCCCTGTGGAAGCAAAACGCGCGTCCGGGTCAGAACCACACTGGTAGGTATTACTTATCTCACTATGTACTCCTTGATGAACTCTGTATGTGACGTACCGCACTAGGCACTTTATTGTTATACATTTATTGCAGAAATTGGACTTTCCCCTTGTATGTACTTAGGTTTATTTATGTGATAAGGCTGCACTCTGCAGTTTTAGGTATTGTCCTGATTCTTTTCTTATGATGTTAAGGGCTTACTCAAATTGCAGTCCGCACTGCACGGGCACTGTCCATGGGGCAGCCACATAGGCATTGCAGACCCATTCACTTGAATGGGTCCACGATCCGTACGTTCCACAAAAAGATAGAGCAAGTTCTATCTTTTTGCGGTGCGGAGGCCCGGAATGGAACCCCAGAAAGCACTCCGTAGTGCTTCCGTAGTGTTCCGTTCTGCACCGTTCCACATCTTCGGATTTGCGGACCCATTGAAGTGAATCGGTCCGCATCCGTGATGTGGAATGCACACGGAACGGCGCCTGTGTATTGCGGATCCGCAAATGCGGTCCGCAATGCGGCAACGGGCAGCACACGTTCGTGTGAATGGGCCCTAAGATAAGTACTATTTATCAAGGGGTCGGGTTCGTTTGTATGTGACATATCAATTGTGGTTCTTCTTTCTTTCCTGTATATGCATGCCGCAGCTACAGTTTATTTTATTTTATCTAATATGTGATGAATACATTTATTTATTTAGATCATTTATATGCAGTGTCTGAAAAGTGCATCATGATCATGAGTCATTTTGGATTATGACTCTAAATACCCGTTCTCCAGCAGGTCTCAACTATCGTAAAGGTTTAACGTTCCATTATTAATATTATTTCCCAGTATGTTGGTGCATGTGGTCAGTGTAATAATATGGTTCATATTTGTGGCCTTTTTTTAGCTTTCATTATGCCTCTCTCTCGTCTTAATTCTGTACTATGTTCTACACATAGTAATGGCTCATGCACAGAAATAATTCTGTGTCCATTCCATTTTATTTTGCGGCCCATATGCGGAACCATTCACTTCAGTGAGGCCGCATTACGGACAAGTATAGGAGCCGGCCATAAAAATGTCGAATGCATACGGCCGATATCCATGTTTTGCGAATCTGCAATTTGCAGACCGCAAAACATCCATGAGCCCTAAGGCAATCCTGTTATACCTCACTTTTTTCGTGGGAAGCCCATGCTGTGGACCGCATATTGCAGTCCGCAGTGCACGGGCACTGTTCGTGGGGCAGCCCCATGGGGATCGTGGACCCATTCACTTGAATGGGTCCGCGATCCTTCCGTTCTGCAAAAAGATGGAGCATGGAACGGAACCCCGGGAAGCACTTTGTATTGCTTCCGTAGTGTTCCGTTCCGCATCTCCGGATTTGCGGACCCATTGAAGTGAATGGGTCCTCATCCGTGATGCGGAATGCACATGGAACGGTGCCCGTGTATTGCGGATCCGCAAATGCGGTCCGCAATTCGGCAATGGGGAGCACACATTCGTGTGAACGAGCCCTAATGCTGCTAAAACGATGTGTTTTTTTTTGGTGTCTCGGTGCTGTGTTAGGCTACTTTCACACTAGCGTTCGTCGGTCCGCTCGTGAGCTCCGTTTGAAGGAGCTCACGAGCGGACCCGAACGCAGCCGTCCAGCCCTGATGCAGTCTGAATGGAGCGGATCCGCTCAGACTGCATCAGTCTGGCGGCGTTCAGCCTCCGCTCCGCTCGCCTCCGCACGGACAGGCGGACAGCTGAACGCTGCTTGCAGCGTTCGGGTGTCCGCCTGGCCGTGCGGAGGCGTGCGGATCCGTTCAGACTTACAATGTAAGTCAATGGGAACGGATCCGCTTGAAGATGTCACCATATGGCTCAATCTTCAAGCGGATCCGTCCCCCATTGACTTTACATTGAAAGTCTGAACGGATCCGCGCAGGCTACTTGCGCACTTGCGAATTTTTTTAAAGTTATTAATGCAGACGGATCCGTACTGAACGGAGCCTCCGTCTGCATTAATATGAGCGGATCCGTTCAGAACGGATCCGCCCGAACGCTAGTGTGAAAGTAGCCTACCTGTGCAATCATATGCTCTCTTAGGCCTCATGCACACAACAGTGTTTTTTCACTGTCAGTGATTTTGCTTCAGTGGTCCGTGTCCGATTTTGCTTCAGTTATGTTTCCTTGTGTCTTCCTTTTTTTTTTGTCTAACAGGGGGAAAAAAGGAAGGTTAATGAAAAGTGTAATTTTATTGCACCAAGGTCTTGTAGAAAAAAACGGACACGGACGACATACCAGTTGTGCATCCGTTTTTTTTGACGGACCCATTGACTTGAATGGGTCTGTCCTCCATTTTCCACTGACAAGAATAGGACAGGTTATATTTATTTGACGGACTGGAATCACGGATCACGGACGCGGAGAAAAAACGGAGGACTATCAGTTTTTTTCACAGCTCCATAGAAATGAATGGGACCTCCGCTAAACTATGAAAAATGACGGAACGGACGCGGATGCACACAACGGTCGTGTGCATGAGGCCTAACTCTGTGCAGTAAAGTGGATGTTTTTTAAAATAATTATAATTTTAGATTGGTGGAATTAATATAATTTTGTATCTCTTATCACCAGGGCCGAAGGAATGGAAGGATGTATCTGCAAATTGTGGACAAAAAAAGCAGTCTCCAATTAATGTTATTACACATGATGCTAAGTTTGATTCAAAACTGGAACCCTTCAAATTCGAAGGATATGATCAGGGAAAGACCTTAACATTAAAAAACAATGGCCATTCAGGTAAGTTTAGTCCAAAAGACAAAAATCATTCCCTATGCATTCTTTTCATTTGCCGCATAGTGGATTAACTCTTCACAAGATGCATCACATGCAAATTATGGATTAAACAGTAAGGCTACATGCACACGACGTATGTGTTTTGCGGTCCGCAAATTGCGAATCCGCAAAAAAAACGGATGATGTTCCGCATGGCATCCGTTTTTTTTTTTGCGAATCCGTTTTTTGTTGCGGATCCATTGTAATAATGCCTATCCTTGTCCGCAAACTAGAAAAAAATAGGACATGCACTATTTTTTTGCGGAGCAACGGAATGGACATGCTGATGCAGACAGCACACAGTGTGCTGTCCGCGTTTTATGTGGACCCATTGAAATAAATGGGTCCGCATCCTATCCGCAAAAAAACGGATCGGACACGGAAACAAAATACGGTCGTGTGCATGAGGCCTAAAGTGAAAGTTTGAGCTTTTGTATCTGTATCAGCAATTAAATCTTCTGGTCAGTGTAAATCTGGTTATATGCATTAGATGTATTTCTGCCGAACCTGCGAATCACTTTGAAAGGCTACATGCACACAAACTTATTTTGTTTCCGTGTCCATTCAGTTTTTTTGCGGATAGGATGCAGACCCATTCATTTCAATGGGTCCACAAATAATGCGGACAGCACACCGTGTGCAATCCGCATCAGTATGTCCGTTCCGTAGCCCCGGCAAAAAAATAGAACATGTCCTATTCTTGTCCGTTTTAGGCATTGTTAGCATGGATCCACAAAAAAACGGATGGCATACGGATGTCATCAGTTTTTTTTTTGCGGACCGCAAAACACATACGGTCGTGTGCATGTAGCCTTATCATGGAAATTCGGTAAGCTGCCTCCAAAAGATCTGGCAGCTGTTTTCTTTCTGAATTTAAATTATGATGTATTAGGCTACATGCACACCACTATGTGTTTTGCGATCCGCAAAAAAAACGGATGACGTCCTTATGCCATCCTTTATTTTTTTTTTTTGTGGGTCCATTCTAACAATGCCTAAAATGGACAAGAATAGGACATGTTCTATTTTTTTTTGCAGGGCTACGGAACGGACATACTGATGCAGATAGCACACGTTGTGCTGTCCGCATATTTTGCGGACCCATTGAAATGAATGGGTCCGCATCCTATCTGCAAAAAAACGGAACGGACTTTTACACTTTGTTTTCCACTGTACAGAATTGTATCCCTTTAGGCTACATGCAGATGACCGTTGTTTTGGTCCGCATCTGAGCCGCAGTTTTTGCGGCTTGGATGCGGACCCATTCACTTCAATGGGGCCGCAAAAGATGCGGATAGCACACGGGGCCGTTGCTGCGTTCCGTGGTCCGCCCAAAAAATATAGGCAGTTATATTATTCGCTGTCCGTGCCGTTCCGCAGACCACAAAACACACAACCGTCATGTGCATGTAGCCTTAAACTGATCCAGCAAGTTAATTTCTGCCACCCTATGCAAGCAGCAAAGAATACAGGGAGAAAAGCAGACCTGTGTGATATATAGATTAATATGATTTGGAGAATGATTTCTGAGTAAAATCCTGGCAGAATTCCGTGGCAAGACATAAAAGGGAAGACTTATCAAATTGGTGTAAAGTAGAACTGGCTTAGTTGCCCATAGCGACCAATAAGATTCCACTTTTCATTTTTTACAGCTCCTTTGGACAATGAAAGGTGGGATCTGATTGGTTGCTATGGGCAACTAAGCCAGTTCTACTTTACACCAGTTTGATAAATGACCCCATAGCATCCTGATTATCTTGCCCAAACATAGTGATTGACAGCTTTAGGCCTCCTGCACACGAACGTATGCGCCCCGTTGCCGTATTGCGGATCCGCAATACACGGGCGCTGTCCTGTGGCCATTCTGCATCACGGATGCGGACCCATTCACTTCAATGGGTCCGCAAATCCGGCGATGCTGAGTGGTGCGGAACGGAAGCATGGAATGTAACCCTACAGGAGCACTGCGGAGTGCTTCCGTGGGGTTTCGTCCCGTACTTCCGTTCTGCAAAAAGATAGAAAATGTCCTATCTTTTTGCGGAAAGGGCAGATCGTGGACCCATTAAAGTGAATGGGTCCGCGATCCGCTGCAGCTGCCCCACGGACAGTGTTCGTGCATTGCGGTCCGCATTTTGCGGCCCGCAGCACGGCCACGGGGCGCACGCATTCCTGTGCAGGAGGCCTTATGTGTAGACACACTGATACAGGGAGAAATTTCAATCAGTGTGGACAGGGTAGTCAGGACTCTCACTGTCTCTTCTAGTCTTGTCAGGGTTTACTCTACTTTTTACTTAGATATCCTGTTTCAATTCATGTAAACCTATATATCCTATCCTATATCACAGAGCTCAGCTTCTTGTCCTCTGTCTAAGGCTACATGCACATGACCGTATGTGTTTTGCGGTCCGCAAATTGCGGATCCTCACGTATGCCATCGGTTTTCTTTTTGCAGATCCATTGTAACAATGCCTAAAACTGACAAAATTAGGACATGTTCTATTTTTTGGGCGGGGCTACAGAACGGACATATTGAAATGAATGGGTCCGCATCCTATCTGCAAAAAAAACTGAACGGACGCGGAAACAAACAATGTTCGTGTGCATGTATACGGTTTTTAGATAGGGCAGTAGAAATCACCTGGCATGGTTCCAGTAAAGGGGTTGTGTCACTTCAGCAAATGTCATTTATTATGTACAGGATGTTAATATTGCTTCCTTTGCTGGCTCCATTCATTTATCTATCACATTATACACTACTCGTTTCCATGGTTACGACCACCATGTAATCCAGCCGTAGTGGTCCTGCTTGCACACTATAGGGAAAAGCACCAGCCTATGTGAGCTCTCACAGTCCCGGCCACAAGAGAGGCCAGTGCTTTTTCATAGAGTATACAAGCACGACCACCACTGTTGGATTGCAGAGTGGTCATAACCATGGAAACGAGCAGTGTATAATGTGACGGAAAAATGAATCCAGACAGCAAAAGAGGCAATATGGACAATAATAATATATTAGTAAGTGGCTTGTATTAACTTTCTCTACATGATAAATGCCACTTGAAGAGGTGAGACAGCCCCTTTAAGTACAAGTTTGGACATTGATTTTTAAACCATACCTATTTAGCTAAATCTATATCATTACTAGTTGGCAGTATACGGGCAGTAAGACTTTTACACTTTGTTTTCCACTGTGCAGATTTGTATTCCTTTAGTAGTGAATCCCCATTGTTAATAAATATAAAAAAGCAATACTTAACTAGTCCCGTTCCTCTGATGAACGGAGAACATCATGCTCTCCCCAGCTGCAAGCATGATGCAGTGTCATCCAGCTTCTCAGCTTAGCAGGAGAGCGCACAGGCCGGGGATGATCCCTGGCTTGTGCTCTCTCCTAATCAGCCCAGCAGTTACAATGATGTCACTGTTTCATGCTTGTTCCTAAGGAGAACACTACTCCAAATGCGTGGTAGCGTGCTTAGGGACCGGTTCACTCTACTTTGTGTGTCTTGATAGCTTTTTCATCGGCAAGAAAAAAGTTTCATTCTGTGTGCAAATTAGCGGTCATATGCCCCTAGGATTCACCAGGATTGCTCTGGGTCTCACTTGGAAAGCCTGCTCAACACCTCCCTTTTGATCGATTGACACTGAAAGTCTTGTTGAATGTCTCTCACATCCCAAAAAGCATACCGCACATACATCAGGCACGAACGGTGCATGCACAGGATTTTAAACAGGATACAAGTGACATCCTATGAATCTGATGGTCACACAATCAAGGGGTTTCATGGGGTGGGGTTACCAAGCCAGACTTGGATCATTTCCCGAGATTGAAACCATGCTAATGACACTTGCCACCTAATATGTATACAGAATAAGGCCTCTTTTACACAACCGTTTTTTTTTTTTCCGTTTACAGGCCGTTTTTTGCATTCCGTAAACGGTCCGTATATGGAACCATTCATTTCAATGGTTCCGCAAAAAAATACGGAATGTACTCCGTATGCATTCTGTTTCCGCATTTCCGTTTTTCCGTTCCGTTGAAAGATAGAACATGTCCTATTATTGCCCGCAAATCACGTTCCGTGGCTCCATTCAACTCAATGGGTCCGCAAAAAAAACGGAACACATATGGAAATGCATCCGTATGTCTTCCGTATCCGTTCCGTTTTTCTGAACCATCTATTGAAAATGTTATGCCCAGCCCAATTTTTTCTATGTAATTACTATATACTGTACATGGCATACGGAAAAACGGAACGGAAAAACGGAAAGGAAACGGAAACACAATGGAACTCAAAAACGGAACAACGGATCCGTGAAAAACGGACCGCAAAAAACAATAAAAGCCATACGTTCATGTGAACTAGGCCTAAAGAAGAGGCTATGAAGTGAACACAAGGGTATGTGTGAACATGTTGCTAAGTGCTGTACCATACATTGGGAGAGAGTGATAGCTATTTCCTATTTTAATTTTTTACGTTGATTGTGCATAATGTTTTCTTATGCAAGACTAAACTGGGCTGTAGATGTGTACATTATGGGGGAGTCTGTCTAATCTCTAGATTGTATGTACCGTGTATACTATACACTTTTAGTATAGAATGAAACTATACTATGATTTTAATTGTTCACTGTATGCATTCAAATGGTAACGTGGTCCTAATATTTTGTTCTTAGCTCAACTAGGACTAGATAGTGCAATGAAAATTTCTGGAGGAGGCCTTTCTGGTACATATACTGCTACACAGCTCCATTTTCATTGGGGCAGCAAAGACAAGCCTGGATCAGAACACACTCTAAATGGAAAACAATATCCAATAGAGGTAAAACGTCAATATAAAAGATGAAATATCTGTAGAAAAAGATTAAGGGGGCAGAGCAGTGGCATGCATGGAAAAGAGGGGGCCCCATGACTAAGGGCAAACTGGGCGGCCACCTAGATGTCTCCAATTGCCACTCTGTGTTATATCCTCCACTGTATTCTTCATTATTCTGCACAGGTTCTCCCACCGAATAGTAAAGGGAATAGGTCCAACCAGGACTAGACCCTCTCCCTTAGAGCCCTTTTGCAGCTGTATTGCCTGTTTCTACATTATATATATATATACATCATAATGCAATGTAAATAGTTGTTACCAGTATTTTGCACATGTGCTCCCTTGTCTATATATCACCCTCTTGTCTGCCTTCTCTTGGGAACTGGTATTTTAACCTGTCCTTTTATAGGTAAGCATAGCCTCTTTCTTTCATTGATATCCAATTATATATCTGTCTAACACAGCTTCATATAGTACATCAGCAAGCAGCACGGTCAGATCCCAGTGGAGGGAGCACGGCAACTGGAGGTCTTGCAGTTCTTGGATTTTTCTTTACAGTAAGTGAATATAATTATTATACCATACTTCCTGATTTTAGATGTGTAAAGCTATGACGATACAAGGAGAATATACATGACCGCTGCAGCCAAACACTGTCCTCGGCGGTCTACAGCTGAGGACAGTTATTGGCTTCAGCTGTGAGGTCCCGAGTCCAGACATGTCACTGTGCATGTCACAGTAGTTGGTATATAGATATGTATGTGTGTATGTGTATAATATACATGGCCATATATGGCCCGCTCACGGACCGTATGTCTCGGAGGCCATACGGTCATGTGCATGAGCCCTTAGATGTAAGTATATGGATGTGTTCTCCAGGGACAGCACACGGATTCATTGACTATAATGTGTTTGTTGACACATCAGTGGTTTTCCACTAACTGTGGATCAGTAGAAAAATGATGGAAGCATTCACTATTTAGGTCTGTGATAAAGACCAAGCATGCCCATTGAAGTCTATGGGTCTGTGAAAGCCACTGACAGAACACAGATGGCATCAGTATTCTGTCAGTGGTTTTCACTAACCATTGGTAGGAGATTCTATAGAAATCAATTTTTCAGCTTAGTAGTGCAAGTGGAATACTGTTGAAAAAACGGACACATGGACCCTTCATAGATGAAACACTAGTCATCTTCTCACGGACCGGGACATATAAATAAGGCCATAGGCCTCTTGGACATTAACTTTTTTTTCCCATTTCCATTCCGTTTTTGTGGATTCTGTTTGCGGTCCGTATACGGAACCATTCATTTCAATGGTTACGCAAAAAAAATAAAAAATTGAATGTACTCCGCATGCAGTCCGTTTCTGTATTTCAGTATTCCCGTTCCGCTGAAAGATAGAACTTGTTATTGCCCACAAATAACAATCCATGGCTCTATTCAAGTCAATGGGTCCGCAAAAGATATGGAATGCATACGGAACACACCCGTGTGTCATCCGTTTTTTGCGGATCCATGCCCACTTTGCCCATGTGTATACTGTTAAAATACATTACTATACATTACATTAATGATAAAAAATGTTATGTTTCCATTTTCGATCCGCAAACAACGGATCGCATATGGAAACCATACAGAGATTTTTTTGCGGAACTACGGAACAGAAACGGAAACAAAAAACTGAACAACGGATCCGTGACAAACGGACCGCAAAATAATGAAAAAGCCATACAGTCGTGTGCAAGAGGCCTTAGGATGTGTTCACACTTGCATTGGATGCGCCGTAAGTAGGCTGTGTCATAGACAGCCCAACATGCAGTGCTATTCTTTTATCAAAGCAATGCCTAAAGCCTCATTCACACGTCAGTGTTTTGGTCAGTGATTGTGAACCAAAACCAGGAGTGGAGCCTCCACAGACATAAGGTAGAAGGGAAAGATCTGCTCCTGTTCTGTGTTTAGAGCCGCGCCTGGTTTTGGCTCACAATCACTGACCAAACACTGATGTGTGAATGAGGCATACTACTGGGGTATGTTGTTTACTGCATCTTGTTTCCTGTTTATGATGGAGACCATGTGAACAGAGCCTTATGTGGCAGAGATGCCTTTAGGTCCCAGCCAGGACCCGGGGGTGACTACCTCTGCACCCACTATACCTACGCTTCTGGTTATAGTAGTGAATTGAGTAGAGTGTTAGGGGAATGGAGCAATGTCCGTCTGCATTTGTTTGCTGCAATATAATACACATTCATTTGTTATTTGTCATTCCCTTTGCAGGAGGGTAAAGACAATGAACATTACAGCAACTTAATTGGGGGCCTCAGCAAGATCGTGAACTTAGGTATTGTAGAATTACCACTATACATACAGTATTTCTATCTTACTGCCTACTTATTTCAGTGAACATATGTTGAATAAAAAACAAGCTTAATGATTTCACTGTAGCATTGCATAAAAGAGGATAGACGTCTATTTCCCCTGTGCATAATCATTGCAAAAACGTCTAATCATTAGCTGCTTGGGTAATATCCTTTACTTTTACTTCTTGTCTTTTGCTATTCTTTCTCTCTCAGGAAGGATAGGTTGCTTTTTATTAGGATATGTACCATGCCCCATGCAAGCTGGTTGGTTCTGTTAAATCTACTTGCATGCATACTGATATGATAAATTTGAGGCTGAAGAAGCCATTTAGTTTTAATTAGAAATTGGAGAGCATATTCTGTGACCCCCTTAGGCCTCTTTCACATGAGCATGACGGATTAGGTCCGGATGCGTTCAGGGTACGTTCAGTGAAACTCATTTTGCAAGCAAGTTCAGTCAATTCTGTCTGCGATTGCATTTAGTTGTTCAGTTTTTCCCGTGCGGGTGCAATGCTTTTTGATGTGTTTTTTGATGCAGATGAAGGTTTACAAACAACATCTCTTAGCAACCATCAGTGAAAAACTTATTACATCCGCACTTGCTTCCGGATGCAATGCGTTTTTCACTGAAGCCCATGCACTTGTATGGGACCAGAGCTGCGTGAAAAACGCAGAATATAGAACATGCTGCGTTTTTCACACAACGCAGAACTGATGCATGAAAAAAAAACTCATGTACACAGACCCATTGAAATAAATGGGTCAGGATTCAGTGTGGTTGCTATGCGTTCACGTCACGCATTGCACCCGCACGGCGGAAAACTCACTTGTGTGAAGGCCTTAGAGTACGACCACACAGCACGGCCAGCTGTCTTTTATTGAACGAATGAAGACTACACTGAATAGCCGGTCTTCATTGTTAATGGCCACCCGACACCTTCCATTAACAATGGAGACTATACAGTGCAGTCTTCATTAGTTAAATAAAAGGTAGCTAAAACTATTGTCTTGCGGCACTTACTATCTCCTTTCCAGATGTGCTTTTCTTTACTTGCTGCTTGGTTTCCGTCTTGAATTTTTTTTGATTCCTTATGCAAATGAGGCAGTAAGGTGCCCAGAGGGGCGTTATTTTTGTTCAAAGGTACCCAGGAATGCCCAGGCCCGCCCTCGAGCAGAGCTTCTTCTCCTTCAGCAGAGGAAGAAACCGGCGCTGGGCTCGGCGCATGCCCAGTAAAACATTTGAGACTGATGCCCTCAGTTCTGAACACTGCCGGTGCCTCCGCTCTTCCGGTTCAACTGAGGGCATCAGCCTCAAATGTTTTACTTGGCATGCTCCGAGCCTAGTGACGGTTTCTTCCTCTGCTGGAAGAGAAGAAGCGGGCGAGATTTGTCAGCTACGCTGAAAGCAAGGCTGGGTGGGGTTATCAGCAGTCAGTTATATAGTGGGGGGGGGGGGCGGGCAATGGCACTGCTGGGGGCGTAGAGTGTGAGCCGAGGAGAGGCGTGCTTGGGCTCTGCTGGAGGGCGGGCCTGGGCACTCAATGGCGGCATTTCTGGGCACATTTGAGCAAAAATAACGTCTCTCTTTGCACCTTACTGGCTCATTTGCATAAGGAATAGTGGATTTTTTCAAGACAGAAACCAAGCAGCAAGGAAAGAAAAGCACATATGGAAAGGAGGTAGTAAGTGCTACAAGACAATAGTTTTAGTTTAATGGTGATGATTCTGGTGACAGATTTCCTTTAAGTGCAGTACTACATAACTAGTGCCACTGACTCCGGATTACTAAATTATAGATGGATACTCTCCCTTCAAACCGATGCAGGAATTCATTGTGAGGACTCATGAGCATGCACACATAATGAAGAGGATTTTAGGATGAGTCCTCTTAATATATTCCAGCACCAGTATGCAGACACACATCATTGGGACAGGGTGGAGATATAACTTAGTAATCGGAAATCAGGGGTAGCCGTACTAGTCATGTAGTACTCAATAGTGTTCGGGAGAGGTGACAGAATCCTGTTTAAATTACAAATATTTTTGCAGGTAAAGGTGCCTTCATATGTGTCACTGTGCTTTGCATAAGTAGGTAGGCATTAGTTTTACTTTGCACCTCTATGACGGTGTAGCTCCATTCATAGATGTCTAGAGCACCTCTTGTAAGCTGAGCACTCCCTACTTTGATTACATCAAAGTACCAAATTGGTCCAAATGGGAAAAAAAGCATAGAGAAGACGTACATGAGGTAAGCAATTGCATGAGCATACCTGTTAAAAATTACAGTAAATCTTTAAAGGTACAGGCAAGAGTTTTTGGAGCTTCCAAGTCAGGAAGTGGAGATCACATGAATATTGCAATTTTTTGTACCCCAGTGACAGATTTCATAAAATCTCACTCCATTTTTATAACAAAATGATACAACTTTTTGCATTTTAGATAGTACAACTACTATTTCTGATGTAAAGCTCAAAGACTTGATTCCAGCAGAAGAGGAACTGAAACTTTTTTACAGATATGAAGGCTCACTTACTACTCCTTTATGTAACGAGACTGTCACTTGGACAGTGTTTCCTGCACCAATTGAGCTTGGAAAAAGTCAGGTAAAATGTTTTACAATTTTCAGCAAATAATTTCCATAAAATTTGTACATAAATGTCAGTAATATTTAGATTCTACTATTTGCCAGATGTGTGCTGGTGTTAAAACTCTGAAGTTGGAACCATATTTTCTGTGAGTGCCTCCTGATCACTCCCTACTGGTCCATATGCTTCTCAACCTATGAGAGACCTGTTTTATTTCTGTATTCCTCTAGATCTGCTCACATACTTGCTAAACATACCTCCAAAGAATTTCAGCAAATCCGGTGCCAGCTGGCTTCTCCATATCGTCACCACAGATAAATGTCTCATATCCCTCTTTTGGAAACAACCTGCCCCTCCCTCAGTGATAGATCATGCATGCATTAAGGATATACATTCTATGGAACATCTAAGGGTACTTTCACACTAACGTTTTTGTTTTCCGGTATTGAGTTCCCTCACAGGATCTCAATACCGGAAAAAACTGATCAGTTTTATCTTAATGCATTCTGAATGGAGAGCAATCCGTTCAGTATGCATCAAGATGTCTTCAGTTCAGTCCCTTTTACGTTTTTTGGACTGAGAAAATACCGCAGCATGCTGCAGTTTTCTCCCCGGCCAAAAATACTGAACACTTGCCAGAATGCCGGATCCGGCATTAATTTACATTGAAGTGCATTAGTGCCGAATCCGGTATTACGTGTTCTGGCAAAACGGATCCAGATTTTCAGTCTGCGCATGCGCAGACCTTTAGAAGTGCCCCAAAAAATTTATACTGGATCAGTTTTTCCGGATGACACCGGAGAGACGGATCTGGTATTGCAATGCATTTGTCAGACGAATCCGCATCCGGATCCGTCTTGACAAATGCCATCAGTTTGCCTCCGGATTGCCCCCCACCTCACGTGAGCCATGTAACCCATGGTAGATATATCACCTCTGTGGCCAGTCATTGGCTGCAGGGGCCACGTGATCTGCATCAAACAAAGTTTACGCACAGAGACTGGAGAGAGGCAGCTGTTGCAAGGGGCCAAAGAAGTTGGAACCCAGCGGAGCGGCTTGGAAACGTAAGTATACGTCCCTCCACAAGATGAACAACCCAGTAATGCTTCTGTTGCCTATTTGCATCTTCTGGCACAGTTTTTGTTGTTGATTTTACTACAGACCTACACACACTATATATAGTTTTCTTTTTTAGTCTTTAATAAAAACAGAGAGGGTCATTTCTGAAGCTATTTCTGCCAGTATTGTGACATTAAAAAGTAGCAAATTATGGCATATGCCATATTTGCATCATAACGTGCAACTTTTTTAGCATCTCAACATTTTTCTAAAGTGGTGAAACAGGGGAGCCTTCCACAGCCAACTATATCTTATGCCAGAAACTGGTTATAGCTGGAATTATAGCCCAAGTCTACCGGATGCCAGAGTTGTGCCTAATTTATTAAGAGGCGTATCTTACTCCAGGGCACAGGAGATCAAGACTGGTGTATGGGAATGCCAGTCTTGATAAATGGCCCCCACAGTTCAAAAGAAAATCTGATACCTGTAGCTCAGGCAGTAACGTTGATCATTACCAATGAAAGGTGTCGTGTGGTTGAAAGAGCTTCATCTTAGATTGCAGGTTCCCCTGCCAGGAGGTCACTGTGGGTATCTCACTAGTGAGAGAAAGTTTTTCAAGAAGGAGAGACAAGGTATGGCAAGGGAAGCAAAAGGAGCAAGGGTGCACAGATTGGCTTGGGCCTGCCCATGGTGCACTGAATTGCTCATTTGCATTAAAAGTTCTCTTTCCCCATGAATGAAGCAACAGATCATTAAGTGAAAGGTATCATTACATTCAGCTGAGCTAGCCCTACATGGCACTCTGGGTTTAACAGTGAGTTTTCTGAACTGTATGTATGTACAAATAAATTGAACTTCAATTATTACATATGGATGATGATTTTTTTATATATATTTTTTTAAGTATACAATATCTACGTTAAGGTCAGGCTGTGAACATTTTCAAACCAACATGGATGAATCTATGATATTTGCAACTTCTAATCTATACCCATAGTAATACATATTCATTACATATTACATTTTGTGCATATAAATCTAATACCCCAACATAAATTTTATAGTGCACATAAGACAAGCTAATTTTTTTTTCTTTTTTTCTTCTTCTACAGATTGAGGCTTTCTATACAAACCTAAAGTACAGTGATGACAAACTCATGACAGACAATTTCAGGCCTATTCAAAAGCTGAATGAAAGAACTATCTATACTTCTGGCGTTGATGCGATCTTACCTTACAGTAGATATTTGCTGATCTCATTGCTTGTGTTTTATTTAACATCAGTATCCTAAAGGGGGTCAGCCTCCACCTTAAACTCATGTTGAGTTGGTACATAGTAATACTCTAAGGTTTTCCCACTGCATATACCATTTAGCTCCTTCCTCCCTTTGCCAAGGCTTAGTAAGAAGCACACATCTCAGGCACAAATTTATTAATAAGACGTCTCCAAATTCCACATTGTATTATAACCATGTATACAATCACAATGTAATTAATACAGGTTATGTAAAATAAACCTAAAACAATTAATATATAGTATATATGAGTGCATAGAATATATGAATATGTTGTAAGTTATTTTTTACATTTTAGACTAAGACTATAAACATAGTTAAAGGGGTTGTCTGATATTTTCATATTGATGGCCTATCCTTAGGACACAAATATCAGATCAGCCGTTTGTAGAGGCCATAGAGGTCCTTTTCATAGGCCAATGAGTGGCATTCATTGGTCACAAGGCCTATGCACCTATCTAAGTGAATGGGAGTGAGCTGCAATGCCAGGCACAACCATTATACAATGGATGGCACTGTGCTTGGTAAGCTGCGAGGAGGCCTCATCAAACATCGGATCAGCAAGGGTACCAGGAGTCGGACCACACTGATCTGATATTGATGACCCATCCTTAGGATAGGTCATCAATATCAAACACCTAGAAAACCCCTTTAATTATCCAATATACACTGGAATAAAATCCGTAGTTATAAAAATATGCAATGTTTTCTATTTTGAAGGGTATAAATATTAAACACATAAAATAAATCTCAGGTCGATATACCGTACTGTAGTTTTTTTCATACCTTAATAGTAATGATGCCAACTGTTACCTAGTATATGAATATTTACTTTGGACAACAAACTATTTGTCCCACTGAAGATTGTAAGCTCAGACGAGCGAAGAAACTGTGACTATATATAAATGATATGTATGCACTAAGGTCTGATACGTATAAAATGTGTTACTGTTCACTGGAATCATCTGCATCTTGTAACCACTTGTTCTGCATTTCTTTTACTAAATGTGCACTATTGCTCTAAAGGGACTTGCGTGTAAAATGAAATGCTGTCAGAACCTCATCTACTTGGTGCATTTATTATTCTTTTGTACTATGATCTTTAATGGAAAATGCTGATGTTATTATATACATAAATTATGGATTCTGTGAAAATTGCAATAAATAAAAACATCTTCGGGAAGAAATCAAAGTTGTATTGGGTGCTGTTCTTATGACGTCATTTCTATGTAAAATTAAGGATTGTCTTGAAATAGTAACTAAAAGCTCTTTAGATAGCTTTCCATTGGGCAAGATGTTCTTGCACAAATTTTTATAAGACCATCCATAGAAATCTATGGGCTCATACTACCGTAATACATACAATGCTGTATGAAGGCACCAAAGAGCTCTCACACAGAGTGCCTGTGTCTCCATAATGAGGCTTCATGCACACAGTCATGTCTATATTTCAGTCTGCAAACCACGGATACCTTCCATGTGCATCTCCCATTTTTTTACTCCCATCAATATGTCTATGTCTCATCCACAATGCAGGCCAAACAGGACATGTTCTGGACATGATTTGCGGAGCAGCCAAATGGATCTGCAAAGCATACGGATGCAGACCTCCCAAGTGTCCCTCTTTTTGACTCTAGTCCCTCTGTCCCTTTTTGCTACTTAAATATGCCTCTTTTTGATCTGAGGTATAGATTTGCATTGTTACATTTGCAATATTGACCCAGAAGTTGTTTGTCTGGTTCCTATCTGTATATTAGACCCCGTCTGGTTTATTATTTCATTATTTGATACAAATTTGATTACAAAATTTCTATATTCTGACTTTTGCTTTAAACTATTAAAGTGTAAAAATATGCAGGAAAAATGGACTTTCACAATGAACCATAAGTTTTCCCTCTTTGACCATCCAAAATGTTGGGAGGTATGCGGATGTGTTCATGTCCCCATAGAAATGAATGGGTCAGTATGCTATCCACAAAAAACAGATGAAAAATATGTTTGTGTGCATGAAGCCCAAAAACTGTAGGAACATCATTTGCCGGCATATAGGCTCAATGGTCCCAGGTCTGTGGTGCACATGAGGCCAAATACTACATGAATACAATAGAAAAATATGTGGAATACCAAAATAGCAAAATGAAATATTTTTGTAATGCTAAATATTTGTTTTCCTCTAGTTTACATGATATTCAGCTACCACTGTGAAAAGTCACATAGATCATTGTGCTCATAAAGGGTTAAAAGTGAATGCAAAATGCTTTGTCTGGCAACACAGATTTAACCCTAGATGACAGGGTTCTCTTCCAAAAGGGCTTTGTTCAGAGGATTGTATACCATCTGCCTTGACCATTTAAAAGGGTTTCCCAGGATTTTTTAACCGATGACCTATTCCGAGGATAGGGCATCAGTATCTGATCGGCCGGGGTCCGAAACCGCCGCTGCCTTCTTGCAGCTTACCAAGCACAACACCGTACATTGTATAGCAGTTGTGATTAGTATCACGCTCAGCCCCATTCACTTCTATGGGGCTGAGCTGCTTGTAGGCCACGTGACACATGAACGTGTCATCACTCGGCCTAGAAAAAGCAGAGAGAAGGCCACAGTGCACAAAAGAGTGCTGCTGTCTTCTTAAACAGCTGATCGAGGGGGGTCCCGGGTGTCGGACCCCCACCGATCAGATACTGATAACCTGTACAGAAGATAGGTTATCAGTATAAAATTCTTGAAAAACCCTTTTAAGGCCTATGAAAACTCTTGCCCTGGTCCTACATTTAGGTCCAGAGCTGCATTTTCACTTCTGCAAGCTTATGAAGTTTGCATACTTTCTTCTGGTGATTTCTGTTGATGTCATTGATCCAGGGAGGTATTCTCATTGCCTGATTGGAGTCGGGAAGGAATTTTTTTTCCCTAAAAATGAGGAAAATTGGCTTCTACCAGACTGAACTGGATTTACATGTCTTTTTTCAGCCTTATAAACTGTTACTGTATACAAGTTCAAGAAAGTATAAACTTTACACCAAGCACTGTATAATAATCCAGATAGCAAGAATGGCTCCTGTTGTATTAAAGGAGCTTAGCTAAGGTTTTAGAAATTTGTGGTCAACACACTTGTCAGATGTTTCTAATGACATTGACAACCATCAGTACTGTGAATGCAGCTCAGGACTATATAACTTAGGCTACTTTCACACTAGCCTTTCGGTTTTCCGGTATTAAAATCCCTCATAGGGTCTCAATACCGAAAAAATACACTTCCGTTTTGTCCCAATTCATTGTCAATGGGGACAAAAAGTAACTGAACAGAACGGAATGCTCCAAAAAGCATACCGTTCTGTTTGGATGCGTTCCCCTACCAGAGAGCAAACCGCTTTTCATTATGTCATGGGATGCGGAGCAAGATGGATCCATCATGACCCGAAATGCAAGTCAATGGAGATGGATCAGTTTAACTCTGACACAATAGAAAACGGATCTGTCCCCTATTGACTTTCAATGGAGTTCATGACGGATCTGTCTTGGGTATGTTAAAGATAATACAACCAGATCCATTCATAACGGATGCAGATGGTGTATTATCAGTAACGTAAGCGTTTTTGCTGAACCCTGCAGGATCCAGCAAAAACGCTAGTGTGAAAGTAGAGTAAAGGCAGTTGTCTAGGGGAAATAATAAAAATAGGTTTCCCTGGCACCCTAAGACTGAATTCACACGAGCGCATTCCAGACGTGTCATGGTCTGAGTGTGGGTATGGCATCAAACTCACAACACCATAGGCATCTGTGAAGCTAGGAGTTAAACCTGCGGTGGGGCCATACACTGATGCAGGAGGTGGACTACAGGTAGAGTACTAGACAAGGTGCTACTGATTTCAATAGGATTCTAACACAAGCTAAACTACAATCCTAATGTGGGGCTTAATTATTAATGTGTATGACCATTTCAGACACACTTACTGCTCAAGCAGACAGTGGACTGGGTCATCATAAACTAGCTGGGGCATGCTGTGAAGAGGATAGGAGTGGTAGTAGTGGCACAGATAGGAATAGTAGTAGTTCACGGTAGCTGTCCTCACTCTGCAGTGAACGGAGGGCGCACCCTTTCTTTGCTTGAGGAACACGCTGGGCCTTTTGAGGATGTCCACATGGTGGTAGTTGCAGTGCCCTTGAAGGGAACGTTTGGCAGGGTGCGGGACAGGAGGATAGGTGCAGGACTGGATAATAGCAGCAGTGCAATGGTGGTGCAAGGCAATAATCAGGCCATTGTAGGGATAGCAAATCCTGGTTCTTTACTGAGGTAGGTTAGGCAGTTTATAAACAAAGACACTGGTGGCATTCAGCCTCTCCAGAGTAAATCCACAATCTTTCCAAGGCTGAATATAGAATAGCAAACTGCAAGATGTCTGCCACTGAGTCTTTTAACTCCAAACAACTTTCCAAGTCGACCAAACGGGTGCACAATTACAATATGTATTACAGTTCCTACAGCAGGGCGTAGATGATCAAACGGATAGCTAATAATCTGTGATACAAGCATGGTGCGTGCCAAAGCAATATACCTTTTCTGCTAGCAGTAAGGCCTGTTGCCATAAACGCGTGATTTCATTTACTGTCTGTCCTTTGCACCAGTCTTTTATATTGGCCTCCACATCTGTATATTCAGAGGATGGTAACTTTTCAGACCCAGTAAGAAGGCGGATTATATATAGTATATATTTAAGATATATTTATATATAATAATAAATCTGTAGACTCAAAATGGTGGCTCACCTCAGGCAGAGTATATTTATATATAATAATGTCTTAGAAATGTGGCAATCCAGGTAGGAGGGATTTGATCGTGGCTTTGAAATTGACATATATTTGTATATTTTGAATGTCGCCTACATTCAGTATGGAGCAAACTAATAGGAAAATTGCAAAGGTTAAGAATGCTGATGAGTTGGTGAGATGCAGATACAGAATGGCAACAGGTTAACAATTTTGTAGGTAATGCTGATAAAGTAAAAGAGTTTGTCTTCAAAAAAGGCCACAAGGGCATTGTTGTTTTCTGTCTGTTGGATTGAATCCTATTCAAGAGAAGAGTAGGATGTTAGAGGAAAGAGTGCAAGAGTTGAAAGATAAAGTGGAAATGTTGAAAATCAGTGTATGTCATGCTTCTACAATTAATAAGGGACATCAGAAAACTGCACTAGAGAATGAGCGGTTACAAAAAGAGAATGAAGGATTGTTAAACAGATTAAGGGCTCTTTCACACGAGCGGATCCGGCAATCCGGACACAAACTGATGGCATTTGTTAGACGGATCCGGGTGCGGATCTGTCTGACTAATGCAGTGAAATACCGGATCCGTCTCTCCGGTGTCATCCGGAAAAAACGGATCTGGTATGATTTTTTTGCATTTTTAAAGGTCTGCGCATGCTGCGGTGATTTCTCAGTCAAAAAAACGTAATAGGGACTGAACTGATGCATCCTGAACGGATTGCTCTCCATTCAGAAAGCATTAGGATAAAACTGATCAGTTTTTCCGGTATTGAGCTACTGTGACAGAACTCAATACCGGAAAACAAAAACGCTAGTGTGAAAGTATCCTTAGTCGGGTGATCATTCTGAATATCATAGGGAAATACAGTCTTAAAGAGCAGTTGAACATGATGTGTGCTGTGGTTGTTGCGTTAATTGCTCCAGATATAACTGAGAACGCTGAAGATGAGTTGTCTAGGGGAGAGTTGAGCAGGCTAGTGATCTGTTTAATGATTGTAATAAAGATTATGATGTTCCTCCTGTAGCGCCAATATCTGTGCATGTAAAAACTGGAAGGGATGGTGAAGAGCTATTTAAAACTTAGATAGAAACTATGCTTTAAAGTGCTGATGTACTACTATGTTAGAGTTCTCACATCAGCACTGGAAAGCATGGTTTCTAAGTTTTACATAGCTCGTCACCACTTTGATAAATACCCATAGCTCTTCACCAATTTGATAAATGACCCTATATATTACTATATAAATAGGGTCATTTATAAAACTGGTGCAAAGTAGAACTGGCTTAGTTGCCCATAGCAACCAATCAGATTCCATTTTTCACAGCTCCTTTGGAAAATGAAAGGTGAAATCTGATTTATTGCTATAGGCAACTAAGCCAGTTCTACTTTATACCAGTTTGATAAATCTCCCCAAAAAGTTTTTAAGCAAGCTCTTATTAAACAGTCTATCCTAGAGATTAGTAGATTAATAGGGCTAATTGTAAGTCCTGCAAATACTTATGGGAAAGTAATGGACTGTTTAAAAAGAGCAGAGCTTAGGGTGAGAGAACAGCAGAAAGGTGCTAGAAGGCATGTTGCTTCTATAGAGGGGCCTTCTCCACAAAGACCTGGTGTAAGGAGAACTACTGATACCAAAGTATCTTAGCATAGTAAAGAAGAATGCTTTAAAGGGGTTGTTTTATAGGTGCGGGTCCCACTGCTTTCCGTGACCAGGGCCGTCTTTACCAAGGGGAAAAAGAGGCAGCTGCCCCAGGCCCAGTTGCTCCTGGGGGGCCCAAGGCAGCTGCCTCTTGAGCCCTGCTAGCCACTGCCCCGGGTCTCAGGCTGTCAGCTACACAGGGGGTGCTGCTATGCCATTCCTGCCGGCACTGAGTCCAGGCATCGTACTCTGTTAGAGCTGTGAATGTGATCTAGGACCTTAGATGACATCATCACCATGTGACTAGTAACCTAGCAATATTACTGGTCACATGGCTATGAGGTCATCACAGGTCCTAGCAGGAGTGTTGCAGAAGTTAACTGTGGAGCTTTTGTGTGTGAAGATTACATCAGAAAAAGGTGACAGGGGCTGTTATGCTAATATACTGTAAACTACTGTATAGTGGGGTGCTGTATACTGTGTGGGGGCCTGTATACTGTGGAGGCTGTATACTGTGTGGGACTGTATACTGTGGGGGGCCTGTATACTGTGGGGGGGGGGGCCTGTATACTGTGTGGGACTGTATACTGTGTGGGACTGTATACTGTGGGGGCCTGTATACTGTGGGGGGCCTGTATACTATGGGGGGCCTGTATACTGTATACTGTGGGTGGTGTATAGTGTGGAGTGCTATACTGCTGTACTGTATAGTGTGGGGGGCTGTATAGTGTGGGGGGCTGTATCGTGTATAGTTTGGGGTGCTGTATAAGGTGAGATGCTATACTGCTCTACTGTATACTGTGAGGTGTTGTATACTGTGGGGTGCTGTATACTGTGGGCTGCTATACTGCTCTACTATATACTGTGGGGTACTGTATAGTGTGGGGTGCTATACTGCATACTGTGTGGTGCTGTATACTATAGGGTGCTATACTGCATACTGTGGGGTGCTGGGGTGCACTGTAACGCTAGGGTGAGCCGAGCCCTGGTCTCCTTCCTGCAGAGCGGTGCCCACTTCCAACCTGAGCCCAGAGCACTGATCCTGAGCCACTGGAGTCTTCAGAACTGGAAGTATTTACAGTCATTCACTGTACTCTACCAGATGTGTGGATTTTTTTGTGTGTGTGTTGTGGTGGAAGGCGTAATTGCCTGCTAAGGTGTGGAAGGCGGGATCCAGGGGGCCCAAGTAAATTTTTGCCCAGGGTCCAATCAATATTAAAGACGGCCCTGTCCGTGACGCCTGTAGTACGGTTCAAGCATGATAGATGGAATCATTCTGTGATTTTGGTTGCTGTTGATGGAAGCCCACTGCAATCAATGTTGACACAGGAGCTTCTGTATCCATCATGCACACCTTACATCCACAAAGTCATTCTTTGTCTATTGGACACCAAATGGCTTTAGAGTCTTTTTAAGGTTCTCATGCTAAAGCATATAAAGCAAATCCTGCTAAATTGATAATTGAACTGCACATGTATGGGTGCCTGGCAGGAGATGTTGTAGTGCAATGGCCACTGTATGGTGTGGTAGGAGTCAGGAAACCAGGCCAGTGGTAGAGGAATACATTTTTCTTTTTACTTGAGTGCAAAAAAGGAGTTACAGTGCATCCAACAAATTATCTGTACATAGTACAAAACCTTTTCCCAGATGACGAGGTATGGAGGCTTGCAAAGTGGCAAATAATGACACACTTGGTATGCTATCCTGCTTCTCTTATATGGAGATGTTAATTACTACATACCTTTCCACTCCTGACACACCAAGAAGCAGCGGAGAGAGTCATACACCTCTCTAGTTATTAGAGGGAGAAGCAGTTCCGTTACTATCATCCGATTTCCACAGGGCCTATATTTTGAAAAACTTAGGGTAAGACCTGTGTGACCAGCTCATCATTTCTTCAAACCTGCATATCTGGTTAACCTTATCAATCCACTGTGCAGGAGTCGGTGGGAGCAATTGTCGCCAGTGCAGTGGTATAAGACTTTTTGCTGCTGCAGTGAGATGAGAGATTAAATTGGTCTTTGACAGCGTATAATCTGTCTCTGGTTTCGCCAGGAACACCATAACTGGAGTCAAAGTGAGCTGCGACCCGCGTACCTTCTTTATACTTTGTTCTATCTGAGACCAAAAGGGTTGTATCAGGGGAAAAGTCCACCAGATATGCAGATAGGTACCTTCATGAGCTGAACATCTCCAACATGTGTTATCCAAAGCTAAATTGTGCCTCAGCAGAAAGTCGGGGGTTCTATACCAGCGACATAGCAATTTGTAATGGTTCTCTCGTAAGTGTACACAGGTGGAGAATGCATGAGAATGTGTCAAAATAGACTTGGTATCTGCAAATGATAGGGATGTGCCTAATTCCTTTTCCCAAGCTTGGAGATACAGTGGCTTGTCCTTAGTGTGGGGTGAGACAAAGGAGCGTACTAAAAAGGCCATAGTCCTCGCTGATCATGTTGTAACTAACAGAGCTCATTCGAATTCGGTGAGCTCTCTAGACCAGCTATGAAAGCGCGTTGCTAAAGAGCTGTTCCTCTTAAGGTGAGCATAATTAAGAAAGTTGAGAGAGAAAGGCTGGACTACCTCCTGAATGTCTGATTGTTTGGGCATGGTGCCTTTAGGCAATAGTTGAGCGAAAGGGAACCTATTGAGTAGCTGCCACATTGTCTCGTATGGCTGCACAGGTTTTCCAATAACTATAGGGAGCAGGCATTAACGGAGAAGGGGTAGGTGATAGCTCTGGTCCAATTGCCTGCCACACTTCACAAATCCCTTGTATCATTGGGTCAAAGTCTGATTTTTACTGCGTTGTGGACGGAAGCCAGAGATCCCTAAGGAAATTATCTCCCAGGGATGTTTGTGCTATAGTCTTGATTTCCTAGGTCTCCTGCCTGCCTACATAGCATAAGAATGCTTGCTTCAATGTCTTAAAGAAAGTTGCAGGTAATCTGATAGGTTTCATCTGCATACGATATAATACCTTTGGGAGAATGTAGCTTTTTATCAGATTGATTCTGCCCATCCAGGAGATCATGGGTAGATCATAGGCCTTCAAGAACCCTGAAACCTCAGTTTACAATAGGGTGAAATTAAGGTCATACAGCTAGAGAGATGACTTGGAACTCTTACCCCTAGAAATTTAATGGAGCCAGAGCACCACATAAAGGGTGTGGATGATTTAATATCCTGTACCTCTGAATGTGTTAGGGTGATGTTCATCACTTTGGATTTGTTAGCATTCATTTTAAAAATCGACAGGCAGCCAAGGTGGTTCAAGAGTCTAGCTACTGCCAGAAAACCAGAATGTGGATTAGTAATCACAAATAACAATCATGAGAAAAAGCCAGAAATTTTCATTCAGATCTCCCGCATCTATATCCCTTGATATCTGGCACTTGTCGAATAGCTTGTAAGAGAGCTTCCGCTACCAGTATAAATAAAGTAGGGGAGAGCGGCAGCCCTGATGAGTACCATTTTTGACCTCAAAGGTAAGGAACAATGTTCCATTTATTTTGAGTCTGTCGTGAGGTTTAGCATACAGGGTAAAGACCGCATTTAAAAACTGTGTCGGGAAATGGAACTTCAGTATGGTCTTATTCATAAAAGACCAATCCACCCGGTCAAACGCCTTCTCAGCGTTGACTCCCAGCAATGCCAGCGGGGTCTTGGTTTTATGAGCCATATGAACAATGTGGAACAGCTTCCTGGGACAAATCCAGCTGGGATTGTTCTCACCAATAACGGGATGTATGCTTTCATTCTAAAGGCCAACAATTTCACCCAGAATTTCAGATCTTGATTCAGGAGTGAGATTGGCCGATAGCTGCCACATAGCTGGGGATCTTTTCCTTCTTTTGTGATCAGGGTTAGGGTACTTTCACACTAGCGTTTTTCTTTTCCAGCATAGAGTTCCGTCCTAGGGGCTCTATACCGGAAAAGAACTGATCAGTTATATCCCCATGCATTCTGAATGGAGAGCAATCCGTTCAGGATGCATCAGGATGTTTTCAGTTCAGTCTTTTTGACTGTTCAGGAAGGAGATAATACCGCAGCATGCTACGGTTTTATCTCCGGCCCAAAAAACCGAAAAAACTTGCCTGATGCCGGATCCAGCATTTTTTTCATAGGAATGTATTAGTGCCGGATCCGTCATTCAAAATATGGCAATGCCGGATCCGTCCTTACGGTCTGCGCAGACAGGTAAAAAAAATTTAAAAAATATATAACGGATCCGTTTCTCTGGATCAGTCTACAAATGCTTTCCGTTGTCAGGCAGATTGCCGAACCTGGCAGACAGTTCTGGCAACAGAACTGCTTGCCGGATCCCTCTGCCGCAAGTGTGAAAGTACCCTTACATAAGCCTTGTGTTTGCCTGTGAATATGAGCCCCATTTAACAGATCATTACACAGTGTGGTCAAGTGTGGATAAAGTTGGTCGGAGAAAGTTCTATAATAGTGTAGTGAGAGGCCATTCCTCCAGTGATACCGGCCCCACTAGTTCTTTAGCAGCTTGATGGTCTATTGTAGGCAAATTCAAGGTAGCCAAAAAGGACTTTATAGACTGATCTCTAGAGGAAATGGATGTTTGGTGGTCTGACTGCTGTAGGTTGTATAATCCTGCGTAGATGGTTTGAAAGGCTTTAGCGATGTCAGGTGTTGCATTTGCCATTTGACCTTGAGCATTTTTAACTGCTAATATATGAGATAGCGATTTATTTTTCTTAATCATAGATTATATCAGACAGCCTCCTTTATTACCATGTGCATATATCAGCTATTGAAAATATAGATAGCGCTTGGACGATCTGAGGTTAAGTTGGTTTTTAAGATGTTCTCTGACATGTCTTAACTCTACGTGAGCTTCTGATGCTCTAGATCTTTTATGGATGTGTTTAATGGATGCTATCTTTTTAAATGTGTCATCAATGTGTTTTTTCGGCTAATTTCTTATATCTAGAGCTCAACTCTATGAAAACCCTTCTAATATAATATAATCCTTGTGAGTCTCCCATATGGTGGGAAAACTAACCTCAGTGGTCTTAGTATTCATAAAAAAGTATTCTATATGTGAAGTGACTTCTTGTTTCACCTGTGTTTATTTTTTTAAAGTGACTCATTGAGTCTCCAATTCCATGACCAAGGGGTTAGCGCATTCAGTGTGATCATGGTCCAACAGGGAGCGTGATCAGATACAGTAAAAGACCCTATGTTTGATTTCTTTGTGGCCCCTAGCAGAGTTCTAGAGAGCAGGAGGTAGTCCACTCTTTGGTAGCTGTCATTAGGTGCTGAATAAAAGGTGTAGTCCTTAGTGGATGGGTGGTGAGTTCTCCAAACATCCACCAGGTCCAACTCCTGGAGTTTGGCCTGCAGTTTGCTAGGGCTCTTTGTGCCACTTGGGATCTGGCTGTGTTCCCTCTAAGCTGCGCGGGTGCGCGGCTACATAGCTATTATGGTGCCCCGCTCACAAGTTTTTAATGTCCGCTCCGCGCTCACCCTGCTGGTAAAATGACCACACTTATTTCTCCTGCATCCTACTCCTACAGCACGTTCTGTGTGCGGCTCAGTGAGGCGCCGCCTACCCCATATTGACACGCTACTGCTTCCTCCTCCTTCTTTTTCCTACCGGAAGAGGAGGACTGAGCACGCAGCAGCAGGGAGAAGTAACATGGAGGCAGTGGTGCCATCTGAGAGACTAGAGTGAGTCTCTAATGAGCGTATTGTTTTTCTTCTCCCTTCAGCTCAGGGTAAATGTATGAGGAGATGAAGTGTCAGGCTGTCAGCTCAGCATCAGCAATAAGAGTTAGAATGCACTCAGCAGCAATACACTGGCCGCATTGTTTCTCCCTGCTAGCACTAGAATGATGGCCTCCTCATTGTATAAAGGTGATATGCGGTATGATGGTATAACCAGGGAATCTCTGCTCCTGTACATAATTATATATGTATAGCTGCTATTAGTTATACATATTGTAGTTATATAGACCATGATGCTGGTATAACCTAGGTATTATACAGGAGACTCCAACTCACCTAGGTTATACCATCATGCGTCATATCACTATATACAAGAAGATGTATAACTTATACCAGTTGTACATATATAATTATATACAGGAGATACTCAGGTTATACCAGCATGGTCCATATCACTATATACAAGAGGATGTATGACTTATACCAGCTGTATATATATAATTATATACAGGACATACTCAGGTTATACCAACATGGCCCATATCACTATATACAAGAGGATGTATAACTTATACCAGCTGCATATATATAATTATATACAGGAGATACTCAGGTTATACCAACATGGTCCATATCACTATATACAAGAAGATGTATAACTTATACCAGCTGTACATATATAATTATATTTATGGGAGATGCCCAGGTTATACCAGCATTGTCCATATCACTATATACAAGAAGATGTATAACTTGCTGTACATATATAATTATATACAGGAGATACCCAGGTTATACCAGCATGCTTCATATCACTATATGCACAAAGATGTATAACTTATACCCTTATATGAGCTGTACATATATAATTATATACAGGAGATGCCCGGGTTATACCAGCATGGTCCATATCACTATATACAAATTAAGTATAACTTATACCAGCTGTGTATATATACATACATATATATATATATATATATATATATATATATATATATATATTTATACAGTACAGACCAAAAGTTTGGACACACTTTCTCATTCAAAGAGTTTTCTTTATTTTCATGACTATGAAAATTGTAGATTCACACTGAAGGCATCAAAACTATGAATTAACACATGTGAAATTATATACATAACAAAAAAGTGTGAAACAACTGAAAATATGTCATATTCTAGGTTCTTCAAAGTAGCCACCTTTTGCTTTGATTACTGCTTTGCACACTCTTGGCATTCTCTTGATGAGCTTCAAGAGGTAGTCACCTGAAATGGTCTTCCAACAGTCTTGAAGGAGTTCCCAGAGATGCTTAGCACTTGTTGGCCCTTTTGCCTTCACTCTGCGGTCCAGCTCACCCCAAACCATCTCGATTGGGTTCAGGTCCGGTGACTGTGGAGGCCAGGTCACCTTCATGATCAAAGAGCCCTTACACAGCCTGGAGGTGTGTTTGGGGTCATTGTCCTGTTGAAAAATAAATGATGGTCCAACTAAACGCAAACCAGATGGAATAGCATGCCGCTGCAAGATGCTGTGGTAGCCATGCTGGTTCAATATGCCTTCAATTTTGAATAAATCCCCAACAGTGTCACTAGCAAAGCACCCCCACACCATCACACCTCCTCCTCCATGCTTCACGGTGGGAACCAGGCATGTAGAGTCCATCCGTTCACCTTTTCTGCGTCGCACAAAGACACGGTGGTTGGAACCAAAGATCTCAAATTTGGACTCATTAGACCAAAGCACAGATTTCCACTGGTCTAATGTCCATTCCTTGTGTTCTTTAGCCCAAACAAGTCTCTTCTGCTTGTTGCCTGTCCTTAGCAGTGGTTTCCTAGCAGATATTCTACCATGAAGGCCTGATTCACACAGTCTCCTCTTAACAGTTGGTCTAGAGATGTGTCTGCTGCTAGAACTCTGTGTGGCATTGACCTGGTCTCTAATCTGTGCTGCTGTTAACCTGCGATTTCTGAGGCTGGTGACTCGGATGAACTTATCCTCCGCAGCAGAGGTGACTCTTGGTCTTCCTTTCCTGGGGTGGTCCGCATGTGAGCCAGTTTCTTTGTAGCGCTTGATGGTTTTTGTGACTGCACTTGGGGACACTTTCAAAGTTTTCCCAATTTTTCAGACTGACTGACCTTCATTTCTTAAAGTAATGATGGCCACTCGTTTTTCTTTACTTGCTGCTTTTTTCTTGCCATAATACAAATTCTAGTCTATTCAGTAGGACTATCAGCTGTGTATCCACCTGACTTCTCCACAATGCAACTGATGGTCCCAACCCCATTTATAAGGCAAGAAATCCCACTTATTAAACCTGACAGGGCACACCTGTGAAGTGAAAACCATTTCAGGTGACTACCTCTTGAAGCTCATCAAGAGAATGCCAAGAGTGTGCAAAGCAGTAATCAAAGCAAAAGGTGGCTACTTTGAAGAACCTAGAATATGACATATTTTCAGTTGTTTCACACTTTTTTGTTATGTATATAATTCCACATGTGTTAATTCATAGTTTTGATGCCTTCAGTGTGAATCTACAATTTTCATAGTCATGAAAATAAAGAAAACTCTTTGTGTGTCCAAACTTTTGGTCTGTACTGTTTATGATTATATACAACGATTATCTCTTGTTTGATTGTCCTATCGCCCACTTTTGACTAAGCATTATCCATCTCTAAGCCGACCCCGCTCAGCAGCTTCCAAGGCTTAGAGGGGACACTGCTGTTGAGGAGGGTTAAGAACCGTACAATCTCTTTCTAACATTACAATCTCTTTCTATATGACAGTCTTTCTATATGATGGCCCTTTTTTCTGCAGCTGAGGAGGCAACTAAAAGATGGAACTATGCATGTGTGTCAACACCAGAGAACAGAAAAATAATAGGAAGAAAAACAAACAGCAGGTGGCGCTATACAGATACATTTTATTGAATAAATTAGTGGCTATAGTAAATTTTTCATTACATGTCGTTACAAAAGTATTTATATCCAGGTGCTGGTTTGAAAACTACAGAATATTTTTTTGTGGGACAACCCCTTTACACCATTTGTCTAGAAATGCTACTCCAGTCTTTTATGCTACCCCCTTCCCCCACTGGAGCGACTTTGTGACTTTTATTGAACTTTTAAAAAAAAGAACACTAATTGTGATGAAAAGAACAGTAATTGTAATAAACTACTTATCATAGTAAACCTCATCACTTTTCCACACACTTTACAAAAGTAGAAGAGCAGCATAATATGCCATAAAGTCATAAATGTTGGCACAAAACTGGAATTGAGTCATAATTTGTGATAATTCAATGCCAGAAAATGGCAAGGACCTTTGATACATTACCCCCTTAATCTCTGACCCAGTGGCATCAGATGTGCTGGAATTGTTAAGAAGGACACACCTCTTAATAATTGTGGCACATGCCTCTTGATAATGTTGGCACATATTGGGCAGTCTGATGATCCGTCATTAAGGGCACACCAACTACCATCAGGGAGAGAGGAAAGGGTGTGCCCTCTATTTACTGTGCATGGCCCTTAGAGAACCAGGGTGAGGAATTCCACCATGAACTGTGATTACTACTACCACCATCATAGCCACTACCACATAGCCATCCTCATCTACTCCTTGAAGTGGCTGCACTATTACTAAAGATAAAGGATGATAACATATAGCATAGAAATTAAAGGATTGGAGATAAGTATCCAATCACTGAGGGTCCAACCACTGGAACCGCCTTTGATCACAACAATGGAGGTCCCGAAGTGTTCCATAAGAATGTAGTGGTGGTGTGCATGCATGTGCAGGCAAACAATGAAGAGGCCGCAGTGCTCGCATGTGCGCCACAGCTACTTTAAAAAGTTGATCGTTAGGGGTGCTGTTGTTTGGACCCCAACCAATATGATATTTATGGACCATCCATGAACAGTTTCAACCCAGAAAATGAAAGTTAAAAATATGGGAAGGCTCACCCCTTGCCAACAGGGAAAAGGTGCTCCAAACTAATATTGATGCACCATTAATAATGAATTAAGGAAAATCGTATAAAAAGTAGTTGGGCACTCATACAGTCGGAAGCACATGGAAAGAACATAGGAATCCCATAATATTTATTTTATTAATCTAAAAAAATTATAAATACTAACAAGGAATCTAAACTGCAGACAATCACATCTAAAACTTAGATAAAAATAAAAAACATGCATAGATAAAAATCAAAGATGATAAGAAGATTGAGTGGCGTCTCCTAATTCACTGCTTTAAAGTACCATGTGACAATTTGTAAGCAAGTAGTTACTAACATATAGACACTCTGGCATAAAGTGCCATTAATTAATCTATATAACGATCTATAAGCAAAATGCTCCAGCATATAAAAGCTTCTGCATATAGAAGTTCTCAATACAGTTTGTAAGGATTCCTGCTTATTAGAATTCCCAATACAGTCCATATCCAATCCAGTGACATTGGTTATCTGTACTACTCAATACAACATATACATTTGTGGCGTCCCACGTGTATGATGGAGGTAAGTTTTATTACTGTTTTTATTAATAAGAAATAAATGATAACAGATATGTACTTATCTGAAGATATCCGATCTGGTGATTTATCACTCAGTGGTAGGATCTGTATGCACCGTATAGTAGTCAATTGTTCGGCGTCTTTTGCACCACGAATCTTCGCCGAAGAGCGAGCACCCGGCGTCCCATGTGTTGTAATCTTCACTGATAGTTAGCGCAGGTGTCGTAGGATCGGCGTCTCACGTGCTCAAGATCTTCCACAGATACGGCGATAATATAATAAAGTCCCGAAATGGTCTCTTCCTGGATCCTGTAAGTTCTTATCTTAAGAATATAGCCTTAATATCAAATCATTCATAATTGCATGAAGCGCTTCATTTTTCTTTGGAGATAGACTTACGCACTGTACTCCTATTCTCTCTTAGTATTGTCCTTATTTGTTGTGCAAATAATGGCGAAAACACCAGACGCGTTTTGGAGTGTAGCATTACTCCTTCATCAGTGGGTATATTTGCACAAAATGAATTCCAAATTTATATCCTTCATTGTCAAGTTCATAGGGAAAGCTGGACTGGATTTGGGAACATGGAGATAATTCTTAAAGAGACATTTTTATTCTCAAAATGAAAATGCTACTTTAATGCGGTTCTAATGTGTTTTTTTTATAAGTATTAATGTGTTTTCTAGTATATCATGTTTAGACATCTTATAGATCAAGATCTTCCACAGATACAGCGATATCAGGGATATAGTAATAATAAAGTTATAATAAAGTCCCGAAATGGTCTCTTCCTAGATCCTGTAAGTTCTTATCTTAAGAATATAGCCTTAAGATCAAATCATTCATAATTGCATGAAGCGCTTCATTTTTTTTCGGAGATAGAGTTACGCACTGTACTCATATTCTCTCTTTGTATTGTCCTTATTCGTTGTGCAAATAATGGCGAAAACACCAGACGCGTTTTGGAGTGTAGTATTACTCCTTCATCAGTGGGTATATTTGCACAAAATTAATTGTTGTGCAAATAATGGCGAAAACACCAGACGCGTTTTGGAGTGTAGTATTACTCCTTCATCAGTGGGTATATTTGCACAAAATTAATTCCAAATTTATATCCTTCATTGTCAAGTTCATAGGGAAAGCTGGACTGGATTTGGGAACATGGAGATAATTCTTAAAGAGATATTTTTATTCTCAAAATGACAATGCTACTTTAATGCGGTTCTAATGCGTTTTTTAAGTATTAATGCGTTTTCTAGTATGTCATGTTTAGACAACTTATAGATCATTGTCAATGTGTTTTTAAATCGTAAAAATATTGCCTTTTATAAAAAAAACAATTAAAATGTAAACATAAAAAGAAGAAACGTAAAAACATTTCTATCACTATATATGGGATACAACTGTAAAGTAGCGTACATGTATATATATATATATATATATAGGATACATTAGTATTCCCTATATTTTGTTTCTTTTCATTTTGTGGATCACTATAAATGATATATTCATATCAGCTGTGGATTCCATAATAATGTGGATGGTGGGAGCCCTCCACTAAGGGGGACCACGCTGATACTGAACAGTCATCGTTCCCCGTCAATAGGGGGCACCTATCATGGGAATCAGAGAAAGCCGTTGGCGTTCAATCCATCAGGTAGGAGGCTGCCAAATTCGAAAATCCATCTGGATTATTCTCTTGACATTCTGGCAACATGGTCGCCCCCTTCCGGTGTCGTTCTATTTGTTCGAATGCAGCAAAGGTAAGTCCTTTTGGGTCTTTGTTGTGCATTAATTTAAAATGTCTAGATAGGGAATGTTTCTCATAACCATTTTAAATTTTTGTGATATGTTTAGCTATTCTGACTCTCAGGGGCCTTTTAGTCCTCGCAATATATTGTTTAGAACACAGACATTGGATGGTAGTTTACGCTCGAGGAATTGCATGTTAAGAAATGTTAACATTAAACGAAAAAGAGTTCTGTGTTGAGTGAATGCTAGTTGTTTTCTTTGAAACCCACTCATGTTTAGCCACTTATGAAGTGATCTGTCATTCTTTCTGGGGTATTTAATAAACAGAGCTATCTTCAATCCAAGATTTGCAGCCTCTGTGTAAACAATTTGTGGTAGATTGGATATTGATGGTCCTATCACTTTATCTTTTTGGATAAAATGTCAATTTTTTTTATTATATATTCAATCTTTTTATGTTGTGCATTATAGGGCAGAATTATTCGAGGTGTCTCTTCCTGATTCTTTTTAATTGTCTTTGTACCAGTCACACAAAAAAAGATTAAAAAAGTAATTTTTTTATCTTAAATTGATCCATTATTTGTATGGCTTCTTACTCACTAATGTGCCTTTATTTCCATCCACAGGCAGCATTCTGGTGCACGTCTAAGGCCCGGCCTAGATCAGCCAGTCTTGGGTGGGGCTCAGAGCTCTCTGCCTCCTCCCATTGTATGCATGGTCACATGCTGGAGGTTACTGGGAGATTGCTTTGAGTCGGACCTTGCGCTCCTGTAATTCGCCCACTGGCTCCTGGTATTGCCCATTAGGATGTACATACAAATTCTCCAACATTTTAATAATTTGTGTTGTATCTTTAATATAGGAGTTTGTTTTCTTCACTGCTGGTTGAATTTGTTTCTCAATATATTGAGACAGGTTTGCTGTCAAAGATATCGACCTCCATCTCTAGTAATATGTAAATCCCAAAATTCTGTGCATTGTTTGTCAACACTTGACGAAAAAAGCAAATTACACTGATTAGTGTTTATTTCATCCAAAAATATTGACAATTCAGCTCTTCCACTTGTCCAGATGAAAATAACATCATTGATGTATCTTTGCCAGAGCACCAGGTCTGTCCCCAGCCTTGACGCAATATGGTGCTGTTCCCAATGTGCCATGAATAGGTTGGCATAGCTGGGGGCAAACCTGGTACTCATGGCAGTCCCATAAATTTGAAGATAATATTCTCTCTCAAAATAAAATTAATTGTGGGTCAATATGAAATCCACACCATCCACCAGAAACTGAATTTGTTCATCACCCAAGTCTCCACTCAATTCCAATTGGGATTTCATCACTAACTTTCCTTGATTATGATCAATAATCATGTAGAGTGATTGGACATCCAAAGTACCAATTATCCAATTAGGATGTACATCTAAATTCTCCAACATTTTAATAATTTAAAAAAATCCTAATTCTATAGGAGTGTTTTCTTCACTGCTGGTTGAATTTGTTTCTCAATACTCACCGCTCATAATAATTTTGGCATACAACTCATGAAAACCCAAATTTCCTATCTCAAAAAATTAGCATATTTCATCCGACCAATAAAAGAAAAGTGTTTTTAATACAAAAAAAGTCAACCTTCAAATAATTATGTTCAGTTATGCACTCAATACTTGGTCGGGAATCCTTTTGCAGAAATGACTGCTTCAATGCGGCGTGGCATGGAGGCAATCAGCCTGTGGCACTGCTGAGGTGTTATGGAGGCCCAGGATGCTTCGATAGCGGCCTTAAGCTCATCCAGAGTGTTGGGTCTTGCGTCTCTCAACTTTCTCTTCCCAATATCTCACAGATTCTCTATGGGGTTCAGGTCAGGAGAGTTGGCAGGCCAATTGAGCACAGTAATACCATGGTCAGTAAACCATTTACCAGTGGTTTTGGCACTGTGAGCAGGTGCCAGGTCGTGCTGAAAAATGAAATCTTCATCTCCATAAAGCTTTTCAGCAGATGGAAGCATGAAGTGCTCCAAAATCTCCTGATAGCTAGCTGCATTGACCCTGCCCTTGATAAAACACAGTGGACCAACACCAGCAGCTGACATGGCAACCCAGACCATCACTGACTGTGGGTACTTGACACTGGACTTCAGGCATTTTGGCATTTCCCTCTTCCCAGTCTTCCTCCAGACTCTGGCACCTTGATTTCCGAATGACATGCAACAGTCCAGTGCTGCTTCTCTGTAGCCCAGGTCAGGCGCTTCTGACGCTGTTTCTGGTTCAAAAGTGGCATGACCTGGGGAATGCGGCACCTGTAGCCAATTTCCTGCACACGCCTGTACACGGTGGCTCTGGATGTTTCTACTCCAGACTCAGTCCACTGCTTCCGCAGGTCCCCCAAGGTCTGGAATCGGTCCTTCTCCACAATCTTCCTCAGGGTCCGGTCACCTCTTCTCGTTGTGTAGCGTTTTCTGCCACACTTTTTCCTTCCCACAGACTTCCCACTGAGGTGCCTTGATACAGCACTCTGGGAACAGCCTATTCGTTCAGAAATTTCTTTCTGTGTCTTACCCTCTTGCTTGAGGGTGTCAATGATGGCCTTCTGGACAGCAGTCAGGTCGGCAGTCTTACCCATGATTGCGGTTTTGAGTAATGAACCAGGCTGGGAGTTTTTAAAAGCCTCAGGAATCTTTTGCATGTGTTTAGAGTTAATTAGTTGATTCAGATGATTAGGTTAATAGCTAGTTTAGAGAACCTTTTCATGATATGCTAATTTTTTTAGATAGGAATTTGGGGTTTTCATGAGCTATATGCCAAAATCATCAATATTAAAACAATAAAAGGCTTGAACTACTTCAGTTGGTGTGTAAAGAATCTAAAATATATGAAAGTCTAATGTTTATCAGTACATTACAGAAAATTATGAACTTTATCACAATATGCTAATTTTTTGAGAAGGACCTGTATACATGTATGCTACTTTACAGTTGTATCCCATATATAGTGATAGAAATGTTTTTACATTTCTTCTTTTTATGTTTACATTTTAATTGTTGTTTTTTGATATAAGGCAATATTTTTACGATTTAAAAACACATTGACAATGATCTATATGTTGTCTAAACATGATATACTAGAAAACGCATTAATACTTAAAAAAACGCATTAGAACCGCATTAAAGTAGCATTGTCATTTTGAGAATAAAAATATCTCTTTAAGAATTATCTTCATGTTCCCAAATCCAGTCCAGCTTTCCCTATAAACTTGACAATGAAGGATACAAATTTGGAATTCATTTTGTGCAAATATACCCACTGATGAAGGAGTAATGCTACACTCCAAAACGCGTCTGGTGTTTTCACCATTATTTTCACAACGAATAAGGACAATACAAAGAGAGAATATAAGTACAGTGCGTAAGTCTATCTCCAAAGAAAAATGAAGCGCTTCATGCAATTATGAATGATTTGATCTTAAGGCTATATTCTTAAGATAAGAACTTACAGGATCCAGGAAGAGACCATATCGGGACTTTATTATAACTTTATTATTACTATATCCCTGATATCGCTGTATCTGTGGAAGATCTTGAGCACGTGAGACGCCGATCCCACGATACCTGCGCTAACTGTCCGCGAAGATTACAACATGTGGTGCTCGCTCTTCGGCAAAGACTCGTGGTGCAAAAGACGCCGAACACTTGACTACTAAGTACATATCTGTTATAATGTATTTCTTATTAATAGAAACAGTAATAAAACCTACCTCCATCATACACGTGGGACGCCACGAATGTATATGTTGTATTGAAAAAACCGTAAATCGAATACAGCGGCTCACCCCTATCACGTATGGGTAGGTGCTCACCCTCTGGTCCTACCCTCAGGACCCCAAAGAATTCAAAAGGTAATAGGTAAAATGAGGGGGCACACACACCAGGGAAACAATTTGGAAACAATTGATGGATGAATAATTAATATTTATTACTCTAAAAACACTCCCCTAAAAAGATATATATGAAACATACATCAAATTATATTAATAGCAACCTATAATTAATTAGCATATAAGTCCACTGGTATGGGTAATAATGTCTACTGTTCAGCTGCAGTGCTCTGGATAGTACTGTGGGTACAATAAAATAAAGTTCATCCAAATAGTGTCCCAATTCGTACGGTGCTGTAGCACAAACAAGTATGCAGTATCCAGAAGATGACTCCAACAGGTGTATTCAATTTCAATGCAATGGAACAGTACTGCTGACTATATAGCAATGTCCAGTATTCAGAATAGCATGCGTGAATATTTGCACAGATCCTCAGATTACTCACAGTGTCCAGCCGCTTGCAGTCTCCCGGTCTCACCCGGTCTCACCCCTCCTTGTTGCACGGCTGTAGCGCTGATTTTCCAGGTAGCCGAACACGGCCGTCTGTGGCGTCCCACGTGACCTGATGCTCTGGGGTTCCGGGCGGACGCTTCGATGACGTCACTGCTATGCGGCGGTAATTTCAAATCTGATAGCGGATCTCTTGTGCTGGCAACTTGATATTAAGTTTCTTTATCCTTTATTCTTTTGCTTTCCTTGAATCCACGCTCACTCCACAATGCCAGACGCGTTTCGGGGTCTTACGCCCCTTCCTCAGTGGCCACCGAGTGAGTGGATTCTCACTCCTTATATATGGTGTATACCCTCCCACAATAGCGCTTTCCTCAGCTTATTTCAATATGGGGGATAAGATTTAATTACTGCTGCTTTTCAATGTTGAATTCAGGTTTAAAACATACTTAAAAAGATACTTAATAAATACAAAATAAATATTTACTCCCCATTCATTAATTATAAAACATATTTGTTGACATGTATATAGAAAAATATAAGAATACATTTGTAGACATATATATATAAAATATTTCTATTAAAATATAAAAAATATATTCTTGGCATAGGACTGCAAGGTCAAAACTGCGTTTTTTGGAAAAACCGCATTGAAAACGCAACAATATGAATTGCGCTCTCCCTGCAGTTTCTGCATTCCTATGTTATATAAAGTCAGGCAATCTCCCCCAAATTGGACTCGGATTCGGTCACTATAGTCTAAATCCTGTACATGGCTTGAACATTTACTGATTGTATTTCACGTTGCTAGGGTAGTTGATAGTCGTATATAGGAGGAGTCATCCGGTGGGGAGGAGAATCACAGTGTCAATTACTGACCCTCCTGCGATATCTCATCTCCACCGGACAACCCCCCCAACACTCACAGGAACCCAAACACCTCCATCTCCGCATTGAGACCCTTCGGCATGATGGTGTCATACTCAAAAATTCTGCGGGACTCCTGTCGTGACATGTGGGCAATGTGGTTCCCTCCTCTCCACATTTTCTTAACTCTTTCTATGGCAGTGAATTTTAAACCAGTTGGGTCGCAATTATGTTGAATTTTAAAGTGTCTCGATAGGGAATGCGTTTCTAACCCTTTTTTAATATTCGCCACATGTTCAGCTACCCTCTTTTTAAGTGTCCTTTTGGTTCTGCCTATGTATTGTTTCCTACATCCACATTCCAATAGGTATATCACATCGGTGGAATCACAGGTTAGGCACTCTTGTATTTCTACGCTAAATGAATTTGTTGTGGACTTCACCCTTGTTGTTTTTTTGGGGAAACTAGTGATCTTACAATTTGTGCATCTACCACATTTAAAAAATCCATTCGTTGTCAGCCAGTTCTTTTTTTGTTGCTGTTGAGTGTCTTTCCTGCTTTTTACCTATTATATGTTGTATTGAGTAGTGAAGATAACCGATGTCATTGGATTGGATATAATTAATAAATAAATAAGGGCTGCACACACATATAAGCAGTAGAGCTGAGAAATGGGGATCATTCTAAATTCAAGTGGTATTATACCTACTATAAATGGATCAATGGAAGCTCTTAGTGCACATTTTGATCAAACTTGTGTCGGGCCCATCTACCAAGCGTCAAGGTGGCTTCCGCAGACGGGTCCCTATCACTAATATGCCACCTCTCTTGGACTTATCCAAGTCCACATTATCAGGGAAGTGAAGGAACCAGCTACATTTGTACTTTGCTCAGAAGCCCCAGGCAGATGGGCGTTGCTCATTCTAAAAGAGGCGCTACTCTCAGATAAATATTACAAGAAAATGTAGACTGGCATATTCTTATTCATAGTCATAGGTGCATATCCATAAAGCAAACATAATTAATAATAAAAAAAGAATGGCTGCACTCACATATAAGCAGTAAAGCTGAGAAATGGGGATCATTCTAAATTCAAGTGGTATTATACCTACCATAAATGGATCAATGGAAGCTTTTAGCGCACATTTCACTGCCCTGATAATGTGGACTTGAATTTAGAATGATCTCCATTTCTCAGCTTTACTGCTTATATGTGTGTGCAGCCATTATTTTTTAAATTAATTATGCTTGCTTTATGTATATGCACCTATGACTATGAATAAGAATATGCCATTCTAAATTTTCTTGTAATATTGGATTGGATATGGACTGTATTGGGAATTCTAATAAGCAGGAATCCTTACAAACTGTATTGGGAACTTCTATATGCTGGAGCGTTTATATGCTGGAGCGTTTATATGCTACTAACAACTGGCTTATAGATCGTTATATATATTAATTAATGGCACTTTATGCCAGAGCGTCTATATGTTAGTAACTACTTGCTTACAAATTGTCACATGGTACTTTAAAGCGGTGAATTAGGATGCATGTTTTTTATTTTTTACATAAGTTTTAGATGTGATTGTCTGCAGTTTAGATTACTTGTTAGTATTTATAATTTTTTTAGATTAATAAAATAAATATTATGGGATTTACATATAGACGGTATACAAACAGTTTTTTTCTCCTCCTTTTAGAAAGGTACCGAGGTCTGCAGATGTCCTATTGTAATAGTGTAAATCCGTATGGTTGTGCTATCCTGCAATGCACAGATTGTACTTACACGGCACTCCACCAACACCATACGGATTTACACTATTACAATTTTTTTACAAGTTGCAGGATATCCACAAATAGGACATCTGCAGACCTCGGTACCTTTCTAAAAGGAGGAGAAAAAAACTGTTTGTATACCGTCTATTTATGATACGCGCGGTCCGAACCCTATATGTAAATTCCATGAAAGTGTGATCGACCCCACAACACTCCTCGGACCTGCAGCGGAATGTTTTGCGGACTGGTAATTAAATATCTTTATTTTTAAAATATTATGGGATACCTATGTTCTTTCCATGTGCTTCTGACTGTATGAGTGCCCAACTACTTTTTATACGATAAACCCAGAAAATCCCTTTAAATCAGCTTCTTTTAGAGGATTTATAGCAATGAGTGCTTCTGCTGTTTATACAAGAAATTCATGAATGTCTTGTTTATTTAAGACACTTTATGAGGGCTATTATACAAAGAAATTCACGTACACAGAACTCCAAGGTGGCCGCTTATACTGTAACATAGTTTGCAGAGGTTTCTGGGGCAGAATCCATGGCAAACGGCAGATTTAAATGGGGATTACTCTTCTAAAAAATAATGAACTTGCATGTCTAATTGTAGGCTTGATCCATGCTCTCCACATAGACTACAGCTACAGTATCAGCCTGCAGCAGGGCATGATGGAAGTTGTACTTTTACAACAGCTGGAGGGCTGCAGGTTAAGCATCCCTGGCATACACAATCCAAAAATAAAGGAAAGACAACACACATGAATGAAGGTGTATAATCCAGTATCATATATATCAACTAATATTATTTTTTATGGTAAACAGTCACTTTATGGCATATAGATTAACAGAAATATGTCAAGTGCAAATAATCCAGCAGTCACACAAGCCAGAAAATAAATAAAGAACATTGAGGCAGACATTTACATTAAAGATAAGACATCTATGACACAGGGAAGGAAAAGAAGAGGAAAATATGAGGGAGGGAAGGGTGAAGAGTCACTTTAAAGGTTTACCTTCTCATCTCCAAATAGTCCTGTACAACTTCCAGAACAGCACTATACATTTACAACACTGGTGGGATGTGCGTACCATAAATGTACATTGTGGGCTCAGGAGCTATGGCCACACTATCTGCAGCGGATGTCAGCTATAAGATATAGTTGACACCATGGGGCAGATTTATCATTCCTTCACTGCAGAATTCTGGCTTCAAAAAGTCGTAAAATAGTGCTTTTGCGACTTTTTTGCAAGCACGTGCGCAGACATTTTGAGACTTTTTTCACTATTAGTGTAGTTAGCTAAGTCTAAAGAGACTTTTAAAAAAAGTTGCAATCTCACTCCAGGAGGAGGGTGCAGTAGGAAAACTGGAGGAGCTTTTCTAGACAAAAATGTTAGGCTTAAGGACAAGCCTAATTTATCAACAACATAAATGTGGCATAAAGAACGCCAATGTAGACTACTGCACAACTGACTTTAAATAATACCCTTATGATAAATTCTTCCCATGCTGCTGAAATTAACTCCTATCTTGGCTGTTTAACCCTGGCACCTAAGTGGTATACAGAGGGAGAGGAATCATCTGGAAGCTCATCAACATGACCCAATGTGATTTCAAGATGCCAATTGATTGCTTTAGCAGCCAGGGGCCTACCAATGGCCCCCTGGTGTGCCATGTACTAGAGCCTATTAGGCCCTGCCGGAGGTATAACCTACTAGGGTTCATGCACACCTCTGTTGGATGTTTTGTGGTCCGTAAATGGCCATGTGCATTCTGCATTTTGCAGAATAAAACAGCTGGCCCCTAATAGAACAGTCATATCCTGGTCTGTAATGCGGACAATAATAGGACATGTTTTTGAGAACTGACATACAAACATACAGAAAAGGAATGCACACAGGGTCATTTCAATTTTTTGCAGCCCCATTGAAGTGAATGGTCCCTCATACAGGCACATAAAAAATATGTTAGTGTGCATGAGCCCTAACACTAATCAGCATAACACACTGCAATTCAGAAGTATTACAGTGTAATATCTAAAATGTCCACTGATTTCCCGGTTGACTCCACTGTTAAACATAGGGAACCCCATAAAATATTTATAAAACAATCCCGGAATTCATGTTTTTTGTTCATCTGGCCTCCTAAAAACAGGAATAAAAAGTAAATAATTTTATGTACTCCAAAATAAAACCAATGGAACCAATGAAAAAAATATTCCATCATGAATCTCTGTCAACAGAAAATAAAACAGTTAGTCTCTTGCAATGCTGTGGCAGAAAACTGTATTTTTCTTTACTTTTATTGTTAAATAGTACTAAAAATAAATAAATAAATAAGTAGCTTTGGCCTAAAAGACAAACTGTCACCTATCATGACATGTCTATTTTAGTAAACAATTGTATTCCACGTGAAATGACAACATGTCTAATAAGTGCTGCCAATATAAGACTTTTCAGGGACACCCCCCCAACTTGTAACACCTAGTTGTACACAGGGACAATTCTAGCTCTTCTGCTGCCTGAGGCAAAAATTTAAATGGTGCCCCCTCCCATAAAAAAATAGAATGAAAGCCAAGTAACCACCAAACTCTAAGACTGTCCTGACAGATCTGGGGCTGTACAAGTACAGATAATGTAGTAGATATAACCTGCAGTTTTATGTAAAACCACAGATAACACTAATGGTGATAATGTTGTAGTTTTACATGCAGTTCTATGTAAAACCACAGATAACACTAGTGTAGATTATGTGGAAGTGTTATCGACGTCCTTAGTGTGTCTCTCCCACAGGACTCCATGCTGGCGGCGCTGCCTCCTCTTCCTTCTTCTTCTTCTTCTTGCCCCGCACAGAATGTCCTGATGCAGCTGCGTCAAGACATAGAAACACTGTGGGCATGCGGATCGTGACACACACACACAGAGAGACAGACACACACACAGAGGGACAGACACACACACAGGGGGACATACACATACACAGAAGGACAGACACATACACAGAGGGACAGACACACATCCAGGGACAGACACACACAAGGACAAACACACACAGGGACACACACACAGATAGGGACACAGACAGGGACACACACAGGGACAGACACACGCAGGGGCACACACAACGACACACACACAGGAACAGACATTACAGGGGCGTTGCTAGGGTCTTAAAACATCAGGGGCAAAAGACCAAGGCATATGTCTCCACTCCACTCCTTCATCCACAGTATATATGCATAGCCCCCCCAACAGTATATATGCACAGCTCCTTCACCCACAGTATACAGCATATGTACAGCTCCTCCACCCACAGTATATTTTCACAGATCTTCCACCCACAGTATATATGCACAGCTCCTTCACCCACAGTATACAGCATATGCACAGCTCCTCCACCCACATTATACAGCATATATGCACAGCTCCTCCACCCCCATTATACAGTATACATGCACAGCTCCTAGAAGCAGTTTGCAGTGTAACACACTGATGGCCCCATAAACAGACATGGATGAAAGTGGACTTACATGTAGCTTCCCTGCATTGCTTGCACTACTCTGTGCTCCTTCAAACTGGCACTGGTTGCTGCTGGACTGGAAGAGGCAATTTACACATCCCTTTTACTGGTACCAGCACTGGTGAGGACAGGACACAGCAGCTCTGTAATCTGCTTGTCCTGTCTGGGATAAGGTGCTCAGCTGCTAGGCCTGCCTAAAGGGGTTCTCCTAATAAAGAAAATTAAAATACGCAAATATTACTTTATTATAATTATATTCCCAAAAACCTTTCATTAGTTATAATGGCTCATTTATTTTGTCTGGGGAGCAATCATTAGGAGAAGCAAAATGGCTACCATCCTGTTAGTACACACAAAACCTGTCCTAATCACACAGCAGGGCAAGTTACTTCATAACACTGAGAGAAAAAGCTGCCTCAACTGACTCCCTGCTCTACATGTCAGGAATTATGTCACGGTACCTTCTGTGACAGAGGTTAGAAGATCGGAGAGTCTAACTGCACGTGAGGTTAACTGACAGTCTCTTGATTCTCAGTGTTGTGGTTTGGTAATGACCACACCTTTTGTCAGGTGCAGCCCGTGGTCCTTACTGCATTCCCTACTTAGTTTTGTCTCACACTTCATACCACGCGGTTGATATTCTCTGCTTGGATTTGGGAGAGTTGGTGTGTGGACCTTACCTGTGTTCCTGCTCATCCATTTTCTATAAGTTAAGTTGTACTGCTCTTTGTATTTGGTTGTTCCCCTGTGCTTGTTGTTACTAGGCCTCAGGGAGATGCTGGTTCGTTCACCTGGTAAGGAACCAGTAGTCTCATTCCCTGCCACTACCTAGGGCATTTGAGGACTCCTAGGGTTTAGTTTCCAGCGTATGTATTTTCCCATCTTCAGGTTCTATACATACTGACAGGAGTCAGGGCCAGGTTTAGGGTCTTCCTAGGAGGTGACCTTTTCCCTCTCCCTAGCTTTGAGGCCTAGCTCTGTGTCCCTCCCCTCCCCTGTATTCGTGACATTACCAACCGCCCAAAAACCGCTATTTTGTTCGGATCAGTGCAGCTATGGATCCTATGTCTGCACTGGTTGGACAGCTGCAGGGTCTGTCTTCTGGTGGTGGATCTGGTGGTGGGTACCAGGCCTGCCCTGAACCTAAGGTTGCCCTCCCGGACAGATTTTCTGGGGGTAGCGACAATTTCCTTTGGTTCAGGGAGTCATGTAAATTGTACTTTAAGCTGTGTCTGTACTCTTCTGGGGATGAGAGTTATTGTGTGGGTATGATCATTTAATTGTTTAAAGGTGACGTCCAGTCTTTGGCTTTTTCTCTGCCGACCGGATCACAGTCCCTACAGTTGGTAGATTAATTTCTTAGAGCCTTGTGTCTTATTTACGATGACCCAGATCGGATCTCTCAGGCCGAGACCAAATTACGTGCTTTACAGCAGGGAGAGCGCTCCGCGGAGACCTATTGCTCTGAATTTAGAAGATGGTCTACGGATACAGAGTGGAATGATCCGGCTCTCTGTAGCCAATTCTGTCAGGGGCTATCTCAGAGGCTTAAGGACGCGTTGGCCTTTCATAAAAATCCTGAGTCATTGGAAGCAGCTATGTCCCTTGCTGTACGTCTTGATAGACGCCTGAGAGAGAGATCTAGGGTTCCTCACCCTAAGGACACACTGTCGAATGATGTGGAGGCTTCCTTTTACACTTGTGGTGGAGCGACACCTGTGGTTACGCCTTGTAACGAGCCTATGCAGTTAGGTGAAGCTACTCCTGGAACTGCTGGCCAGAGCTTTGGTCATATTAAGGGAGTCTGTTTTTGTTGTGGAAAGAAGGTACATTTTGTAAATATATGTCTGTACGTTCAGCGTCAAGGTTAAAAAAAAAAGTTTAATCTCCAACTTACTATTGGTGTGGGTGAGGAGCCAGAAAACTTACTTTTTTCATTTACTGGTAGTACCCAATTTCTCCTGTCGGCCGAGGTGGCGCTAGACTCCGAAACTGTGGGAATTGAGTTGTTTATTGACAGTGGGGCAGGGGTTAACCTAGTTGATGGTCAGTTTGTTCGTATGCATGGTTTGACAACAAATGCATTACACAAAAATATTTCGTTGTTTGCAATTAATTCCGCTCCACTCACTCAAAAATGTTTATCACAAATTGAGCAGGACATCCGTTTAAAGATAGGTAAGTTTCATCAAGAATCCATCTCGTATTTTGTGCTGGAGGGTCTGCCTGTTCCGGTGGTGCTAGGTTTACCATGGTTAAGTAAACATAATCCTACCATCGATTGGCAAGCGAGACAGATTCTTGATTGGAGTGATTATTGCATAGACAACTATCTTTGCACATCGCTTTCTGTTGTAACCACTAAAGCTGTACCTTCCTTTATTTCTGATTTTGCTGATGTATTCTCTGAAAGTAGAGACCAGGAGTTACCCCCACATCGAGAGTATGATTGGCCTATCAACCTTATTCCCGTAGCTAAATCTCGGTTGTATAATCTTTCTGAACCCGAAAGAGCAGCCATGCGAGAGTATATCACCGAGAGTTTGGCTAAGCGACATATTAGACCGTCCAAATCCCCAGTTGATGCACGGTTTTTCTTTGCTAAGAAAAAGGACGGAACTCTTAGGCCGTGTTTGGATTTCCGTGAGCCTAATCGCATTACTGTCTGTGATTCCTATCCCCTTCCTTTGATCCCAGATTTGTTCAATATGATTGTCAGTGCCAAGGTGTTCTCTAAGTTGGATTTGAGAGGGGCATACAATCTGGTAAGGGTCAAGGAGGGGGACGAATGGAAGATGGCCTTTAATACCCCTGAAGATCATTTTGAGAATTTGGTCATGCCTTTTGGGTTGACCAATGCTCCTGCTGTTTTACAACATTTCATCAATGACATCTTTCATCATCTGGTAGGCAGGTTTGTGGTGGTGGTGTATCTGGATGATATTTAAATTTATTCCCCCGACATGAAGAAGCATCAGGATCACGTGAGACAGGTCTTACAGATCCTAGTGGAGAATAAATTGTATGCTAAGATGGAGAAGTGTGTATTTGCGGTTCCGGAAGTGTAATTCCTGGGTTACCTACTCTCATCTTCGGGTTTTTGCATGGATCCGGAAAAAGTCTGTGCTGTGTTGGACTGGGATTGACCCGAAAATCTGAAAGCGGTCATGCGATTTTTGGGGTTCACCAACTGCTACCGTAAATTTATCTTGAATTACTCTATTGTTGTTAAACCATTAACAGATATGACTAAGAAAGGTGCGGATTTCTCAGTCTGGTCTGATGAGGCATTACATGCCTTTTCAGCGGTAAAGGAATGTTTTGCTTCTGCTCCTATACTGGTGCAGCCAGATGTGTCACAGCCATTTATTGTGGAGTTTGACGCATCCGAGGTAGGGGTAGGAGCAGTCTTGTTGCAGGGTCCTTTACCTAGTAAATGGCGCCCATGTGCTTTCTTCTCTAAGAAAATCTCGGCTGCTGAAAAAAATTATGACAGGCAATAGAGATTTGCTGGCCATTAAGTTGGCTTTTGAGGAATGGTGTCATTGGTTGGAAGGAGCGGTTCATCCCATTACGGTAATTACCAATCACAAAAATCGGGTTTACCTGGAGTCAGCTAAACGTCTGAGCCCAAGGCAGGCCAGATGGTCATTGTTTTTTACCAGTTTTAATTTTATTGTCACCTATCGCCCTGGGATTAAGAACGTCAAGGCGGATGCCTTGTCACATAGCTTTCCTGGAGCGGTGATTCGGAAGATCCTGATCCTATCTTGTCTGAAGGGGTAGTAATATCTTCTCTTTATCCCGACCTTGAGGCAGAGGTATTGGAGGCCCAGGGAGATGCACCTGATTCTTGTCCTCCGGCAAAGTTGTTTGTTCCTTCTGAATTACGGCACAAGGTGTTCAAAGAACATCACTATACGGTGCTTACTGGACACCCTGGGAGAAGATCCATGGTTGATCTCATCTCTCGTAGATTCTGGTGGCTGGGGTTGCGTAAATGTGTGGAGGGCTATGTGTCAGCCTGTAGTACTTGTGCACGTCCTAAGGTGACACATACTCGGCGTTCAGGATCCCTACTTCCGTTGTCCCTCCCGCCCAGACCTTGGACTCATTTGTCCATGGACTTTATCACAGATTTGCCGAATTCCTCAGGAAAAACAGTGATTCTAATGGTTGTTGATCTCTTCAGTAAGATGTAGCACTTTATAGCTATAACAGGGCTACCTAATGCTAAAACTTTCACACAAGTGTTTGTTGACAACATCGTATAGCTACATAGTATTCCCTCTGTTGTGGTGTCTTATAGGGGGACTCAGTTTGTCCTTCTCTTCGGCCTTTCACCCTCGGTCGAACAGACAGAGTGAGCGCACTAACCAGAGACTTATCTGAGAGGTTTTTTCTCAGAGAATCAGGAGGAGTGGTCTTATTTTTTGTCTTTGGCCGAGTTCCCCATAAATAACCGTAGACAGAAGTCCACTGATAAGTCGCAGTTTTTTGGGGCATATGGGTTCCATCTGCAGTTTGGCACATTTTCTGGTACTGAGACTTCTGGTATACCTGAAGAGGAAAGATTTTCCTCTTCTTTGTCATCTATTTTGCGGAAAATTCTAAATAATCTGAAAAAGATGGACAAGAAGTATAAACGAATGGCTGACAAGAGACGTATGAGTGGTACGGACCTGAGAGAGGGTGATTCTGTGTGGCTGTCCACAAGAAACAGTTGAAACAGTTGAAAGTACTTTTGTGGAAGTTGGGCCCAAGGTTTATTGGTGCATATAAGATCTCTGCAATTATTAATCCGGTAGCCTTTCGTCTTGATCTTCCGCAGGCTTTAACCACTTCAGCCCCGCTAGGTGAAACCCCCTTCATGACCAGAGCACTTTTTACACTTCGGCACTACACTCCTTTCACCGTTTATCGCTCGGTCATGCAACTTACCACCCAAATGAATTTTACCTCCTTTTCTTCTCACTAATAGAGCTTTCATTTGGTGGTATTTCATTGCTGCTGACATTTTTACTTTTTTTGTTATTAATCAAAATGTAACGATTTTTTTGCAAAAAAATGACATTTTTCACTTTCAGCTGTAAAATTTTGCAAAAAAAACGACATCCATATATAAATTTTTCACCAAATTTATTGTTCTACATGTCTTTGATAAAAAAAAAATGTTTGGGCAAAAAAAAATAATGGTTTGGGTAAAAGTTATAGCATTTACAAACTATGGTACAAAAATGTGAATTTCCGCTTTTTGAAACAGCTCTGACTTTCTGAGCACCTGTCATGATTCCTGAGGTTCTACAATGCCCAAACAGTAGAAAACCCCCACAAATGACCCCATTTCGGAAAGTAGACACCCTAAGGTATTCGCTGATGGGCATAGTGAGTTCATAGAACGTTTTATTTTTTGTCACAAGTTAGCGGAAAATGATGATGATTTTATTTTTTTTATTTTTTCTTACAAAGTCTCATATTCCACTAACTTGCGACAAAAAATAAAAAATTCTAGGAACTTGCCATGCCCCTCACGGAATACCTTGGGGTGTCTTCTTTCCAAAATGGGGTCACTTGTGGGGTAGTTATACTGCCCTGGCAATTTAGGGGCCCAAATGTGTGAGAAGAACTTTGCAATCAAAATGTGTAAAAAATGACCGGTGAAATCCAAAAGGTGCACTTTGGAATATGTGCCCCTTTGCCCACCTTGGCAGCAAATAGTGTGACACATCTGGTATCGCCGTACTCAGGAGAAGTTGGGGCATGTGTTTTGGGGTGTCATTTTACATATACCCATGCTGGGTGAGAAAAATATCTTGGTCAAATGCCAACTTTGTATAAAAAAATGGGAAAAGTTGTCTTTTGCCAAGATATTTCTCTCACCCAGCATGGGTATATGTAAAATGACACCCCAAAACACATTCCCCAACTTCTCCTGAGTACGGCGATACCAGATGTGTCACACTTTTTTGCTGCCAAGGTGGGCAAAGGGGCACATATTCCAAAGTGCACCTTTCAGATTTTGCAGGCCATTTTTTACACATTTTGATTGCAAGGTACTTCTCACACATTTGGGCCCCTAAATTGCCAGGGCAGTATAACTACGCCACAAGTGACCCCATTTTGGAAAGAAGACACCCCAAGGTATTCCGTGAGGGGCATGGCGAGTTCCTAGAATTTTTTATTTTTTGTCACAAGTTAGCGGAAAATGATGATTTTTTTTTTTCTCTTTTTTCCTTACAAAGTCTCATATTCCACTAACTTGCGACAAAAAATAAAAAATTCTAGGAACTCGCCATGCCCCTCACGGAATACCTTGGGGTGTCTTCTTTCCAAAATGGGGTCACTTGTGGCGTAGTTATACTGCCCTGGCAATTTAGGGGCCCAAATGTGTGAGAAGTACTTTGCAATCAAAATCTGTAAAAAATGACCGGTGAAATCCGAAAGGTGCACTTTGGAATATGTGCCCCTTTGCCCACCTTGGCATCAAAAAAGTGTCACACATCTGGTATCGCCGTACTCAGGAGAAGTTGGGGAATGTGTTTTGGGGTGTCATTTTACATATACCCATGCTGGGTGAGAGAAATATCTTGGCAAAAGACAACTTTTCCCATTTTTTTATACAAAGTTGGCATTTGACCAAGATATTTTTCTCACCCAGCATGGGTATATGTAAAATGACACCCCAAAACACATTCCCCAACTTATCCTGAGTACGGCGATACCAGATGTGTCACACTTTTTTGCTGCCAAGGTGGGCAAAGGGGCACATATTCCAAAGTGCACCTTTCGGATTTTGCAGGGCATTTTTTACACATTTTGATTGCAAAGTTCTTCTCACACATTTGGGCCCCTAAATTGCCAGGGCAGTATAACTACGCCACAAGTGACCCCATTTTGGAAAGAAGACACCCCAAGGTATTCCGTGAGGGGCATGGCGAGTTCCTAGAATTTTTTATTTTTTGTCGCAAGTTAGTGGAATATGAGACTTTGTAAGGAAAAAAGAAAAAAAAAAGAAAAATCATCATTTTCCGCTAACTTGTGACAAAAAATAAAAAATTCTAAGAACTCGCCGTGCCCCTCACGGAATACCTTGGGGTGTCTTCTTTCCAAAATGGGGTCACTTGTGGCGTAGTTATACTGCCCTGGCAATTTAGGGGCCCAAATGTGTAAGAAGTACCTTGCAATCAAAATGTGTAAAAAATGGCCTGCGAAATCCAAAAGGTGCACTTTGGAATATGTGCCCCTTTGCCCACCTTGGCTGCAAAAAAGTGTCACACATGTGGTATCGCCGTACTCAGGAGAAGTTGGGCAATGTGTTTTGGGGGGTCATTTTACATATACCCATGCTGGGTGAGAGAAATATCTTGGCAAAAGACAACTTTTCCCATTTTTTTATACAAAGTTGGCATTTGACCAAGATATTTTTCTCACCCAGCATGGGTATATGTAAAATGACACCCCAAAACACATTCACCAACTTCTCCTGAGTACGGCGATACCACATGTGTGACACTTTTTTGCAGCCTAGATGCGCAAAGGGGCCCAAATTCCTTTTAGGAGGGCATTTTTAGACATTTGGATCCCAGGCTTCTTCTCACACTTTCGGGCCCCTAAAAAGCCAGGGCAGTATAAATACCCCACATGTGACCCCACTTTGGAAAGAAGACACCCCAAGGTATTCAATGAGGGGCCTGGCGAGTTCCTAGAATTTTTTTTTTTTTTTGCATATGTTAGCAAATATTGATTTTTTTTTTGTTTTTTTCTCACAAAGTCTCACTTTCCGCTAACTTAGGACAAAAATTTCAATCTTTCATGGACTCAATATGCCCCTCACGGAATACCTTGGGGTGTCTTCTTTCCGAAATGGGGTCACATGTGGGGTATTTATACTGCCCTGGCTTTTTAGGGGCCCTAAAGCGTGAGAAGAAGTCTGGAATATAAATGTCTAAAAATGTTTACGCATTTGGATTCCATGAGGGGTATGGTGAGTTCATGGGAGATTTTATTTTTTGACACAAGTTAGTGGAATATGAGACTTTGTAAGAAAAAACAAAAACAAAAACAAACAAAAAATTTCCGCTAACTTGTGCCAAAAAAAATGTCTGAATGGAGCCTTACCGGGGGGGGTGATCAATGACAGGGGGGTGATCAATGACAGGGGGGTGATCAATGACAGGGGGGTGATCACCCATATAGACTCCCTGATCACCCCCCTGTCATTGATCACCCCCCTGATAAGGCTCCATTCAGACGTCCGTATAATTTTTACGGATCCATGGATCGGATCCGCAAAACACATGCAGACGTCTGAATGGAGCCTTACCGGGGGGGGTGATCAATGACAGGGGGGTGATCAATGACAGGGGGGTGATCAATGACAGGGGGGTGATCACCCATATAGACTCCCTGATCACCCCCCTGTCACTGATCACCCCCCCTGTAAGGCTCCATTCAGACATCCGCATGATTTTTTACGGATCCATGGATACATGGATCGGATCCACAAAACACATGCGGACGTCTGAATGGAGCCTTACAGGGGGGTTATCAATGACAGGGGGTGATCAGGGTGATCAGGGTGATCACCCCCCTGTCAATGATCACCCCCCCTGTAAGGCTCCATTCAGACATCCGCATGATTTTTTACGGATCCATGGATACATGGATCGGATCCACAAAACACATGCGGACGTCTGAATGGAGCCTTACAGGGGGGTTATCAATGACAGGGGGTGATCAGGGTAATCAGGGTGATCACCCCCCTGTCACTGATCACCCCCCCTGTAAGGCTCCATTCAGACATCCGCATGATTTTTTACGGATCCATGGATACATGGATCGGATCCACAAAACACATTCGGACGTCTGAATGGAGCCTTACAGGGGGGTTATCAATGACAGGGGGTGATCAGGGTAATCAGGGTGATCACCCCCCTGTCACTGATCACCCCCCCTGTAAGGCTCCATTCAGACATCCGCATGATTTTTTACGGATCCATGGATACATGGATCGGATCCACAAAACACATGCAGACGTCTGAATGGAGCCTTACAGGGGGGTTATCAATGACAGGGGGTGATCAGGGTGATCAGGGTGATCACCCACCTGTCACTGATCACCCCCCCTGTAAGGCTCCATTTAGACATCCGCATGATTTTTTACGGATCCATGGATACATGGATCGGATCCACAAAACACATGCGGACGTCTGAATGGAGCCTTACAGGGGGGTTATCAATGACAGGGGGTGATCAGGGTGATCAGGGTGATCACCCCCCTGTCACTGATCACCCCCCCTGTAAGGCTCCATTTAGACATCCGCATGATTTTTTACGGATCCATGGATACATGGATCGGATCCACAAAACACATGCGGACGTCTGAATGGAGCCTTACAGGGGGGTTATCAATGACAGGGGGTGATCAGGGTGATCACCCCCCTGTCACTGATCACCCCCCCTGTAAGGCTCCATTCAGACATCCGCATGATTTTTTACGGATCCATGGATACATGGATCGGATCCACAAAACACATGCGGACGTCTGAATGGAGCCTTACAGGGGGGTTATCAATGACAGGGGGTGATCAGGGTGATCAGGGTGATCACCCCCCTGTCACTGATCACCCCCCCTGTAAGGCTCCATTCAGACATCCGCATGATTTTTTACGGATCCATGGATACATGGATCGGATCCACAAAACACATGCGGACGTCTGAATGGAGCTTTACAGGGGGGTGATCAATGACAGGAGGGTGATCAGGGAGTGTATATGGGTGATCACCCGCCTGTCATTGATCACCCCCCTGTAAGGCTCCATTCAGACGTCCGCATGTGTTTTGCGGATCCGATCCATGTATCCATGGATCCGTAAAAATCATGCGGACGTCTGAATGGAGCCTTACAGGGGGGTGATCAATGACAGGGGGGTGATCAATGACAGGGGGTGATCAGGGAGTGTATATGGGTGATCACCCGCCTGTCATTGATCACCCCCCTGTAAGGCTCCATTCAGACGTCCGTATGCTTTTTGCGGATCCGATCCATGTATCCGTGGATCCGTAAAAATCATACGGACGTCTGAACGGAGCCTGACAGAGGGGTGATCAATGACAGGGGGGTGATCAGGGAGTTTATATGGGGTGATCATGGGTGATCAGGGGTTTATAAGGGGTTAATAAGTGACGGGGGGGTGTAGTGTAGTGTTTGGTGCGACTGTACTGACCTACCTAAGTCCTCTGGTGGTCGATCCTAACAAAAGGGACCACCAGAGGACCAGGTAGGAGGTATATTAGACGCTGTTATGAAAACAGCGTCTAATATACCTGTTAGGGGTTAAAAAATTCGGATCTCCAGCCTGCCAGCGAGCGATCGCCGCTGGCAGGCTGGAGATCCACTCGCTTACCTTCCGTTCCTGTGAGCGCGCGCGCCTGTGTGCGCGCGTTCACAGGAAATCCCGGCCCTCGCGAGATGACGCGTATATGCGTCGTTGAGCGCAGGGCTGCCACCTCCGGACCGCACATCTGCGTTAGGCGGTCCGGAGGTGGTTAAAGATTCATAATGTTTTCCACAAATCATTACTGAAGAGATATGTTGAACCTGCTGAACCGTCCGGAGGTTACCCATAGAAGGGGGGGTACTGTCACGGTACCTTCTGTGACAGAGGTTAGAAGATCAGAGAAACTGACTGCACGTGAGGTTAACTGACAGTCTCTTGATTCTCAGTGTTGTGGTTTGGTAATGACCACACCTTTTGTCAGGTGCAGCCCATGGGATTTACTGCATTCCCTACTTAGTTTTGTCTCACACTTCATACCATGCGGTTGATAGTCTCTGCTTGGATTTGGAAGAGTTGGTGTGTGGACCTTACCTGTGTTCCTGCTCATCCATTTTCTATAAGTTAAGTTGTACTGCTCTTTGTATTTGGTTGCTCCCCTGTGCTTGTTGTTACTAGGCCTCAGGGAGACGCTGGTTCGTTCACCTGGTAAGGAACCAGTAGTCTCATTCCCTGCCACTACCTAGGGCATTTTAGGACTCCTAGGGTTTAGGTTCCGGCATATGTATTTTCCCATCTTCAGGTTCTATACATACTGACAGGAGTCAGGGCCAGGTTTAGAGGCTTCCTAGGAGGTGACCTTTTCCCTCTCCCTAGCCTTGAGGCCTAGTTCTGTGTCCCTCCCCTCCGCTGTATTCGTGACAGATTATGATCCTGACTGCAGTTTAATATGATATTTAGCTAAATACTTGTGGAAATGGATCTCATCAGGAGACATGAAGTACAGAGAGAACAGACTGTGGTAATGGAGACTGCATACAAGAGCTGCTGCTTATTAGCCACATTTGCTCATGAACTCCATTCCTACAGAGATTCAGCTAAAGATCTTATCATCTGTATTCAGGATCATAATCACTGACTAGCAGAGCACAGAGGAGGATGAGGCAGCTCTTTACCTTAGTGTTGTGAAATAACTTGTCCTGCTGTGTGATTAGGACAGGTTTTGTGTGTACTAACAGGACAGCAGTCCTTTTTTTCTCTCCTAATGATTGCTCCTTGGACAAAACAAACCATTATATCTAATTAAAGGTATTGGGGAATATATTTATAACAAAGTAATATTTAAGTATTTTCATTTTCTTAATTCCTGGAGAACCCCTTTAGGGGCCGTGATAACTACAGGACGTTCTTCATAGACTTATACTGAGCCACTAGTGCAGGGCTGCTGGCTCATTTACCTACACTAGACTGGCAGTAAATGGAGCTGCTAATTATATGTTTAATGTGCCTCTTGCTAAACTCATATGGAGCTGCCCAGCCAAGGTGGCTTCCGCAGATGGGTCCCTAACACTAAATATGCTGCCTCTCTTTGGAATTATTTAAGCCTACAATATTCAGGGTATTGTAGAGACCAGCTACATACGTACTCTGCTCAAAGCTCTATTGTTTGTATGTATAATGGTGTGCAGCCATCTTGGCTTTTATAATTATGTTTGCTTCATGGATTTGCACCTCTGATTCTGAAGGTTCTAGTCTAAATTCTATTGTGGTATATATTGAGGGTAGTGCCTCTTTTAGACTGAAGACGCCCATCTACCTGGGACTTCTGAGCAGAGTACATATGTAGCTGGTCTCTACACTGCCCTGAATATTGTAGGCTTAAATAAGTCCAAAGAGAGGCAGTATATTTAGTGTCAGGGACCCATCTGCGGAAGCCACCTTGACGCCTGGTAGATGGGCCCGACAAATGTTTGAGCAAATATGTGTGCTAATAGCTTCCATTAACTCATTTATAGTTGGTATTGTACCACTTTTATTTAGAATGACCCCCGTTTATTAGCTCTATTATTTGTATGTATAATGGTGTGCAGTCATCTTGGTTTTTATTATTATATGGATATATTTCTCTCTTCAGTATCTGTACTTTCGCTTTAAGTTATTTAAGCATTTTATAATCGCTCTGAGAGGCATATCTGAGATTTAACCAGTAGTTCTATTAAACCGATAATGTTCTGATAAGCGGTTTGTATGGTTTGCGATATGATTTGCAGAGTTTGGTGGAACTGTAAATAAACATATACAACTGGTCTCAGTATAAAGTTCTGATCACAGTATTAACAATATGAACATCATTTATCCGTTCTAAATACCTATTTGGCCTCTTGTTCCCATAAAACACAGCTCTGACTGGAAGTGACTGTTCAGCTCCTCTTTTGTGGTCTATACTAACTCCAGAAAATTCTACTAGGGACTTTCCCACTCATGCTCAGTATGAGGCTGGCTGTGATTGGTCAAGACTCTTGGGCAGTAACAACAGTTTAACTCTATGCTTTCTGTTGTTAATTCTGCGTTGTCATTGAGTTTATCTTACATTCACTTACTGAATCCTAAAGGTATATTATCTTTCTGCTTCTGTGAACACAATACATAACTGTTATATGACATCCAGAACATTAAGTCACTGTACATAACTCTCTTTCTGTCTTTTATATATAAACATAGGAACTGTATTAAAATTATTGGCAAGTCTAGCCATATAAACATGTAAGCCATATTAGCAACCTAGGACAGGTCTTAGCTGGCCAGCTACACTCCCACCAAGATTACCTCCAATTCTATGTTCTCGGTAGTAGGACCTAAACGGGAATTTCTATTAGGTTCTCAACTTTCTAAGTGTCTTATCACTTTCAAGCAGAACAACTAACTTCTGTAAAGGACGTTCCAACTTGAGTGGAGTGGTGAGATGTTTTCCTTTCTTGTCAAGCTTTGAGTCTCCTATTTGTAACAACACTCTTCTTACTAGTCTGTCTTCATCCTTTTGAACTTGTTGGGTCATTGATGTTATCAACTGTAAGTGGACGACTGTTAACAATAGACATTACTTCATAGAATAGGGTCCTAAGTGAAGCATTTCAGCATTCCGTTTCAATACTGAACTTAACACATTTCTTACAGTTCTGATTTGTCTTTCCCAAACTCCTCCTGTATAGCTTGCATGTGGAGTATTCATATGAAAAATACACTGTTTCTCTAACAAATACTTAGCTACTCTTTCTTTATCAATCTCTTTTAGAGCTTTCCTCAATTCATTCTTTGCTCCAACAAAATTAGATCCTTGGTCAGATCAAAGCTCTCTGACAGTACCTCTAATGTCAGTTGACATACTGTATCTTCTAACATTTCCAGGTGAATCACTCTGGAACTTAGACATGTAAATATTAGTCTATATCTCTTGTACTCCTTGCGGTTCTGCTTGGTGATGAATGGGCCAAAACAATCCATTCTGCTATAAAGAAATGGTGGTGATGGGTTTACACGATCTGCCGGTAAATCTGCAATTCTTTGCTCTTTGGTAGGTCTACGTGCCTTTCTACAGACTACACCTTTACTTATATATTTTGCTATAACTTTGTTTCCCTTTACTATCCAGTAACCACCTGCTCTCAAACAGCTTGAAAAATGTATATGATATTTTGCCTAGAATATGTTGTTGAGCATAACCCTTTATTACAGGAAATTATCAAAGTGTACGTCGGTGGAGAGTGGGCTTCCGTAATCCCTAAGAGTCAGGGGACGAGCATTCAGGTGTCATCAGCCGTTTAGGAGACTCGATGGGAAAGTTTGAGTGCTTCTTGATATCAGCAAAGATTGATGGGTTTTCCTCAGATTTGTACAGTCCGGGCTCCAGCCCAACCACGGGTTTCTTAACAGGCAATGACTCTTTCTCTACAGCAGCTGGTACAGCACTCTGGTACTAAAGTATGCTGATATATCTGGTTACTATGAGCTATCCTTTAAGGGCGTTCCCCTCACAGCAGGCAAACACATCTTCATTATTTGCAGGATACTCTTCTAAATAGGTTTAGATTTTTCCACTGTGACCCGGAAGGCTTGTGTAGTGGATAAGGACAATTCTGCGCACTAACTGTCCATTTGAATCCTGGCACTCAGAAAGCTACTCCTGGTCAATAGTGCATTGCAATATTTATATCCATATTTGTATTTTTGTGGCGTGTACTTGGTGTATTTCAGGAGACGGCGTAGAGATCCACAGCTTCAGTCACTGCAAACGTCGAGTCATAGTGGAAAAATCTAAACCTATTTAGAAGAGTATCCTGCAAAAAATGAAGCAGATGTGTTTGCCTGCTGCGAGGGGAACTGCCATTAAAGGATAGCTCATAGTAACCAGATATATCAGCATACTTTAGTACCAGAGTGCTATAGAGTAAACTTAGGATTACCACCAGGATCCTTTCCTGTAAAGTGTCTACTTTAAAAGAGACAATTCCTTCAACTGCCACTACCTGATAAAAGGATTACAAGTGAACTTATTACTTATGCTATACAAAAAGCTTTCCATTGACGAACTGTACCAACTGTCCAGAGACTATCAATTTTGCAGTAAATGTTAAACTGGTTTATAACAAATGACTCCTCATTCTTACTACTGCTACTCTCAACATTTGCACCTTACGGTGCTGGCGTCACGAACCAGGGACCCAGCCGCAAAAGCACCTAACATCAATTACCATCAAGGGAAAATCAACCAACATCTGTCTGGTGTTCCATGCAACCGAGAGTGCCCCGGAGGATTTTGTGCTGTCTTCCCATCCACTGTACGCCAGCCCAGGGAGGCATCTGCTAACCGTAAGTACATGAACTATTGCACCCATTAGCCCACCGTGAGCCTCACGTGTTTCCCCTGTGGTTTGGTATGCTACAATGAGACCATTTCCAATATCCCTCCCACCTTCAGTATACCATCCTGTAGAACAAGATTAAGCTTGTACAATTGGTGGTTGTTTGGAAGCATTCTAGGTTCTTGACTTAGTCTCTTCAACTCGTCACTGTAGAATCTCTGTTGAACGAGTCTTTCATTCTTTCTTCTACATTCAATGATTCCTTCTTTCTGATTCCCTTTGCCAAACATTGAATTTGAGTTACTACATTTATGACGTATTCCATTTTGAACATCTGGCTAGTCTTGACACTTGGCTGCAGTGCTCGTACAACCTTTACTTCTGGATCACACATAGACAATTCTGTATAACCTTTACTAGGCATTATTTCCTTTTCCCAAAGGAACTCTGGACCTGTGAACCAATTTGAATTCTTCAATTCTGTTAAATTCAGACCTCTTGAAGCATGATCTGCTGAGTTATGCTTTGTATCAATGTGATGCCATTGTTCTGGATTTGTTGTTTCCCGAATTTTCTGAACTCTATTGTCGACAAAGATATGGAATCTTAGAGCTTTGTTGTTTATGTATCCTAGGACAACTTGTGAGTCTGTCCAAAAATATTCCTCATCTATTTTTAATTCCAATACTTCTCTCAGAAACTTGCTTACTGATGCTGAAACTACGGCTGCTGTCAGTTCAAGTCTTGATATTGTCTGAATACTGGTAGAAGAAACTCTGGCTTTCCCCATAACCAGGGCGCAGTGTATTTTTCCTTCTCCTGTCATTCTGATGTAGGAGCACTCACCATAACCATAACTACTGGCATCTGAAAAGTGATGAAGTTCTATTTTCTTGTACTTTCCGAAATCATGAGGTACAAAACATCTGGGTATCCGAACTTCTCTCAAGTTTTGCAAGTCTCTTATCCAACTCTCCCACCTTGGCCTCAAATTTTCAGATATGGGTTCATCCCATCCCTAACTTCTGCCTGCATAATTCTAGCAGTATTTCTCTTGCTCTGAGGATTACTGGGGCCAAGAATCCCAATGGATCAAACATATAATCCACTGTGGAAAGACTGATAACGTCTAGTTGCAGCTTTCTCTTCCGTAGATACTTCAAAGAAGAACTTGTCATTCTCTACATTCCATCCCAATTCAAGTGCATTCTGAACTGGAAGATGATCATAATTGAGATATATGTTCTTCATCGTTGATGCACGTTCAGAGTCACTGATAGATTTCCAGTACTTCTCTGTCGTTTGAGATGAATTTGTGAAGGCGCAGGTTTCCTCTTGTGCATAACTCTTGGCTTTCTTTCACTAGTTTGATTGCAGATTCTGTGGACTCTAGTACTTCTAGTCCTTGAACATGTGGGATAGCGTTGCTGCATGCTTCCAGGAAGTCACCATACTTTTGGAGTCTGAAGTGTTCTTTAAGACCTATTTTAGGCCAGTTATTCAATTTCTCTCTAAAAGGTCATCACTAAGAAATGATGACCATATCTTGCATTCAATTTTTCCCAAGCTTGCTTGTAGGCTTCTTCGTCTTTTCTATAGAAGTTACCTTCAAGAACTTTCTTTGCTTCCCCACCAACATATCTCTGAAGGTAGAACAACTTGTCGACTGGACTGAAGCAATGATGCTCAATGAACATTTCAAAACTTGCCTTCCACTCTATGAACTTCAGTACGTTTCCTGAAAATACAGTAGGTTCCGGAATGGGAAGTCTAGCGAGGACTGTTGCCGTTTGTCTTGCTGGGAAAATAGTTGTAACATTTTCTTGACCGTTGCAGTGACATCTAGGAATAGAATCACCTGGTTCTATTTTCTCACTTAGTTCTGAATTAGATGAGTCCTCTTCTTTATTTTTCCGTTACAGATAGAAGGTAAGTTCACATAACACTGAACTAAGCCTCTCTTTGTCTTTCTGAGTAGGGATGGGAGGATAATGGTTTATTTTCTCATTAAATGCTGGAGATTTCCTTCTATTCTCCTGGGCGTAAGGAGGAAAATAGGAGTCTGTTTCTTCACTTAGTACAGATTTGAACCTAAGACTACTCTGCTTCATATCCTCTTCATGTACCCTAAGTCTGGCTTCCATGATCTTAGCTTTTTTTATGCCTTTCAAAACTTTTCATCTGTTGGCGCTGTGCCTCCATTTTGACTTCCATTTGATAGCACTGCGCATCCTTTTCAGCTATCAGTTGGCGCTGCTCCTTGATGGCAGCTTCCATCTCATTTTCTGCTCTCTTGACATCAAGTTGTTCAGCTAATTCCTTTCTTTTTGCTGAAGTGCTTGAGGACTCTGATATGGGGCTGGCACTTCTGCTAGCGAAGGAAGTCCCACTTGAGATTGTGGTTCCACAAAGGACCTAGGATAGTCTCTCATAAAAAGCTTGTTCATTCTCCTTCTTGCCATAACTTTATAATAGTTTTATGCAGATGATAGTTCTCTCATGAGCTTTACTAAATCTTTAGTGACTGCAGTACATGTGTCCATTTTCCTTACAATATCTTGGGAAGGCATCGTAAATGGCCGCAGGTTGACATATGCTGCCACAATCTCTGATTTAGATTCTTCTACCATCTCTACAATATCTCTCAAGTTCCTTTTTATACTTTCTTGCTTCAGCTTTCTACGAATGATTTTAAAGTATAATTTCCACTTATCAGGCATTCAGGCAAACTTTTTTCTTTCAGTGCTGCTTCTTGTCCCAAAATTTCCAGCATTTTTGGGGTCAATTTTCTGGCACGGGATGAACGTCTTAGTTCATTTGTTTGGGCTATATTTGTTTAGGCAAGACTAATGCTGCATCAGACTCTTCTCACTCAGACAGGTTCTCTTGCTCTTCAACTTCTACCCTATCTATATTTGCATCCTGTAACAGTGGCATGATAATACCAGGCTCAGACATTTTGACTTTAAATGATATAACAATCAATATGAATAATAAAAGATCCTTCACTTTAAATGCAATATTGATAAATGCAGAAATACATGACTTTGACTTTAAATGTAATAGCAATAACTGCAGGCAATAAAACACTTTCACTTTAAGTACTTTAGAGTCGGTGTACTACAAACGGACCTTTGTTCTACTTTAAAGTCTTTTATTCCTAAACACGAAAATGTCTCTTTATGCCAACGCCTATGTGCAATGATAAGTAATAAAAGAAAAGCTCTGACCTTTTTATGAAGAGCAGAATACTGCGATCTGAAGGTTGCTAGAACAAACGTCAGTCTTAAAGGAGACGTATCTTTTCTTGCTTGAACTTGCTCACTCAGCTTCTTTCCATATAGATGCAATTCTGAAGCCAGGGTACGATGCTCTAATTTGCATTCGACTTGCGATGATTGCGATGCACTGGCTTGGATATGCTGCTGCAGGCTTTGGGCCTAATAGCAGGAAACTAGCTGGCTGCAATACGTGGCCTCTTTGTGGATAGCAATTCGGGCACTCTGGCTCTGGACTTTGGCCTCCCACCATGCGTCTCCACCTCTCTTTAGGGATCATAGGAGGGTTTGCCATATCTCTGACTATCTTGCCTTTGCAGTTCTGCCACTTTAAGGGTCAGCTGCAGTTTGACTAATATACACGTTCTATGGCTTCTGTGGTAGCTCCGCTAATGTCTTTACTTTCTCGCTCAAGGAACAGTTGCTGCGCAGCAGTATATGCTGGTGCTCCGCTACTCAAATGCGCTCTTTACTGTACAAGTTGAGGAGCGCTATTGCTTCGCCCTCTGAGGATAATAGTTCCACTGTGACAGGTGCAGCACTATGAAGTGCCTTTTGCGCTGTGGCATTAGAAGAATTTGATATCTCAAACTTTTTAGTCCAACCAGACTGTCTATGGAACTGTAGAATAATTCACGGCACTCGAAATCTTGAAATGGATGAAATAATAATTTTTTCGGAGAATACTGAGGGGACTAAGGGTACATTTACGCCCTAACCTGTTCCAATCTAATAAGGAATATTGCAATAAATTCAAAACTATATTGAATAAATGTTCAATGGACATTATTGTTCTAAGTATTGAGTATCTACAAAAGTCTATCTCAGAGACCCGTGATAAAATTGCAACGATTGAGGCACAACTTGTTTCCACCACCTCTACACAGGAATGGAATGACCTAAAGAAGAAGACAGAGAAAATACTGGAGGACCATAGAAAGTATATTGAACAAACAAAGCGGGCCAAATTTACCCGAGATACAGAAGACTATCAACTAAATCGCATTTATCGCTGGCAATGGCAAGAATCGGAATCTCAGGGTTATCAACAATTTGGGGATTATGCTTCCTCCTCGTCTGGGAGCGAGAGGTCCTCACGGCGCAGGCTATATCGTTTTTTTCCCCGGAGGGGCCACAGAACCAGAAGACGCCCGCAAGGATACGCAGGGGACGACATTCCCGACAAACCAGAACCCTCAATGATTCTGACCAGGTCACAGGTACTAACCTAGTTATTAATATTTCTTCTAGGACCCTGTCTCCAGCTGAATACAGTGTTTTGTCAAAAGGACTGTCTTTCTGCCCAAGGGATTTTTTTCAACCATTTGCATTTATGCAGGACCTGAATAGGTTCTTTAGGTCTCTTTGTTTGAAAGTACACTTTAAAGATGATCGTATTGATGAATCTGTACCACCACTTGTGTCTAATCCTCTGTCCATTGCTCATTTAGGTTTGAGGAACAAAAGCAATTTTATGCCCCCTAAAGTATCACATGCAGTTGAGGCCTTCATCAGTCTGGTGGATAATGAGGTTCAGGCGAATATTGACTCTTTTAGGAAGGGTCATTATCCGTCTCACTCAAATCTTCCAAGTGTCGAATACCTTGCATTACAATCACTTAGAACTGACAAGTCGATTACGATTAAACCAGCGGATAAAGGTGGAGCCATAGTAGTTATGGACACATCCTATTACAAACAAGAGATTAATAGGCAGTTGGCCGACACTGATACATATGAGCTTACATATAATAATCCAACTTTCACTATACAAAAAGAAATACAGTCATATCTTGATTATCATTTGGGGATTGGCACAATTGATCAAGCCACGTATAAGTTTTTACATAATGATTATCCAATAATGCCAGTTATATATGTGTTGCCTAAAATACACAAGAACCTTCAACAACCACCTGGGCGCCCAATAGTGGCGTCGACTGACTCCTTGTTGGCACCACTATCTATCTATTTGGAAAGAGTCCTTACTCCTCTAGTACGGAATACAAAATCATATCTACTTGATACGTCACATTTTTTAGAAATTATCCTCTCTCTAGGCACAATTCCCCCTGATGCACTTTTGGTCACCCTTGAAGTCAGCAGCCTGTACACCTCCATCTCTCATGATGGGGGAGTGCAGGCTGTTCGCAAATCACTGGTGACCACGACTCTTACTAATGACCAACAAACTTTTTGCATTGGATTACTACAATTTGTTTTACAAAAAAATTTCTTTATGTTTGGGGATTATTATTATATCCAAAAGAAAGGTACGGCAATGGGGGCGAATGTGGCCACCCCATATGCCAACCTCTTTATGGCCCAGTTTGAAGAGGATCATGTTTATCCACATTCACTATTTCGAGCCCATGCACTAACATGGCGCCGATTTATTGATGATATCTTTTGTATCTGGACTGGGGATAGGGACTCTTTCCAAACTTTCTATACGCATATTAAACATGTGGTTAAAGATCTCCAATTTACCGCTCATATTGATGAAACCATAATTAACTTTCTTGACACCTCTGTAACCAAGGATTCCACTGGTTCCTTGATAATAGATATCTACACTAAACCAACAGACCGAAATACGCTACTTTTATACTCAAGTTGTCATCCTAGGAACACGAAAGCATCATTACCTCGGTCACAGTTTACTAGAGTGTCAAGAATAGTTAGTGATCCAATAGTGCAACAACAACGTTTGATGGAGATGTCGGATAAGTTTAAAGCACGTGGGTATCCTCGTAGTCTCCTAGAGAAGGAGATCAAATTGATTACTCAGGGGACCCAGGAATTGAGACCTCAAAGAACACAACATTGCACACCTAGAATTCCACTGGTAGTGACATATCATCCGTTTGTACCGAAAATCCAGCGGATCATACAGAAACACTGGCCACTATTGGGTAAATTTTACCCTGATATTAAGGAATTCAATAATCCATTTAGAATGTGTTACAAGCGTCCAAAAAACTTACGCGATACTCTTATTAAAGCGGATATTAGCCCTGAGAAGAAGCCATTAAGACAGACTATGTTGTCCAGTCCAAAAATGGGCACTTTTCCCTGTCTAAATTGTGCACAGTGTACACATGTCATGAAAGGGAGTACCTTCACGCATCCACATACGGGCAAGACATACAAGATAACAGGCTTTTCCACTCACATCTCATCTCATTAAATGCCCATGCGGCCTCGCTTACATTGGGGAGACTTCCCAGTGTGCAAGAGACCGCATCAGCAAACATAAATCTGATATTCGCTGTAGAAAAACAGAACTCCCAATACCTCATCATTTTATTCAGGCCGGTCATCACATAAGTCAACTCAGATTCCAAATTATCGAACATATTCCCCTATCACGTTGAGGCGGAAATCGTAAACTGACACTTCAAAACCGTGAATCATATTGGATTCACGAATTAAAGACACTAGCTCCCTTAGGTTTAAATCGTGATTTTGAATTTTATATACAATGAACTATAACATTCTTCTTTCTTTCTTTTCTATATGACTATTGCAGACTAAATGATAATGTCCAAAGGTAGGATTATTATTATTATTTTTTATGGAACTACAGTATCCTGTTCATGCCCGTTAGATTTAATTAACTAATCTATTAATGTCAACTAATATATTTCAAATATGAACATCTAATATACTAATATAACTACATGTCTGTAATCATTATTTGTTTATTGACTTATTGATTTTGTCTGTAGTCTGCCCTCCGATACTGAGATGATATTTAATTTAATTACATATATTCTGACCTAGTGTTCTAAATTAACTTTGTGTAATTTTCGCATTAGGAATCAATGGTCTTGTTTTTGATCCGATTTCTCATTCTTTCGGATTTTCCCCCAAATTTTTTTGTATTTGCGATTTTTTCATTTCTTGCGACTTTTTACCATTTGCGAATTTTTACCGATTGCGATTTTTTCTCACTTGCAAAAAAAAAATAATTCATTTGCGAATTTTTTTGAGAATTTTTTCCGATTACCGGACTTCCGCTATTCCGATTGCGAATGCGGACATCCGGTTCTATGACGTCTTCCCAGTATCGCGAGACCAGACTCAGTATAAATACCGGACATGCGCAGGCCACTTAGCGCAACGCCACCTTCCTCTAATCAGCTTGTCTCAAGGTATGTAAGTGACATGAATGTATGCAGTTTACTCTACGCATTATTCTCTATGTGTGTTCAGTACTTTATCTTAAACCATTAACTGATTTAGATTCATCCAGTAAGTTAAACTATTGTTGTACTGACACCCATATAGACTCAATGATCAAACTGTCTGCAGCCCTTCTCTTTCTCTTTTTCTTTATATACAAATGTTCAGATTGCGACTGTTCCATGGAGCTCTTACACCTAATATCATACTCATCATACTCATTATACCCATAATCATACTATATCTCTATTGTGAGTATTTCTGATGTAAACTCTTGTGTTTTCATGTACTTGCTTTCACCACTTTGATATTCCTCAATGTTTTTGAAATAGACTATCTATTGATTAATTTCTGTGACTACTATCCCATTATCAGTTTATTTATTATTTTTTTTTATGTACATTTGCAGCTTTGATTATCATAGTAGTATTGTATTATACGATATATATAGATATATGTAAGACTTGCCCCTAGATGTTTGTATATTTTCTTTTTTGTTAAAAGTTCTTATTATTATTTTTTCATATTATCTTTGCATTGTACTGATTGTATGCTATTATAATTAATAGGCCGTGACCAAGGTCCGGGAGGACCGAAACATTGGCCCTTGTAACTGACGTCTATTGGTGGCATTTCAATACAATAAAAATTATTATTTCATCCATTTCAAGATTTCGAGTGCCGTGAATTATTCTATGGTATTATTGGAGGCAATCTCCATCACTGAGCACCGAAGATACCATTTAGTGGAGTACCAGCCATCACTTCTGTTTGTCTATGGAACCGCACTGCTTCACATTCGAAGAACTTTATCCTTTGGTGAAATCATCCACATTATCAGACACCGAACATCAATACTCCCAAACATATGGGTTTCTCTGTAGAGTATCAAAATGACACAATAGTAAAATACCTCTGGTACAGTTTAATATTTCCGTGGTTTTATTATACTCACAAACAGAATAAAATTGCCAGCATATCATAAAACATAATCCGCGTCACAGCTGTGAGGCGGATTATGTTTTATGATATGATGACAATTTTATTCTGTTTGTGAGTATAAAAAAACCAAGGAAATTTTAAACTGTACCGGAGGTATTTTACTATTGTGTGATTTTGATATTCTACAGAGGAACCCATAGAAGTCCGGTTTAAGATCAATGTTGGGAGTATTGATGTCCGGTGTCTGATAATGTTTATGATTGCACCAAAGGATAAAGTTCTTCGAATGTGAAGCAGCGCGTTTCCATAAATATTGCATTGTATCTCTGTGTGAATATACCCACTTCACTTCTGGGAGCTGCGTGATAGGAACAATTTTATTGGAATTTTTGCAACCAGACGGTTTCTCTGCGACAGTCTTGTTTCCTTTGAGCTAATTCTTCTAGCGCCATTCTATGGAAACAGTAGGCTTAAAGAGCACACCAAATGCTTAAAATAACTTCTTTATAAACGTTAACTTGTCTTCCATATATAACACTGCCACCTCCAGAGCAGATAGTCCATGTACAAACACATGTTGCACAAAGTATCACAAAATGGCAGTATGCACAAAATGGTGGTTTAACTATTCAATCTTGTCATTCAACACAAAATGGTGGATATATTTCTCTCTTCAGTATCTGTACTTTCGCTTTAAGTTATTTAGGCACTTTATAATCGCTCTGAGAAGCATATCTGAGATTTAACCAGTAGTTCTATTGAACCGATAATGTTCTGAAAAGCAGTTTGTACGATTTGAGATATGGTTTGCACAGTTTGGTGGAACTATTTGGCCTCTGGTTCCCATAAAACACAGCTCTGACTGGAAGTGACTGTTCAGCTCCTTGTGTTAGTGATAGGATTAAGATAGCTGACTCTAAGAGTAGACGACTCCAGTGTAGAGGAGTAGATCACCCTATGATACAGTCAGGAGATAATCGCATCACATGTGTCTCCTCTCTCCCTATTGTTTCATTAAGACACTGAGGAGGGGATGTCTATTTGCATGCTGTTCATGTTTGATTGAGTTATGTTGTTAGACTTCTTGAACTGTATATATACTGAGTTGGTCTTCAATAAAGATAGTTCTTGATTTCTTTCACCCTCAACATAGTCTCATCTCATGTGTGTGTGGGGGGACAGCTATATTTACTCTGGGGATTGCTATAGGTATTATACTCCCCTAGGATTACAACACGGTTCTACCCACTGGAAGCTGGATCCTGGTCTTGGGCCCAGTGGGTGGAGGACAGCGAGACCCCAGCCAAGCTGTAATGCTGGAAGTGGGGACTACAGTGCTGATGGTGTTCGGTGGAGTGCTTCGAAGTACTCGTGAGCACTAGGAAGCAACGATTGGCAGAGGCACCCAGTCGGGGTGCCAAGCAGTCCGTCACTGTTACAGCACAGCAGTAACACATTTCAGCACGTCTCTGTACTAGATTGACACTGCTTACTCTGACTGTATCAGCGCAGCAAAGCTGTGGATTTTGATCACACAAAGCACAGCTGCACTCATACAGTCAGAGTCAGCACTTTGGTCTGGACAACAGATCAGAGCCGGGGCCATAGCAGTAACTAGCAGTGCAGACCGCCCCTCCTGGAGGCAGACAGAGGAGGACAAGCCACAGGCACTCACAAAGTAGCATCAGCCACAGCCAGGTTGCGCTGATGCCGCCCCTTCAAATACAGGACAAGATGCCATCTGAGGCGAGAGTCTCATCTAGCGGCCCTGGTTGTACATAGATTCTTAAACTTCTAGAAGGAAGATAAGAGGAATGGCACAACTTAATCGTTTTAACAAAAATGCTCCAGAATTGTTATTACATGGAGAATACAAGTAGCTACTAAAACAGACATGTCAGGAAAGGTGACAGGTCATCAGGTGTGCATCAACCTTCATTTAACCCCTTAAGGACGCAGGGCATACTGGTACGCCCTATTTCCCGAGTCCTTAAGGACTCAGGGCGTACCGGTACGTCCTAACTTTAAATAGGCATTCCGGTGCCCCAGGGGTTAATCTGAACAGGATGCCGTCTGAAATCATTCAGCCGGCATCCTGTCACAACGCCAGAGGGGGTCATGTGACCCCCCTGTGTCGGCGATCGCAGCAAACCGCAGGTCAATTTAGACCTGCGGTTTGCTGCGCTTTTTGCAGTTTCTGATCCCCGCGGTCCCTGCCCCGGGGTGTCGCAGGCGGTGGGGGCGTTGCGGGAGGCGGGCGGTGCAGCAGGCGGGATCGCGATCCCCCGCCCGCCTCCCCTTGAAAATTCGTTAGCTTCTAGTGGGTATACCAGGGTGTCAGCACATTGCTGAAACCCTGGTATAAACGGCTGACATCTGTGCAGATGTCAGCTGTTTAACCCTTTCCATACCGCCGTCCGTACGGACCGCGGTATGGAAAAGGTTAACTGTCAGGGTCAGGGAGCTCCCTCCCTCTCCCATCGGGGGGCAGCTGTGCCTTTGCAGCCCCCCGATGGAGAGGGAGAGAGCCCCCCGACAGCCCCCCGCAGCCCTGTGCTTACCCTTCCCCGTCTGCGAAGTTGTGGCAGACGGGGAAGGTTCCCATGGCAACAGGACGCCTTCTCAGGCGTCCTGCTGTCCATGGTGCTGAACAGATCTATGCTAAAGGCATAGATCTGTTCAAAGTGTAAGTAAAATACAGTACAGTACAATATATATTGTACTGTACTGTATTATACAGACATCAGACCCACCGGATCTTCAAGAACCAAGTGGGTCTGGGTCAAAAAAGTAAAAAAAAGTGAAAAAGTTAATATACATTTTTTTTTTATCACTGAATAAAAATAAAATAAAAAAATACACTACACATATTAGGTATCGCCGTGTCCATAAGAGCCTAATCTATAAAACGGTCATGTTACTTTCCCCGCACGGTGAACGCCATAAAAATAAAAAAAATTTAACTATGAGAAAATTGAAATTTTGCCAACCTTACTTCCCCAAAAAGGTAATAAAAGTGATCAAAAAAGTCGCATGTACGCCGAAATAGTACCAATCAAACCGTCATCTCATCCCGCAAAAAATGAGACCCTACTCAAGATAATCGCCCAAAAACTGAAAAAACTATGGCTCTTAGACTATAGAAACACTAAAACATAATTTTTTTTGTTTCAAAAATGAAATCATTGTGTAAAACTTACATAAATAAAAATAAAGTATACATATTAGGTATCGCCGCGTTCGTATCGACCGGTTCTATAAAAATATCACATGACCTAACCCCTCAGATGACCACCGTAAAAAAAAAAAAAACGGTGTAAAAAAAGCCATTTTTTTTGTCATCTTACATCACAAAAAGTGTAATAGCAAGCAATCAAAAAGTCACATGCACCCCAAAATAGTGCCAATCAAACCGCAAAAAAATGAGACCCTACTCAAGATAATCGCCCAAAAACTGAAAAAAAAGTATGGCTCTTAGACTATGGAGACACTAAAACATTCTTTGGGTTTTAAAAATGAAGTTATTGTATAAAACTTACATAAATAAAAAAATTGTATACATATTAGGTATCGCCGCGTCCGTGACAACCTGCTCTATAAAATGACCACATGATCTAACCTGTCAGATGAATGTTGTAAATAACAAAAAAAAACGTGCCAAAAAAGCTATTTCTTGTTACCTTGCCGCACAAAAAGTGTAATATAGAGCAACCAAAAATCATATGTACCCTAAACTAGTACCAACAATGCTGCCACCCTATTCCGTACTTTCTAAAATGGGGTCACTTTTTTAGAGTTTCTACTCTAGGGGTGCATCAGGGGGGCTTTAAATGGGACATGGTGTAAAAAAAACCAGTCCAGCAAAATCTGCCTTCCAAAAACCGTATGGCATTCCTTTCCTTCTGCACCCTGCCATGTGCCCGTACAGCAGTTTACAACCACATATGGGGTGTTTCTGTAAACTACAGAATCAGGGCCATAAATAATGAGTTTTGTTTGGCTGTTAACCCTTGCTTTGTAACTGGAAAAAAAATATTAAAATGGAAAATCTGCCAAAAAAGTGAAATTTTGAAATTGTATCTCTATTTTCCATTAAATCTTGTGCAACACCTAAAGGGTTAACAAAGTTTGTAAAATCAGTTTTGAATACCTTGAGGGGTGTAGTTTCTTAGATGGGGTCACTTTTATGGAGTTTCTACTCTAGGGGTGCATCAGGGGGCTTCAAATGGGACATGGTGTCAAAAAAACAGTCTGGCTTCCAAAAACCATACGGCGCACCTTTCACTCTACGCCCCGCTGTGTGGCCGTACAGTAGTTTACGGCCACATATGGGGTGTTTCTGTAAACGGCAGAGACAGGGCAATAAAGATACAGTCTTGTTTGGCTGTTAACCCTTGCTTTGTTAGTGGAAAAAATGGGTTAAAATGGAAAATTAGGCAAAAAAATGAAATTCTCAAATTTCATCCTCATTTGCCAATAACTCTTGTGCAACACCTAAAGGGTTAACGAAGTTTGTAAAATCAGTTTTGAATACCTTGAGGGGTGTAGTTTATAGAATGGGGTCATTTTTGGGCGGTTTCTATTATGTAAGCCTCGCAAAGTGACTTCAGACCTGTAGTAGTCCCTAAAAATTGGGTTTTTGTAAATTTCTGAAAAATTTCAAGATTTGCTTCTAAACTTCTAAGCCTTGTAACATCCCCCAAAAATTAAATATCATTCCCAAAATAATTCAAACATGAAGTAGACATTTGGGGAATGTTAAGTCATCACAATTTTGGGGGGTATTACTATGTATTACAGAAGTAGAGAAACTGAAACTTTGAAATTTGCAAATTTTTCCAAATTTTTGGTAAATTAGGTATTTTATTATGCAAAAAAATGATTTTTTTTTACTTCATTTTACCAGTGTCATGAAGTACAATATGTGATGAAAAAACAATCACAGAATGGCCTGGATAAGTCAAGGTGTTTTAAAGTTATCAGCACTTAAAGTGACACTGGTCAGATTTGCAAAAAATGGCCAAGTCCTTAAGGTGAAATAGGGCTGAGTCCTTAAGGGGTTAAAATAATCTTTTATGAAGATAGCTGTAATTTTTGCTATGTATCTTTATTGCTCCTATCTTTTTGTTCTGGGCTGTGGTCATATGACCATGCAGCTCTTTTTCATTATGATATGATATGTCCATGGGTACGTCAAAGTAGAAACAGGGGCAGTGATAGGGGAGTGTCTGTAACCAGCTGCATGCGAGGAGATATAAATTTGTTTGGGGGAGCGGAGCTGGAACTGAGGTAGAGGAAGGAAAAGCGCATCATGGGTTTGGTTGGATACAGCAACAGGAAGTGCCTCATACAAGATGTGAATAAACCAGAGATATTTGTCTACATAGTGAAAACAGGTCAACAGTCCAAACTGAAAAAAGCATAAAGATATACATAAGGTAAAGAACTAGTCCTGGAAAACCCCTATAAGGCCTATAAGACTGCACCTTTTTTTTTCTTTTCTCTCTCCTCCTCTCTGTTCCCCTGTTTAACCTTCCGGTGTGGTCGGGGATACCTTTAACTATGAGTCGGACCATCCTAATTATTAGGGTTACTAATATAAGATGCAAAAAGTTTCTTGGAATATTAGGGGTCTAGGAACTGGGGTCAAAAGAATTTCAGTGTTTAATGTGATAAATAAACAGTTGCCAGTAATTATATGTCTCCAAGAGACGCATTTGACTAGAGAAAACACCAAAATTTTGGAGAAGCCCTGGGTACAGCAAGCATTCCATTCTACATATTCTAGGGAGGTTAGTATTGTAATCCATAGGGGCATAAAGATTACTGTAAGGGGGACATTACTGGATAGAGAGGGGCGATTTGTGTTTTTTTGGATTGTATTTTTAATAATAAACCCTGGATAATTGCGAGTGCATATTTTTCACCTCCCTTTACAATGGAGGTATTGTTGAAACTTCATTAATACTCAATAAATAGAAGGGATCGGGCAGTTTTGGTAGTGGGGGACTTTAATATGGTTATGGATTAGGGAGAAGATAGGTGTAGAATAGGATCAACAATGATTCCACTTGTGAAGTCTAGATTAAAAAATATTATGCAAGAATTAGAATGGGTGGATATGTGGAGGTAGTTGAACCCTAGTGCAAGGAAATTTTCTTGCTTTTCTAAAACACATAAAATACTTTCACGTATTGATATGGCTATAGTTAATAGAATTGCAATTCGCTATATAGTTAAAATTAAATATGCACAGCGAGGAGTTTCAGATCACTGCCCACTTATGGTTAATATTTGAGAGGGACAAATAGGTAGAAGAGTACGCGTTAAAATGAGATTAGATTGGATAAGCTAGAGACACATGATAAGATTCAAAAGGAAATTCAAGTATATTTCGAAAAACAAAAACAAGTGCTGGAAGCCCCAATTAAGGTAGAAGAGATAGATAAGATACTTAATTCCATTGCAAAAAAAAGGTCCCCAGGGTTGGATGGTATCCCCTACGAGGTTTATGATACATATAAAAAAGTGTTAGTACCGAAACTGTTGGAAATGTGGAATGCCTCTAGGAGCAATAAGATACTGCCAGATTCACTATGTGAAGCATTGATTACATTGATATTGAAATCAGACAAAAATCCCAACTTAATGGAGTCATATCGTCCGATATCCCTGATAAATACAGATAATAAATTTCTGGCGAAAATATTGGCAAATAGATTAACCACCTCCGGACCGCCTAACGCAGATGTGCGGTCCGGAGGTGGCAGCCCTGCGCACAGTCACGCATATATGCGTCATCTCGCGAGACGCGAGATTTCCTGTGAACGCGCGCACACAGGCGCGCGCGCTCACAGGAACGGAAGGTAAGCGAGTAGATCTCCAGCCTGCCAGCGGCGATCGCTCGCTGGCAGGCTGGAGATCCGAATTTTTTAACCCCTAACAGGTATATTAGACGCTGTTTTCATAACAGCGTCTAATATACCTCCTACCTGGTCCTCTGGTGGTCCCTTTTGTTAGGATCGACCACCAGAGGACTCAGGTAGGTCAGTACAGTCGCACCAAACACCACACTACACTACACTACACTACACCCCCCCGTCACTTATTAACCCCTTATAAACCCCTGATCACCCATGATCACCCCATATAAACTCCCTGATCACCCCCCTGTCATTGATCACCGCCCTGTCATTGATCACCCCCCTGTCAGGCTCCGTTCAGACGTCCGTATGATTTTTACGGATCCACGGATACATGGATCGGATCCGCAAAACGCATACGGACGTCTAAATGGAGCCTTACAGGGGGGTGATCAATGACAGGCGGGTGATCACCCATATACACTCCCTGATCACCCCCTGTCATTGATCACCCCCCTGTCATTGATCACCCCCCTGTAAGGCTCCATTCAGACGTCCGCATGATTTTTACGGATCCATGGATACATGGCTCGGATCCGCAAAACACATGCGGACGTCTGAATGGAGCCTTACAGGGGGGTGATCAATGACAGGCGGGTGATCACCCATATACACTCCCTGATCACCCCCTGTCATTGATCACCCCCCTGTCATTGATCACCCCCCTGTAAGGCTCCATTCAGACGTCCGCATGATTTTTACGGATCCATGGATACATGGATCGGATCCGTAAAACACATGCGGACGTCTGAATGGAGCCTTACAGGGGGTGATCAATGACAGGCGGGTGATCACCCATATACACTCCCTGATCACCCCCCTGTCATTGATCACCCCCCTGTAAGGCTCCATTCAGACGTCCGCATGTGTTTTGTGGATCCGATCCATGTATCCATGGATCCGTAAAAATCATGCGGATGTCTGAATGGAGCCTTACAGGGGGGTGATCAGTGACAGGGGGGTGATCACCCTGATCACCCTGATCACCCCCTGTCATTGATAACCCCCCTGTAAGGCTCCATTCAGACGTCCGCATGCGTTCTGTGGATCCGATCCATGTATCCATGGATCCGTAAAAAATCATGCGGATGTCTGAATGGAGCCTTACAGGGGGGGTGATCAGTGACAGGGGGGTGATCACCCTGATCACCCTGATCACCCCCTGTCATTGATAACCCCCCTGTAAGGCTCCATTCAGACGTCCGCATGTGTTTTGTGGATCCGATCCATGTATCCATGTATCCGTAAAAAATCATGCGGATGTCTAAATGGAGCCTTACAGGGGGGGTGATCAGTGACAGGGGGGTGATCACCCTGATCACCCTGATCACCCCCTGTCATTGATAACCCCCCTGTAAGGCTCCATTCAGACGTCCGCATGTGTTTTGTGGATCCGATCCATGTATCCATGGATCCGTAAAAAATCATGCGGATGTCTGAATGGAGCCTTACAGGGGGGGTGATCAGTGACAGGGGGGTGATCACCCTGATCACCCCCTGTCATTGATAACCCCCCTGTAAGGCTCCATTCAGACGTCCGCATGTGTTTTGTGGATCCGATCCATGTATCCATGGATCCGTAAAAAATCATGCGGATGTCTGAATGGAGCCTTACAGGGGGGGTGATCAGTGACAGGGGGGTGATCACCCTGATCACCCTGATCACCCCCTGTCATTGATAACCCCCCTGTAAGGCTCCATTCAGACGTCCGCATATGTTTTGTGGATCCGATCCATGTATCCATGGATCCGTAAAAAATCATGCGGATGTCTGAATGGAGCCTTACAGGGGGGGTGATCAGTGACAGGGGGGTGATCACCCTGATCACCCTGATCACCCCCTGTCATTGATAACCCCCCTGTAAGGCTCCATTCAGACGTCCGCATGTGTTTTGTGGATCCGATCCATGTATCCATGGATCCGTAAAAAATCATGCGGATGTCTGAATGGAGCCTTACAGGGGGGGTGATCAGTGACAGGGGGGTGATCACCCTGATCACCCCCTGTCATTGATAACCCCCCTGTAAGGCTCCATTCAGACGTCCGCATGTGTTTTGCGGATCCGATCCATGGATCCGTAAAAATTATACGGACGTCTGAATGGAGCCTTATCAGGGGGGTGATCAATGACAGGGGGGTGATCCGGGAGTCTATATGGGTGATCACCCCCCTGTCATTGATCACCCCCCTGTCATTGATCACCCCCCTGTCATTGATCACCCCCCCTGTCATTGATCACCCCCCCTGTAAGGCTCCATTCAGACATTTTTTTTGGCACAAGTTAGCGGAAATTTTTTGTTTGTTTTTGTTTTTGTTTTTTCTTACTAAGTCTCATATTCTACTAACTTGTGTCAAAAAATAAAATCTCCCATGAACTCACCATACCCCTCACAGAATCCAAATACGTAAACATTTTTAGACATTCATATTCCAGACTTCTTCTCACGCTTTAGGGCCCCTAAAAAGCCAGGACAGTATAAATACCCCACATGTGACCCCATTTCGGAAAGAAGACACCCCAAGGTATTCGCTGAGGGGCATATTGAGTCCATGAAAGATTGAAATTTTTGTCCTAAGTTAGCGGAAAGTGAGACTTTGTGAGAAAAAAACCAAAAAAATCAATTTCCGCTAACTTATGCAAAAAAAAAAAATTTTCTAGGAACTCGCCAGGCCCCTCATTGAATACCTTGGGGTGTCTTCTTTCCAAAGTGGGGTCACATGTGGGGTATTTATACTGCCCTGGCTTTTTAGGGGCCCGAAAGTGTGAGAAGAAGTCTGGGATCCAAATGTCTAAAAATGCCCTCCTAAAAGGAATTTGGGCCCCTTTGCGCATCTAGGCTGCAAAAAAGTGTCACACATCTGGTATCGCCGTACTCAGGAGAAGTTGGGGAATGTGTTTTGGGGTGTCATTTTACATATACCCATGCTGGGTGAGAAAAATATCTTGGTCAAATGCCAACTTTGTATAAAAAAATAGGAAAAGTTGTCTTTTGCCAAGATGTTTCTCTCACCCAGCATGGTTATATGTAAAATGGCACCCCAAAACACATTCCCCAACTTCTCCTGAGTACGGCAATACCAGATGTGTGACACTTTTTTGCAGCCAAGGTGGGCAAAGGGGCACATATTCCAAAGTGCACCTTTCGGATTTCACCGGCCATTTTTTACAGATTTTGATTGCAAGGTACTTCTTACACATTTGGGCCCCTAAATTGCCAGGGCAGTATAACTACGCCACAAGTGACCCCATTTTGGAAAGAAGACACCCCAAGGTATTCCGTGAGGGGCACGGCGAGTTCCTAGAATTTTTTATTTTTTGTCACAAGTTAGCGGAAAATGATGATTTTTCTTTTTTTTTCTTTTTTCCTTACAAAGTCTCATATTCCACTAACTTGCGACAAAAAATAAAAGATTCTAGGAACTCGCCATGCCCCTCACGGAATACCTTGGGGTGTCTTCTTTCCAAAATGGGGTCACTTGTGGCGTAGTTATACTGCCCTGGCAATTTAGGGGCCCAAATGTGTGAGAAGAACTTTGCAATCAAAATGTGTAAAAAATGACCGGTGAAATCCAAAAGGTGCACTTTGGAATATGTGCCCCTTTGCCCACCTTGGCAGCAAAAAAGTGTCACACATCTGGTATCGCCGTACTCAGGAGAAGTTGGGGAATGTGTTTTGGGGTGTCATTTTACATATACCCATGCTGGGTGAGAAAAATATCTTGGTCAAATGCCAACTTTGTATAAAAAAATGGGAAAAGTTGTCTTTTGCCAAGATATTTCTCTCATCCAGCATGGGTATATGTAAAATGACACCCCAAAACACATTCCCCAACTTCTCCTGAGTACGGCGATACCAGATGTGTTACACTTTTTTGCTGCCAAGGTGGGCAAAGGGGCACATATTCCAAAGTGCACCTTTCAGATTTTGCAGGCCATTTTTTACACATTTTGATTGCAAGGTACTTCTCACACATTTGGGCCCCTAAATTGCCAGGGCAGTATAACTACGCCACAAGTGACCCCATTTTGGAAAGAAGACACCCCAAGGTATTCCGTGAGGGGCATGGCGAGTTCCTAGAATTTTTTATTTTTTGTCGCAAGTTAGTGGAATATGAGACTTTGTAAGGAAAAAAGAGAAAAAAAATCATCATTTTCCGCTAACTTGTGACAAAAAATAAAAAATTCTAGGAACTCGCCATGCCCCTCACAGAATACCTTGGGGTGTCTTCTTTCCAAAATGGGGTCACTTGTGGCGTAGTTATACTGCCCTGGCAATTTAGGGGCCCAAATGTGTGAGAAGTACCTTGCAATCAAAATGTGTAAAAAATGGCCTGCAAAATCTGAAAGGTGCACTTTGGAATATGTGCCCCTTTGCCCACCTTGGCAGCAAAAAAGTGTGACACATCTGGTATCGCCGTACTCAGGAGAAGTTGGGGAATGTGTTTTGGGGTGTCATTTTACATATACCCATGCTGGATGAGAGAAATATCTTGGCAAAAGACAACTTTTCCCATTTTTTTATACAAAGTTGGCATTTGACCAAGATATTTTTCTCACCCAGCATGGGTATATGTAAAATGACACCCCAAAACACATTCCCCAACTTCTCCTGAGTACGGCGATACCAGATGTGTGACACTTTTTTGCTGCCAAGGTGGGCAAAGGGGCACATATTCCAAAGTGCACCTTTTGGATTTCACCGGTCATTTTTTACACATTTTGATTGCAAAGTTCTTCTCACACATTTGGGCCCCTAAATTGCCAGGGCAGTATAACTACGCCACAAGTGACCCCATTTTGGAAAGAAGACACCCCAAGGTATTCCGTGAGGGGCATGGCGAGTTCCTAGAATTTTTTATTTTTTGTCGCAAGTTAGAGGAATATGAGACTTTGTAAGAAAAAAAAAAATATATAAATCATCATCATTTTCCGCTAACTTGTGACAAAAAATAAAAAGTTCTATGAACTCACTATGCCCATCAGCGAATACCTTAGGGTGTCTACTTTCCGAAATGGGGTCATTTGTGGGGGGTTTCTACTGTTTGGGCATTGTAGAACCTCAGGAATCATGACAGGTGCTCAGAAAGTCAGAGCTGTTTCAAAAAGCGGAAATTCACATTTTTGTACCATAGTTTGTAAATGCTATAACTGTTACCCAAACCATTATTTTTTTTTGCCCAAACATTTTTTTTTTATCAAAGACATGTAGAACAATAAATTTGGCGAAAAATTTATATATGGATGTCGTTTTTTTTGCAAAATTTTACAGCTGAAAGTGAAAAATGTCATTTTTTTGCAAAAAAATCGTTACATTTTGATTAATAACAAAAAAAGTAAAAATGTCAGCAGCAATAAAATACCACTAAATGAAAGCTCCATTAGTGAGAAGAAAAGGAGGTAAAATTCATTTGGGTGGTAAGTTGCATGACCGAGCTATAAACGGTGAAAGGAGTGTAGTGCCGAAGTGTAAAAAGTGCTCTGGTCATGAAGGGGGTTTCACCTAGCGGGGCTGAAGGGTTATATCTACAATAATACATGAGGACCAGACAGGGTTCATGTACGGGAAATCTATATCGGATAACATTAGGAGATGCTTTTTAAATATGCAGCTGAAACCAAGTAACATTGGCCAGCGCATAGTGGTATCGATAGATGCGTCAAAAGCATATATCTTGGATTACTCTTTTATACACGGATGTAAGGGACAGAATATTGGTCAATGATGAGATTTCAGATCCGATTAAAATACAGAGAGGGGTAAAACAAGGCTGCCCCTTATCTCCATTACTTACTGCTCTTGCACTGGAACCTCTTGCTTCTTTGATAAGACAAGACAATGGTATAGAGGGGTTTAGGTTTGGGAATCATGAAGAAAAAATTTCACTTTATGCTGACAAAATTTGTAGGGTCACATGATTCCCTGTCACGTATATTAGATCTGTTTGAAAGCTATTGGAAACTAGCAGGAATAAAAATAAACTGGGAGAAGTCAGCTTGTATCCCTCTAGACCCACTAGTAGACTTTGTACCAGGACCCTTGGAGATTAAAAAGGTGGAGGAAAGTGTAAAATATCTTGGAGTTAAAATAATTGCTGACCCATAGGATTATGTAAAACTAAACATATTATCATTGATAAGTAAACTTACAGATAAGATGCGAGTTTGGAAAAAATTTGCACTTTCAATGGCAGGCAGAATATTAATGATCAAAATGTGTTTATTACCGATGATAAATCACCTACTGTGGAATGCTCCGATAGAGATACTTAAAAAGATTTTTAAGATCTTAGAAAGCCTACTTAGTGAATTAATATGGAGGGGACGTAAGCCAAGAATGAGATTACAATTATTACAATTGCTAGAAAGGGAGGGTGGGTTATCTGTGCCCGATTTAAAAATGTATTTCTTGGCAGGTCAATTAAAAATATGTCTGGAATGGGGGAAAACTCAACTCTATAGAGCGGTGATAAGATCGGTGGATAAGAATATGTCACGGGAGGGGATATGTCAGGTGCTTGAGGCTGGTATTCATTTACAGGACCAAATAAAGGGTTCAGCGACAATGTTGCTGATGTTTAAAACCTGGACAGCAATTAGAAGTCTCTGGGAGAACTTAGAGATACATACAGATGCCCTGTTATGAAACAATCTTTATCTAATAGCGTTGAATGCAATAGACAAAATTCCCTGACAGAAATACGGGATATTTAGGATGGGACAGATCTGGAATATTGGTGGTATTATTGGGTTTCAGGAACTCAAGGAAAGGTACGGAGTGCTGGATAGAGACTATTTTTATTACATTTAACTAAGGCATGCAGTTAGATCATGTCTTTGAGATAGGCAGAGTGTTATTTTGTATAAATATTGATGACACTGTTAAATGTGGCCTGATAACTTGTTTTTATGTTACTGCTGTGTGTAAATTTTAAATCTCTATATTTACCCTTTAGAATTTACCGGGATGACTACAGGGAAAAGGAGGATTGCTATAATCTACAATAATATATTACAGGAAAGGAATAAAAAAAACAGGAGTTAGGGTGGGTACTCAGAAGTGGGCGGGACTGGAGGAATGGAGAATAAATTTAATAGAGAAAAGCAGGATGTCATCAAATCCAGGTCCCAGGATGACGCAGTTCTTCGTGGTCCACAGACTGCACTATTTCCTGGCTAAACTAATGAAATATTATAGGGGTAAGGTTTTCAAATGTCACAAATGTGGAGAGGTAGGTGTAGAGTATATCCATTTACTATGGAATTATTGTCATATACAAAAATTCTGGGAGGAGGTGTTCACCCAAATAAAGAGTTACAATCAGATTAATATCCCAGCTACTATTGAAGTATGTATTTTGGGAAACGTGGGAAATTTGGGGGACACCAATAGACAGGAATTAGCGGCAAAATTACTGTTTCAAGCTAGAAGGTGTATAGTGAAGAACTGGATAGAGAAAAGGGCTCCCACAATTAAACTGTGGAAGGGCCATGTTAGGTGTTCGATAGCCTGTGAGAGAATATATTTTAATTCCTCGAAAAAAATAGGGAAATTTGATAAAGTATGGGCGCGATGGCTACTGTCAAGTTTGGGGGGGTGGAGTTAGAGGAGGGAGTTCCCGTGGTTCTTTTTTTTTTTTTCTCTCTTATGTAGAGCTGGAAGGAGAGAAGAAAACAAGAATGAGGGTCAATAGGCGGATGGGGGGGGGGGGGTCAAGGGTGGGTGAAAGGGATGAATTCAAGGTTGTAATATTAGAATTGATATTGTATTTTGAATGAAAGTTCAACAAAAATGAAATGAAATATATTATTTTGTATAAATATTGATGACACTGTTCCAAAACTGTTTATCTGAATAAAAAGCATTTAAAAATGTGGCCTGATAACTTGTTTTTATGTTACTGCTGTGTGTAAATTTTAAATCTCTATATTTACCCTTTTAGTAATCTAATATGTAAGTAAAAGACTTGGAAGGACTTGGGGAGAATACCCTTCAAATATTATAATTCTACTCAACAATATGAGGAGATACAGTACTGTTCAAAAGTTTCAGGCAGGAGTGGAAAGATTTAAAAGTAAGAATAAAGTAGGCTAGTTTCAGACGGGGAAGTTTTCCATCTGGATGCATTCTGTTTTGTGAACGGACAGCATCGGACTGAACACTGACCGATTTGTTTCAATGGATATGTGTACATGAGCATTGTTTCTTACTGATCATTGGGACACAGTGAAGGGTCTGTTAGTAGATGGGAGGTATTTTCCTCCCAGCATATGCTGCAGAAACTGATTGCAGCCAGGTGAGGTCAAGTAGCAGGCCGGATTTCACTTGCCGGGCCGGGCTTTGCGGATGCCCAGCTCTCATTAAAGGCAGCTAGAATCTGGGATATAGCTGGCTGTGTTAAGGTATGAGGCTTGTGCATGGATGAATGCTTGCAACCAATTTGGGGAAGACAGGTCGGCTAAATCCTGGACTTAAACTTTGGTGTGGACCTGCTTGCATAGTGTGAACACAAGCCTGGACTTTCAACTAAGGTGAAGTTATTTGCTGAGCTGTTAAACCTGCTTGTGTGAATAAAACACTGTAGTTTAATCAAGAACTGTTTTTGGTGCCTCTGTTCTGCGTCCGCTCACCCTGCCTACCAGAGCAAATCCCCACATCATCCTTCCATTCAGGAAAAAACTGCAGAACATTCTATATTGTCTGTTTTTGACCCAGGACTGGTCAATTCTACTGGTCTATTCAAGTCAGTGTAAAAAAAAAATCTGACAGAACACGCATGACATGCAGATGCAATATGTTTTTCTTTGATGCTTGCTAGATGTTAGGTGTTATTGTTCAGTGTTTCTTCATGTGTGTGAAAAACTGATGGAAAACAGATGGAAAAAACTGAAACACTACTGTATGGGTAATCGAAGACAAAACTGCTTCAACTATCAGTTTTTTACTGAACAAATCCTGACATGTTCACTATAACTCATGAAATAGGCCTTAATAGTTTATTTTTATCAATTAACAAAATGCAAAGCTAATGAACACAAGAGAAAGAGGGTTGTGAGGAATATGGATTAATATTTACTGTCAGCCACACCCACCATTTGCTGAAATATGGAAGAGGAAATCAAGCTCCACAGGGGGGCCCTGCTTCAAAGCCGAAGCCAGTTAGTAGAAAACTCCAAGCAGGCCACCCTTTCTTACATTTCACACCTCCAGTCAGACAGCAGGGATCCTGTAGAGAAAACCCCCAGCAGGAGGTATCAGCCCTTGCAGGATCAATGCTACCTCCCAGACATGTTGGCACCTATATTTCATAAGGAATTATGAATCGCCCGGCCATCACAGGCGCAAACCAGATACATATTTGTGTCCCGGTGGCCACGATGAATGTGCCCATGTTCTTGGTTTGATCGTGGGATGCCAGGGAAGGGAGATATACATATCTCCCCACAGAAATCAAATAACGGTATCATTTTTGGACTATAGTTGTAGCCGGAACCCAGGCGGATCAATTGTGCCCGGAACCATCTTCCTGCAACATTCTGGTCCGGGGATATGAGCCCTAAGGGGTTTTATGGGTCATTTGCTGCCAGCGCCAGAGTAGGAGGGGTGGACCCAGGGGTCAAGTCCTGGGAAAAAAAGTGTGGGAACTCACCCAAGACCCACTGCAAACCCCCCCCCCCCCCCCAAAAAAAAATATATATATATTTCGCTGAAAATTCAGTGCAACATTTATTGTAAAGTGCCAGTTTACACAATCAAGTGCAAAATTAACATGAAACAAATATATATATAGAACAGTTGGAACAAATTAAATTAACACAGTGACACAGCCCATTAGAAAATATCCCACAAACTGGAACAACGTTGCCCTTGCCGTGCAAGATTTTCAACTTTCCTAGATTTATTATCATCTGCGCTGCGATGTGTGGTCAGCCATTTTGTGACGTATGGTAAAGGATCCCATAAATGCACAGGAGGCCCAATGAGACTGATAAACAAAAGAGAAGACACGCGTTCAATGCCAAGCCCACTCCTAATGGGTAACATCACCAAATTCATTGTACTGAAGCCCCTTTCACAATCACCGGATGTCACTGGAAGACTGTTAACTGCTGTCACCACTAGTTTCAGATTTTCAGGAATCTCTGCACCACCATTATCAATGTAGTCTCTGAAACCTTCACAGATGGATGCATAGTTGAGACGGAATCTTTTGCATAGATGCTCAAGCTTCACTTCACCTTCAAACCACGGACTGTCCACATTGATTGGCCAGCGTTGTGAATTCAGGATGTCAATTTCAGAAACAAGAGTTTCAAATTCACCCGACTGTGATGAAGCGGCAGGTCTGTTGCTTGCAGTTAAAGCAAAGAGTCTGGAGCGTAAATTATCCACCAAACTTTGATAAAATTGAGGGAGATTTATCCTCACTTGGCCTTTTGAACTCTCTGGGTTGATGGTCACACCTTTGAAATTCCCTTTCTCCAGCGATTCCATGACTTCTTTCAGATGTTTGCCAGGCATGTCTTTCATTTTTTCAATTGCACGAACTGAACGATTGATCAGCTGATAAGCTCGTGGAAGTGTGATGTCATCTCTTTGTAGCGTTTCAGATAACAGTCCCATTTCCTGAACTGCACCCGCAACCTCTGCAAGGTTTAACAAATAATCTTCTGATGTCAAGACCTTGTTAAGACCACTAAATACAGATTTCTGCTTACTGTTATGAGTGGAGCTTACGCTTGCTTTCAGGAAATGACTGTGTAGTGCAGGATATGACTCCCAAACTGCTCATATAGCTCTCTGGCTTGAAGCAACCCATCTAACTGAAAAAACTTTTCTAATTTTAAGAATTTGTACTTCTAATTCAATTGCACATTCTGAGAGCTCTGCTAGATTTTTTGGTGACTGATGATACACAGCATACAACTTCTCAAAAAATGATGTGACATGATGAAGACCAGGAACAGAATCAATTGTATCTGAAATGCGCAATTCAAGCCTATGACACAAGCAGTGCCATTTCACAATCTGTGGATATTTTTGACTGAGTCGTTCCAGAACACCCGACTTTCTTCCAAGCATTACACTTGCACCATCACTGCAAGCTCCAATCCAGTTTTCGGCAAGAAAGTCATTACTGAACCCAAATTTAGAAAGACAAGCTAGAAGAGTGTCTTCAATAGACTGTGCATCTGCTTTAGGCAAATCAAGCAAATCGAGAAAGAAAGTGACTGGGTCTTTTCCGTTAACAGAGGCACGAATATAAACGATTAACACTGAATGGGTAGAAACAGTTGTAGACTCATCAATATAAACAGAAATTTTTGGAGCCTGCTCAACAATTGCTTTGCAAAGCTTTTTTCTCATTTCACTAGCAATGCAGTCTATTATTTGTGCTGCTGTGTACTCACTATGGAGAATACATCCTAAGTCAGCTCCATTTGCAACTTGCAAGCTGATAAGATATCTGAAGTCTGTGAAAGGGCGATTTTTTTTCGCACAAAAGTAGGCAGTGCGAAATACCTTAGTGGTTGACGCAAACTTATGCTTCTGCTGTTCTGCAATATTGGATTGCAGAATCTCCTTTCTGGATACTGCTTGGATATCTCCTGCCTTTACATGTGCTTCTGAAATCTTATGTATGTGGATTTTTTTACGTAGTGAGGTCAACATATCTTTTTTTGTTTTGCCATATGGAGTAATTGTACCAGTGCTCCATTCTTTAGAAATGGATACACCTTGCGAAACAGACACTCCAAGGTGTTTAACCTCCCGACACACTTTGCACCCTAAAAGACCATTGTCTACAAACAGCCAAGGGTACTTTTTTTTTTAATTCTAGCCACTGATTCTGGTCCCAACATTCTGGAAGAATGTTATCACTGACATCGGCATCTTTAGCCACATCAGTAACCATGTCCACTACAGCCGATTCACTGACTGGTATAGTTTCTGAAGCGGACACCGCCGCCTGAAGCAAAGGCTCAGACTGAGTGGAGCAACTTGCAGAATCAGCATGTGATTTTTTATTGGATGCCTTTGTGAAGAAATCCGTAATGCTCTTTTTTCGCTTACTCATTTCTGTACAAATAAAAATAATTTAAAAAAAAACCTAAATATTCTGATAAAATGACCTCTTTAGGCAAAGAATTCCCCATCCGTTCTGTTATTACTAGAGTTGAGCGAACACCTGGATGTTCGGGTTCGAGAAGTTCGGCCGAACATCCCGGAAATGTTCGGGTTCGGGATCCGAACCCGATCCGAACTTCGTCCCGAACCCGAACCCCATTGAAGTCAATGGGGACCCGAACTTTTCGGCACTAAAAAGGCTGTAAAACAGCCCAGGAAAGAGCTAGAGGGCTGCAAAAGGCAGCAACATGTAGGTAAATCTCCTGCAAACAAATGTGGATAGGGAAATGAATTAAAATAAAAATTAAATAAATAAAAATTAACCAAAATCAATTGGAGAGAGGTCCCATAGCAGAGAATCTGGCTTCACGTCAGCCACCACTGCAACAGTCCATTGGCATATATTTAGGCCCAGCACCCAGGCAGAGGAGGGAGGTCCCGTAACAGAGAATCTGGCTTCATGTCAGCAGAGAATCAGTCTGCATGTCATAGCAGAGAATGAGGCTTCACGTCAGCCACCACTGCAACAGTCCATTGGCATATATTTAGGCCCAGCACCCAGGCAGAGGAGGGAGGTCCCGTAACAGAGAATCTGTCTTCATGTCAGCAGAGAATCAGTCTGCATGTCATAGCAGAGAATGAGGCTTCACGTCAGCCACCACTGCAACAGTCCATTGGCATATATTTAGGCCCAGCACCCAGGCAGAGGAGGGAGGTCCCGTAACAGAGAATCTGTCTTCATGTCAGCAGAGAATCATTCTGCATGTCATAGCAGAGAATGAGGCTTCACGTCAGCCACCACTGCAACAGTCCATTGGCATATATTTAGGCCCAGCACACACACAGGCAGAGGAGAGAGGTCCCGTAACAGAGAATCTGTCTTCATGTCAGCAGAGAATCAGTCTGCATGTCATAGCAGAGAATGAGGCTTCACGTCAGCCACCACTGCAACAGTCCATTGGCATATATTTAGGCCCAGCACACACACAGGCAGAGGAGAGAGGTCCCGTAACAGAGAATCTGGCTTCATGTCAGCAGAGAATCAGTCTGCATGTCATAGCAGAGAATGAGGCTTCACGTCAGCCACCACTGCAACAGTCCATTGGCATATATTTAGGCCCAGCACACACACAGGCAGAGGAGAGAGGTCCCGTAACAGAGAATCTGTCTTCATGTCAGCAGAGAATTAGTCTGCATGTCATAGCAGAGAATGAGGCTTCACGTCAGCCACCACTGCAACAGTCCATTGGCATATATTTAGGCCCAGCACACACACAGGCAGAGGAGAGAGGTCCCGTAACAGAGAATCTGTCTTCATGTCAGCAGAGAATTAGTCTGCATGTCATAGCAGAGAATGAGGCTTCACGTCAGCCACCACTGCAACAGTCCATTGGCATATATTTAGGCCCAGCACACACACAGGCAGAGGAGAGAGGTCCCGTAACAGACAATCTGGCTTCATGTCAGCAGAGAATCAGTCTGCATGTCATAGCAGAGAATGAGGCTTCACGTCAGCCACCACTGCAACAGTCCATTGGCATATATTTAGGCCCAGCGCACACACAGGCAGAGGAGAGAGGTCCCGTAACAGAGAATCTGGCTTCATGTCAGCAGAGAATTAGTCTGCATGTCATAGCAGAGAATGAGGCTTCACGTCAGCCACCACTGCAACAGTCCATTGGCATATATTTAGGCCCAGCACCCAGGCAGAGGAGAGAGGTCCCGTAACAGAGAATCTGTCTTCATGTCAGCAGAGAATCAGTCTGCATGTCATAGCAGAGAATGAGGCTTCACGTCAGCCACCACTGCAACAGTCCATTGGCATATATTTAGGCCCAGCACACACACAGGCAGAGGAGAGAGGTCCCGTAACAGAGAATCTGGCTTCATGTCAGCAGAGAATCAGTCTGCATGTCATAGCAGAGAATGAGGCTTCACGTCAGCCACCACTGCAACAGTCCATTGGCATATATTTAGGCCCAGCACACACACAGGCAGAGGAGAGAGGTCCCGTAACAGAGAATCTGTCTTCATGTCAGCAGAGAATTAGTCTGCATGTCATAGCAGAGAATGAGGCTTCACGTCAGCCACCACTGCAACAGTCCATTGGCATATATTTAGGCCCAGCACACACACAGGCAGAGGAGAGAGGTCCCGTAACAGAGAATCTGGCTTCATGTCAGCAGAGAATCAGTCTGCATGTCATAGCAGAGAATGAGGCTTCACGTCAGCCACCACTGCAACAGTCCATTGGCATATATTTAGGCCCAGCACACACACAGGCAGAGGAGAGAGGTCCCGTAACAGAGAATCTGGCTTCATGTCAGCAGAGAATTAGTCTGCATGTCATAGCAGAGAATGAGGCTTCACGTCAGCCACCACTGCAACAGTCCATTGGCATATATTTAGGCCCAGCACACACACAGGCAGAGGAGAGAGGTCCCGTAACAGACAATCTGGCTTCATGTCAGCAGAGAATCAGTCTGCATGTCATAGCAGAGAATGAGGCTTCACGTCAGCCACCACTGCAACAGTCCATTGGCATATATTTAGGCCCAGCACACACACAGGCAGAGGAGAGAGGTCCCGTAACAGAGAATCTGGCTTCATGTCAGCAGAGAATCAGTCTGCATGTCATAGCAGAGAATGAGGCTTCACGTCAGCCACCACTGCAACAGTCCATTGGCATATATTTAGGCCCAGCACACACACAGGCAGAGGAGAGAGGTCCCGTAACAGAGAATCTGGCTTCATGTCAGCAGAGAATCAGTCTGCATGTCATAGCAGAGAATGAGGCTTCACGTCAGCCACCACTGCAACAGTCCATTGGCATATATTTAGGCCCAGCACACACACAGGCAGAGGAGAGAGGTCCCGTAACAGAGAATCTGGCTTCATGTCAGCAGAGAATCAGTCTGCATGTCATAGCAGAGAATGAGGCTTCACGTCAGCCACCACTGCAACAGTCCATTGGCATATATTTAGGCCCAGCACCCAGGCAGAGGAGGGAGGTCTCGTAACAGAGAATCTGGCTTCATGTCAGCAGAGAATCAGTCTGCATGTCATAGCAGAGAATGAGGCTTCACGTCAGCCACCACTGCAACAGTCCATTGGCATATATTTAGGCCCAGACTTGGAAATACACAGTAGCGGGTGTGTGTGAAGTTATTCTGAATGACCCAATGTGCACCTTGAATATTATATACCCTTTTAGGGATAGATTTCGAATAGCTCTGATATAGCAGAAACCACTAAATTATGAAATTGCTAAATTGGGAATTGTATTTCAACCCAGAACAAAAAATGTGCTTTGACGGACACTAAATAACTTTCCCAGCCACAACAGGACAGCGGTAACGAGAGATTTAGCAGGATATAAATTTGAGGCCTAGTATTTAGGCGCTGGGTGACAGGTATGGGTTTAGTGACAGAATTAGACTTGGAAATACACAGTAGCGGGTGTGTGTGAAGTTATTCTGAATGACCCAATGTGCACCTTGAATATTATATACCCTTTTAGGGATAGATTTCAAATAGCTCTGATATAGCAGAAACCACTAAATTATGAAATTGCTAAATTGGGAATTGTATTTCAACCCAGAACAAAAAATGTGCTTTGACGGACACTAAATAACTTTCCCAGCCACAACAGGACAGCGGTAACGAGAGATTTAGCGGGATATAAATTTGAGGCCTAGTATTTAGGCGCTGGGTGACAGGTATGGGTTTAGTGACAGAATTAGACTTGGAAATACACAGTAGCGGGTGTGTGTGAAGTTATTCTGAATGACCCAATGTGCACCTTGAATATTATATACCCTTTTAGGGATAGATTTCAAATAGCTCTGATATAGCAGAAATCACTAAATTATGAAATTGCTAAATTGGGAATTGTATTTCAACCCAGAACAAAAAATGTGCTTTGACGGACACTAAATAACTTTCCCAGCCACAACAGGACAGCGGTAACGAGAGATTTAGCAGGATATAAATTTGAGGCCTAGTATTTAGGCGCTGGGTGACAGGTATGGGTTTAGTGACAGAATTAGACTTGGAAATACACAGTAGCGGGTGTGTGTGAAGTTATTCTGAATGACCCAATGTGCACCTTGAATATTATATACCCTTTTAGGGATAGATTTCAAATAGCTCTGATATAGCAGAAACCACTAAATTATGAAATTGCTAAATTGGGAATTGTATTTCAACCCAGAACAAAAAATGTGCTTTGACGGACACTAAATAACTTTCCCAGCCACAACAGGACAGCGGTAACGAGAGATTTAGCAGGATATAAATTTGAGGCCTAGTATTTAGGCGCTGGGTGACAGGTATGGGTTTAGTGACAGAATTAGACTTGGAAATGCACAGTAGCGGGTGTGTGTGAAGTTATTCTGAATGACCCTATGTGCACCTTGAATATTATATACCCTTTTAGGGATAGATTTCAAATAGCTCTGATATAGCAGGAACCACTAAATTATGAAATTGCTAAATTGGGAATTGTACTTCAACCCAGAACAAAAAATGTGCTTTGACGGACACTAAATAACTTTCCCAGCCACAACAGGACAGCGGTAACGATATAAATTTGAGGCCTAGTATTTAGGCGCTGGGTGACCGGTATGGATTTAGTGACAGAATTAGACTGGGATATGGCCAAAAAATAACCACACTATTGCTGGTTAAATGCACTTGGTGACGGGCGCAGCTTGCCCCTGATGTAGTATATGGCCAAAAAATGAACAGACTATTGCTGGTTAAATGCACTTGGTGTCACAGCTTGACCAACCACACTACTGAGGGTTAAATGCACTTGGTGACGGGCGCAGCTTGCCCCTGATGTAGTATATGGCCAAAAAATAAACAGACTATTGCTGGTTAAATGCACTTGGTGTGACAGCTTCACCCTGATGTAGGCTTTAGCCAAAAAACAACCACACCATTGAGGGTTAAATGCACTTGGTTACAGGCGCAGCTTGCCCCTGATTTAGTATATGGCCAAAAAATGAACAGACTATTGCTGGTTAAATGCACTTGGTGTGACAGCTTCACCCTGATGTAGGCTTTAGCCAAAAAACAACCACACCATTGAGGGTTAAATGCACTTGGTCGCAGCTTGGATGCACTTGGTCGCAGCACCGCACAAGACACAAAATGGCCGCCGATCACCCCAGAAAATAGTGACTGACAAACGGTCTGGGCAGCCTAAAAACAGTGAGTGAGCATTTGAATTTCAGCAGCTCAATGATGCACAGCTGCAGATCGATCGATTAATCAAGTGAAGTCCTTTGGAGGAGTTAATCTGCCTAATCTCGCCCTACTGTCGCATCCGCAACCTCTCCCTACGCTAATCAGAGCAGAGTGACGGGCGGCGCTATGTGACTCCAGCTTAAATAGAGGCTGGGTCACATGGTGCTCTGGCCAATCACAGCCATGCCAATAGTAGGCATGGCTGTGACGGCCTCTTGGGGCAAGTAGTATGACGCTTGTTGATTGGCTGCTTTGCAGCCTTTCAAAAAGCGCCAAGAAAGCGTCACAAAAGCGCCAAGAAAGCGACGAACACCGAACCCGAACCCGGACTTTTACGAAAATGTCCGGGTTCGGGTCCGTGTCACGGACACCCCAAAATTCGGTACGAACCCGAACTATACAGTTCGAGTTCGCTCATCCCTAGTTATTACCTCTTATTGTGAAAAACTCTTTCCTTTGTTGTCTCTGGTGGCAGTGGTGGGGTGGTCCGGTGACTGTGAGGTGCAGGGTAAGGCACAAATCAGCACACTTGTATGAAATAAAATCTATCATTATTCTAAAAATTATTTTTTTAAAAGCCTAAATGATCTAACAATTAGTCTCATATGAGTCTCCAGTCCAGTGGATGTGACACAGATATCTGTTATTTTAACCCCTTAAGGCCACCGCTCCCATTCATTTCTATGGAGCCGACGGAAATAGCCGAGGCAGCGAGCCACAAGTCTCCCCGCTCCGTTCTCGATATAGGTGCGGGTCCCAGAGGAGATGGGAAAACCCCTTTAAAATACATGTGAATGGGCTTTTGAAAGCTACGTGTAGCGGGGGGGAAAAAAAGCACAGGAAATCTAGCATGCTGTAATTTGTGTCGCTGCGGACTGAGCCAAATGTACACATTGTGATCAAAACAAAACAAAAACTCCCCTTATATATAATTTACTTACAGTTCTGAAGCCTCAGGGGTGCTGACAGGCTTGGCCTCAGGGGTGCTGACAGGCTTGGCCTCAGGGGTGCTGACAGGCTTGGCCTCAGGGGTTCTGACAGGCTTGGCCTCAGGGGTGCTGACAGGCTTGGCCTCAGGGGTGCTGACAGGCTTGGCCTCAGGGGTGCTCTAGGCAGCTGGGCTCAGGGGTGCTCTAGGCAGCTGGGCTCAGGGCTGGAAGTGGGCACCGCACAATAAGAAAAAAATATTTTTCATTACACCTCAGGTCAGACCAATCAGACCCCCAATGTTAATAAGACCCCAATAAGACCTCATATCAGAACCCAATATGAATGACCAACAATCAGACCTCAGATAGCAGCCCCCAGTGCCTCTCCATCAGCCCCCAGTGCCTCTAAATTAGCCCCCCAGTGCCTCTCCATCAGCCCCCCAGTGCCTCTACATTAGCCCCCCAGTGCCTCTCCATCAGCCCCCCAGTGTCTCTCATCAGCCCCCAGTGTCTCTCATCAGCCCCCCAGTGTCTCTCATCAGCCCCCCAGTGTCTCTCATCAGCCCCCCAGTGCCTCTAATCAGCCCCCCAGTGCCTCTAATCAGCCCTCCAGTGCCTCGAATCAGCCCCCAGTGCCTCAAATCAGACCCCAATGCCTCTAATCAGCCGACCAGTGCCTCTAATCAGCCCCCAGTGTCTCTCATCAGCCCCCAGTGTCTCTCATCAGCCCCCCAGTGTCTCTCATCAGCCCCCCAGTGTCTCTCATCAGCCCCCCAGTGTCTCTCATCAGCCCCCAGTGTCTCTCATCAGCCCCCCAGTGTCTCTCATCAGCCCCCCAGTGTCTCTCATCAGCCCCCAGTGCCTCGAATCAGCCCCCAGTGCCTCGAATCAGCCCCCCAGTGCCTCGAATCAGCCCCCAGTGCCTCAAATCAGACCCCAATGCCTCTAATCAGCCCCCAGTGCCTCAAATCAGCCTCCAGTGCCTCTATCAGCCCCCCAGTGCCTCTAATCAGCCCCCCGGTGCCTCTCATCAGTCCCCAGTGTCTCTCATTAGCCCTCAGTGTCTCTCATCAGCCCCCCAGTGCCTCTCATCAGCCCCCCCAGTGCCTCTAATCAGCCCCCCCAGTGCCTCTCATCAGCCCCCAGTGCCTCTCATCAGCCCCCAGTCCTCTATATCAGCCCCCAGAGCCTCTCCATTAGCCGCCCAGTGCCTCTTACCAGCCCCCAGGGCCCCATTCACTAGCACCCAGTGCTGCCCCATCCACCAGCCCTGAGTGCCCCCTCCACCAGCCTCCAATCAGTGCCTCTCCATTCAGCTTATACACCTTTAGTATAAAATAAAAAATAAAAAAAATAAAAACTTACACTTACCTCTCCTGCTCCTGGACGCAGACGCTCCTCTTCTACTGCTGTAGGCTGCACATGGAGTGACGTCACAGAGCGACTCACTCGGCTCCTGTGTGCAGCCCTCACAGCCGACAGCCCAGGACCAGGAAGGTGGCGGTGAGCAGGGGCGTAGCTATTGCCTCCCTTAGGCAAGTGACAAACTGCCCCCCTCATTCTTAGGCAAGTGACAAACTCAGCTCTGCTACATCTACAATGAGCAACTACAACAAATGTAATTCCAAACTGCAGTTCCTCTATGTCAGGCATGTCCAAACTGCGGCCCTCCAGCTGTTGCTAAACTACAACTCCCAGCATGCCCTAATAGCTGTAAGCTGGAGGGCCGCAGTTTGGACATGCCTGCTCTATGTGATGCCTTGGATAGCTTCCACTGGACCCTCAGGCTGTGGGTCCAGTGGAAGCTATCCAAGGCATCACATAGAGGAACTGCAGTTTGGCATTACATTTGTTGTAGTTGCTCATTGTAGATGTAGCAGAGCTGGGTTTGTCACTTGCCTAAGATTGAGAAGGGGGGGGGGGGCAGTTTGTCACTTGCCTCCCAACCCAGGCTGTGCACATTAATCCTGGCTAAATGCTGATCGATCACTTGACTCACTCAGGGAGTCACAGAAAGACACTTAGTCTAGACTGGTCTGGACCGGACCACCAGGACCCCGGTCCGGTCGGATTTCCAGCCACGGACGCTCACCTCAGCAGACAGTCGCACTCGTCGCAGGTTCAGGAGGGGAGCTCTCAGCCATGAGAGGAGCTGTCAGACAGTGAGTCACTCGCAGTTGCAGTCGCAGGCAGCAGCACCGCAGGCATCACACAGCTTCCTCTACTTCCGTCTTTCAACTGAAGCCGCTCCTCCTCCCTCCTCCCTTAGCCTGCCCTGCACAGTGCGCTTCTCCGCCTCCGCCCCCTGTGAACCCTGTGAATCTGATTTCAGCCGCGTTCTCCTGGCTTGAGGCTGAAAGGGAACGGCGTTCCTGCCATGAAAAAAGTGCAGGAACGCCGTTCCCACGCGTTCCCCCTCGACTCGACCCCTGGGTGGACCCTACACATAGGCGGGGAGAGGAGCGGCCGGCAATAGGTTAAAAGGCTTGTGCCAACAAGTGGGCTTGTCTTTTCTCTGAAGAAGGTCACATCGTGTAATGTGTTTAGGGGGACCCAAGAACTAGCTGAGATCACTGCCCTTCATGTGACTACAGCAAAGAACACACCACAACCGAAAAGGAACTTTAATCTACCCGGTATTTCACTTTTGCTCTGCTTAACCCTGTTTGTACTTTATCACCTGTATCTGTAACCTCAGACCACTATATACTACTTATATATTCTCTGTGTATAGTGTTATATCTAGTGTGCCCTTAAGGCGATTAAATATATAATTTAATCTTGTGCTATCTTGTATCTCGATCACAAAGATTTATTTTCATCCAGTGCTGCATTCATTTTTCACCAAGATCTTGCATTGATGATGGTAGAGTCTGACTGCTGTGCAAAGCCTTCTCCAGCACATCCCAAAGATTCTCAATGGGGTTAAGGTTTGGACTGTGGTGGCCAATCCATGTGTGAAAATGATGTCTCATGCTCCCTGAACCACTCTTTCACAATTTGAGCCCAATGAATTCTGACATTGTCATCTTGGAATATGCCCATGCTATCAGGGAAGAAAAAATCCATTGATAGAATAACCTGGTCATTCAGTATGTTCAGGTAGTCAGCTGACTTCATTTTTGGAGCACATACTGTTGCTGAACCTAGACCTGACCAACTGCAGCAACCCCAGATCATAGCACTACCCCCACAGGCTTGTACAGTAGGCACTAGGCATGATGGGTGCATCACTTCATATGCCTCTCTTCTTACCCTGATGCGCCCATCACTCTGGAACAGGGTAAATCTGTACTCATCAGACCACATGACCTTCTTCCATTGCTCCAGAGTCCAATCGTTGAAGCCTTTTTTTCTGGTTTGCCTCACTGATTAGTGGTTTTCTTACGGCTACACGGCTGTTCAGTCCCAATCCCTTGAGTTCCCTTCAAATTGTGCGTGTGGAAATGCTCTCACTTTCACTATTAAACATAGCACTGAGTTCTACTGTTGTTTTTCTTCGATTTGATTTCACCAAACGTTTAAGTGATCGCCGATCACAATCATTCAGGATTTTTTCCCCAACACATTTATTCCTCGAATACGATGGGTCACCAGTATCCTTCCAGTTTTTAATAATGCGTTGGACAGTTCTTAACCTAATTTTAGTAGTTTCTGCAATCTCCTTAGATGTTTTCTCTGCTTGATGCATGCCAATGATTTGACCCTTCTCAAACAGACTAACATCTTTTCCACGACCACGAGATGTGTCTTTCGACATGGTTGTTTAAGAAATGAGAAGCAACTCATTGCACCAGTTGGGGTTAAATAACTTATTGCCAGCTGAAAGATAATCGCCCATGCAGTAATTATCCAATAGGAGGCTCATAACTATTTGCTTAGTTAAATCCAGGTGGCAACTTTTTTTTGGGACAGGCAGTATATAATTGGGGCATCACTAGTGTATAAGTAAATGAATAGTACATGTAGCAATATATAGTGCCTATGAGTACATATATGGTCACATGAACAAGGTAAGTTAATGTACGATTGATATGTTCCTTTAGGATTGTAGTGGTACAAATAAGTAGGCTTGAGGGGATACAATTTAGAGGTAATAACTTTTCGAAATTTGAGAGGGAAGGATTGCGATCTTTAGAAACGGACCCGTGTATTGTAATTAAACCATAGGACAAAGGGGGTAATTTGGTCATCTTGGACCATGATCAATACACGAGGATGTCAACAGCAAAAGAATCACAGGTGGCACTGCTGATGCGTGTTCACACTGGTGCGTGTCTGCACAAGCCTCTCGATACCTCCAAACAAAGACCAACAAGGTGGTGCACAATCCAAAAGATAAAGTCATTAAATCTTGCAAACTGAGATGAAGAAAAAATAGGCAGCACTCACCAATGGTTCATTTGCTTCTTTATTTCAAGCAGACAAGTGCTTCATTCGGTAAGGTAGCAGTTAGCCAGTCTGCTTGAAATAAAGAAGCAAATGAACCATTGGTGAGTGCTGCCTATTTTTTCTTCATCTCAGTTTGCAATACATGAGGATGTGTCTCAAAATTCTGCAGGACCAGAAGGGCTATACTACCTTACCCTCTGATCCATCTAAGATAGAAGGGAACTTAGTGTAATATTATCACTGGCCCAGCAGTCTAGGCTCATTAGTAATACTGAAAAGGAATTTTTATTGCCTCCTGATCCTAAAATGGCCTGTCTTTATGGCCTCCCCAAAATTCGCAAGGGCCTGGAGCCACTTAAGGGGAGACTCATAGTCTCAGGTACGGACAGGCTAACACATCCGATAAGTATCTATGTAGACCAGATTTTGAGGCCTTTTGTCCTGTCACTTCCATCTTATGTCAGGGACTCTATGGAGGTGATCAAAAGAGTGGACGGTCTTCAGGTTGAAAAGGATCAGCGAGTCTGAATGTTGAGGCGCTGTATAATTCAATTCCACATGAAAAAGGTTGTGCTGTGTCCTCCTTCTTACAACAAAGGGGGATGCACCTATGGTCACATAATGAATTGGTATTACAGCTGTTGAGATTCATTCTTGAACATAATAATTTCATGTTCAACAATAAAATTTACCATCAAGTAAAGGGTGTGGCGATGGGAAGCCCTTGTGCCCCTACGTACGCAAACCTTTACTTGGAAGGCTGGGAACATGATGAGGTTTTTGGAGAAAAAATGACCAATTTTGCGTCATCAATTGTACTTTGGCTAAGGTGCATTGATGACGTGCTGATCCTGAGGCAAGGGGACAAAAATAGTTTTGACTCATTTGTTCAACTCTTCAATGTCAATGATTGGGGTCTTTATTTCACCTCTGAGATTCACAATTCCACCATTACCATTTTTGTATCTTACAATCTACAAGGATTCCAGAGGCGTGATTGGTACTAGGCTGTTTTGGAAAAAAACAACAACAAACAGGTTGCTTGAATGGCAAAGCTGTCATCCTGTAACTCTCAAACGAGGTATTCCTTCCTAAAGGTCAGTACTTGCTCCTCCGCCGCAACTGTACCAATATGCACGACTTTTGGCTAGCTGCCAAAGTCATTGTATCAGGCCATTAGAGTCTGATCAAATTCAGATTATTGGCGAATTTGACGAGGCCCATAATTATGTGAGGGAGATTCTATCCCAATACTGGGGAATTTTAAGAGTTGACCCCGACATTGGACACTTGGTGGGTGAAATTCCAGCGATCACGTATTGGCGAGGTAGGAACATAAAGTTTTCATTAACCGATTCCTCGCACTCCAGACTGGCTAACCAATTCAATGCGTGGTACTTACCGTTGTAACGGGTGCATTGCTTGTGCGGCTATTAAAAAAGGGAACAGTTTTCAAAGTACAAGTACAGGCCTTACATACCACATCAGGACTTTTATTAATTGCAGAACTGCGGGCCTGGTATACTTGATTACCTGCATTTGTGGGATCCAATATGTGAAAAAAAACCACTAGACAATTTAGGAGGAGAATTGGCGAACATCTTAATGATGTCAAGAATGAAGCAGATACATCGGTCACCAGACATGTAGTTGAATGCCACAATGGGGATCAGCATGCAATAAATTTTCAGGACATAGAGGTTATCAAGTCATGCCCAAGAGGCGGTGACTTTGATAGAGATCTCCTGAAGAAAGAGGCACAATGAATTTTTCGTTTAAAAACCATACGCCCCAGTGGCCTAAATGAACACATAGCATTTACCTGCTTTTTATAGGTGGATTCCAGACTGTGATATATCTAATGTAAGGAGGGAGCCCATATTGTACACATCTGATAATTTGGTGGTAATCTTTCTATACATCCCTCCCTCTAGTTGGTCAAATGCATTTCACAGCCTGTGAGGTACATTTAGCCCTTAGGGGAATACAGTGTGTGGTTGTCAGCCATGTTAATGCATACCTTTAGGGTTAATTTAATACGCTAATACTGGATACAAAATTAAATGTATGTGCGGCCTCATGTTATCGAGAGTATGGTATGTCCATCTGCTAAATATCATGTGGTGAAGCACTACATGAGTTGTGGTACTTACACTACTTGATGTGCCAATTTTCATACTACTGTATACTTCAGATTCCCTGCTTTCACCTTTTATGATAAACATCATTTAAATTCTGGTGCTCACTATGTCCCCTTTTGAATATATAATGGTCCTCATTAAGCGATTATGTATATCCGCCGTCTGATCCCTAGTTTCATATGGGTCTTGTCCCTTGTCAGGTCCCCCACTTACAGTGCCAGCATTCGCGCATAGTAGAATTACCCCGGAGCCTTGGTGGGCATGGCTTTGCTGGCGATGGGAGGGTTTATGACATTAAATGTTCTCGGTTTTGGCGGCCGCTTCACGGCCGCAATAGTGCCGTAGTGCTGCCTCCATATTTGTGGGGGGTAGCGTGATGCTGCTTTGATTTATGCTTAATCAAAAGTACTCCATGCTTTGTCTGTAGGGCTCCTGATGATTGCAACAAGAAACGCGTTGAGCCAGTGCATAATGAATCAATAGCATAGGCAGTAACTAAATGTAACGAGTATCTAGTGGCAGGCATAGAGTGTTTAACCCTTATCTGATGCTCAGTGTGCTCCAGTTTAGCCCCAGCTGTATTATTACACAGCAAGAGTAGTGCTTTTTTGGTATATGTGTCACACTGCTGCTTATTGAGTACAGAGTCAATCTAATGGGGTTACAAAAGGTTACTTTGGACACATAGGGATGTGAGTTATACCCCAGAGTGTTTTCCATCCTTTTCAGTGGTGGCAATTAGCGTACTTTGAAATTTCATGCGCTTTCGGCTAATCAGGGTTATGAGAGCTTACCTTGCTCTCTTACCCCTATGTAGCACTATAACCACTGATCAGTAATTGTTATTATATATTTAATTTCTCCCAAGTTTTTATTTAGCAAATGTGAATAAAATCTTTTTTGCTTTCATATTTAGCTTCCCATTTACAAGAGTTAAGTACGTGATTTAAGGTGACGCAAACCTTGTTTTGGTTATAATAGCCCTCTGTGAGACAATGTACAGGAGTCATCAAAGGAAATGCACCTTCATATGGGAGACTGAAATGAAATACCAGAGTATGGAAGAGAGGTAGTAATGGGTACAAATGTGAGACCACAGTTCTAAACATAAATCTGACATAAGGTGCAAAAAAATCTGAATTACCAATCATCATTTCATCAATTCCCAGAAGAGTTGGTAATTGCAAATTGATCCTTAAAAAGCGTGAAGTCTACTAGATACATGAATTAAGGACCATGTCTCCATTAGACATTGCAATTTTGATTTCTGTGTCTGATGATAGTTTCAATGGTTAATTGTTCCTCTTTTTTCCATTTTTAGACTAGATGATGACATTTAGAAAGGTATAGTAGATTGTCCTTCATTGCACCACTAATAGTACTAAATCTTTGCTTTGTATACTATATTATGTACAGGTGAAACTCGAAAAATTAGAATATTGTGCAAAGTTCATTTATTTCAGGTGAAACTAACATATGAGATAGACTCATTACATGCAAAGTGAGATATTTCAAGCCTTTATTTGTTATAATTTGGATGATTATGGCTTACAGCTTATGAAACCCCAAAGTCACAATCTCAGGTACCCTTTGCTCAGGGGTTATGGATTAATTAGCTGACTAGAGTGTGACACTTTGAGCCTAGAATATTGAACCTTTTCACAAAATTCTAATTTTAAGCTGCATTAATGCAACTCCTTTTAAATTGCATTACTGAAAAAAATGGACTATTGCACGATATTCAAATTTTTCGAGTTTCACCTGTAGATACTAATCCTCCTACTAGGATCCATATATTTCTATAGTCTGTCATTTTTTAAATTATTTCAGTATACATACAATTATTGTCATCAATACAATGCTAGACATTTGCTAGAGATTTTTAACATTTCCCTTCATTACATGCCCTTATTAGTGCGTTTACACTAGGGCACATGCGCGAGCTGCATTGCATTTAATACAACTTTACCAGTAGTTAATGGCTTATGCCTAACTACTGCGTATGCGCACGCTAATACTGAGGTCATACGCCAGACGTCTGATAGTGTATTGTATATTTTACAGCGTAATCTCACAATGCTTGTAATCATGTTTTCTCTCATGTAAACAGGGGTGCACCACCAATGAGGCCAGGTAGGTGATCTCCTCAGAAAACACCAGATAGGGGCAAGAGGGGGGCAGCAGATGGGCCATGGGCAATGAGTGTTTTCATTGTGGCAAAGGGGTTAGGTTAAGAAATTGGCATGGGGGCAGGCGCCATTTCAGTTTTTGCCTGAGGCAGCAGAAAGGCTAGGTGCACCTCTGCGTGTATGTCTTCAATAGCAGGAACTGTGATTGTCCTCTTCTACTACTTCCACTATACCTCCATTTTATATCTTTCTTGGTAACCCTGTACATTATATGCACTTCACGCACATATACTTACCTTTTTGTACCAACTACTACCTCTCTTCCATACTCTGGTATTTCATTTCAGTCTCCCATATGAAGGTGCATTTCCTTTGAAGACTCCTTTACAATAACTTTGTTCATGTAACCATAAGTACTCATAGGTACTATCTATTGCTACATGTACTATTCATTTACTTATTCACTAGTAACGCCCCTATTATATATTTACTTATATATATTTAATACTGTGCACTCTAATTTTCTTTGTATACCATACATAATTTTGATTCAATTTTGATTTATGTTTTGTTTGTTTTTTGTTATTTGTGAAGTCCTGCTTGACTTATTATTGTATATTTATGAGCAAGGTCCAGGACGGACAGAAACGTTGGCTGTTTTTGCAAAAAAAATTATACTTAATCCGAGTGCAATGATATTTCATTACATATTCCCATCTGGTGACATTTTTCAATTTCAAACTCCCCAGTTCTGGCATTTCTCCTGCTACATAGGAATTCAAATTAGTTGTAGAGTCTGACGATGTTACAACTCATAGCCCTTCATAATGACCTCACTGAACGAGGAGGGGTATGCCTAACATAATTCCTCTTGCCTGGAAAATTCTACTTTTATCAGGAAATGTTAAGCATTAATTTGACAAAGCGTTTGTGAGGCTCTTTTAATTAATATGAAAAGCTTATCATGAAGTCCAAGTAATATAAATTGTGTTTAAATGGTAGCAGATGTGCATGTGCTTTGCATACCATAGTATATTGAAAGTTATTGTAATACCATGGTTTGAGGGAAGACTGGTGATGCCAGGGAACATTTTTCTATAGACAAACAGGTACCTGTTAATTATTACAAAGTAAAACTTAATATAATAGTTCCAAAAACAATGGCTTCAAAAGAACTAATGGGTCAATAACATTGTTTTCCTAGCTAAAAGTGCAACATTTTGAAACCCAGTTCAAGAAGGAACTTCCCTAACATCATACTGTAACAATGACTACCAGATTACTGATTAACACTTTTACAGTGGAGGTCCCTTATTTATGTCACCTTGAATTCTTTTTAGATAGATATCTGTATCTGGAGAGGTGCAAATTGCATGATATTGTAGGTTGTCTCCCCCATACTGCTTTTCCTGACATACAGTACCTTCTTGAGGACTTAGAGCTTCTGTGCTTAGGCTTTCAGGCTTAGGTCTTCTGTGTATAAGGCTACCTTCACACGACCGTAGTGCTTTGCAGTCCGCAAATTGGGGATCTGCAAAACACAGATACTGACCCGTGTGCGTTCCGCAATTTGCAGACTTCACATGGCCGCCACTGTCATACAAAATGCCTATTCTTGTCCACAATTGCGGACAAGAATAGGACATGCTCTATGCCTTTTGCGGGGCTGTGAAATGGAACTACGAATGCGGACAGCACACGGTGTGCTGTCCACATCTTTTGCGTGCCCCATTGAAATGAATGGGTCCACACCCATTCCGCAGAATTCCGGAACCAATGCGGACTCATTCATACAGTTGTGTGAATGAGCCATTACAAGGTTCATTTTCCCCACTTAACTTCTTCTGCTTTTCCCTCACACTGGCATGGCTGCTAAAGCCACTGTGAAAAAAACGCTTCAGATATGCATAACAAGCTTTCTTTAAATAATATTGACCACCAATACTACAGTTATGCTGTGCAGGATTGGCCATCATATGTTACTACTGAGAGAACCTTTAATGACCAGACACTTTTTGGGCTACCATGCAATTTTTTTTTACTTTCTATGAGACACATCAGGCTTTTTATGAATATATATGTAGTGTTCCACTAGGTAAAGGTGGGCACTACACAAGGGTCAATTGGGCCACGTTGTCCTCCTACTCCTGAAAGACAGTGGCAGTATATTTAACTGTCCATTTTAATGTATTTTCTATATGCTTTTATATGTATTGTTCCCCTGTGATATGTATAGCAGGCCTATTGGGGTGTAGTGTAGCATCCAAGACACTAGAGGGAGATAGAGAGCCCCTAGTATAAATGTTCAGGCCCAGACAGGGAGGAGTTAGTCTGTTAGTTAGTCAGAAGTGAGAGGGCACCAACCAGAGATATGCTGAGGGCCTCCTCCTGACATGCAGCTAGACAGCCCAGGCTTCTAGTTGCTACCAGTAGGCTAGTGGAAGGATCCTAGCCTGCCTGAGGATAAAGAGCCAGAGTTAGCTCAGAAAGAGTCACCTCATGAGAAGAGTGTGCCTCCTGGGAGAAACCTGCAGTTCCCACAAGCCAAGCAGAGCCAGTGTTTCCAGCTAAAACAAGTGAGCTGAAGGGCAGAAGAATCATTAATGTAAAGCAAGGATAAATACGGGAGGAAGATTTGTACCAAGGATAAAGCCAGTATTAGGGCATCCGGGCCTTGGGATAAAACCAGACAGGCGTTCTAAGGAACAGTGTACACTATTTCTGAGGAGAAGGTACAGCCTGATCTGAGTGTGTTGTTGTTGCCCTCTGAGTATCTTGCAAGGAATATACCTGCCATTATTTGTGAAAGCCTGCTTGTGAAGGGAACCTGCCATATGGAACTGTATTGACAACGAACTGTACAAAGTTGAACTGTTACTAGTAAAGAAAAGTTTGGTTCACCACAACCTGTGTTTCTCACTTATTACAACTATAAATCGGTGTGCCACTGTCACAGGCACTGGCGTCACAAACCCTAAAGGGACCTTGCCCTAGGCACATTAAACACCTGCAACATCCAGGGCACCTCATCCACCATTAGGCCTGGTCCCAAAATACAGAGTGTGCCCCAGAGGTCTCCTGTGCCAGCCTCTCCTGCCCAGGGTTTTCCTACAAAATGCCTGCCCAAGGTTTTCCTACAAAACTGTGAGTAACCCTCGCTTGCCCGTTTACCGTGACCTCACAATCGCAATACCCTGCGGGTCTGGCGTACTGCATAAATTGGCGTCACGAACAGGATTTATGGATTATTCCTGCGCCATTGTGGAATTAAACTGTGTGCCGTTATATACCTATAAAGTGACTAAGCCCTGATTGCTGGTCTGACCTGAGGTGCAATGGAAAACATTTTTTTCTTATCCTCCTCTAAAACCTAGGTGCGTCTTATGGGCCAGTGCGTCTTAGAGGGCAAAAAATACGGTCCTCAAACCAGCGATTGTCTGAAGCAGAGAGAAGATACCAGGACCACACAGTGGAGAAGCAAGCTGCTTCAGACGGGACCAGGGCAAGGTGAACTGCGAGGGAGGGGGGGGGGGGGCAAAATGTAGCTTTGCTTGTGTTGGCAAAAATCCATGCCCCGATCAGCATTATAATAGAGGAAACATTCAAAACTACTCCAGCCTCTGTATGGAGGTGTAACTCATATTTTTTCTCCCACCAAACCCATAAAAAGACCATTGAACAAGATTTAAAAACCTACCTTGATTTCAATTTTGGCTTGGTCGCTGACCCTTTTTGCCTCTGGAACGCCCATGAGGCAGTAATCAGAGGATCTCTCCTTAAGCTCAGTCATGTGGCAAAGAAACTAAGGGCCCAAAAGACACAATCCCTACTCCTGGATATCCAAAGACTTGAATCCCTGAACAAAGCCTCCCAAACAAAAGCCCACAAAACACAATTGAACATATTAAGGACTCAACTAAGGGACCATTTATTGTCTGAATACAACAAGCGCCTGTTTTACACTAAAGCGAGATACTACTCACAAGACAACAAAGCAGGTAGACTACTAGTTACACGCCTAAAAGCACAAAGACATAAGTCTTGTATTCCCTACCCCCTAGATCCATCCACTATGGGAAAAAAATCACATACCCAAACAATTGATTCAATCAATTCTATTCATCCCTGTACAACCTACAATCAGACCCATTCACATCACAACTAGAAATGATTGAATTTCTGAAAGGTTTGATTCGGGCAATTTTCCGTTTTTGACAAAAAATGTTTCTTTGTGACAAATAACTTAATGGCAGGCACAATGACAGGGAGCAGCGATAGCGTCACCCTCCGTCATTGTACCCCTCAGATGTAAAAACTGTGTGAAATTAACAATAAAAAAAATTGAATCAAACTTACCGCCTCCATTTACTCGCAATGGGCTGGCCGCCGCCATCTTGCTTGAAGATCTGGAGCAAAATATCACGCAGCGCAAGATAACGCCATAACGCCAACCGGCATGGGATTTTGGCCGAGATCTGCAATCAAGATATAGACTGGCAGGCGAGCAAATGGAGGCAGTAAGTAAATTTTTTTTGTTTTTTATACTTTCAGGTTAAATCGATTCGCTGACACGAAGCACGAGTAAATTCGGCTTCCAGGCAAATCGAATTTATCCTGAAATTCAGATCGAATTTCACTTCATGGGATTCTATTCGCTCATCTCTAATCACAACCATCCTTATCTGAGATACAGGCATTTTTAGAAAAGGCCAACCTCCCGCCCCTCACAACAATTAGATTCATTCGGACATCTTATTGACAAAAGTCACCACTGCCATCCGAAGCCTCTCCTAAGGCAAATCTCCAGGTCCTGATGGACTAACAGGAGAATTTTACAAGACATTTGAACATCTCCTATCCCCCTACCTACAGCAAGTGTTCCAGAAAGCTGTAGTGGAGGGTTCCCTCCCACAGGAAAACCAAATGGCCCTGATTGTCACTTTACCCAAGCCAGGCAAGACCCCAGACAAACCACAGAATTTTCGACCTATCTAATTTCTCAACATGGATTTAAATGTATACGCTAAAATATTAGCTAACAGACTAGCCCCCATTCTAACAGACCTGATCCATGAGGACCAGGTAGGCTTCATCAAAAGCAGACAAGCATTCGACAACACTAGGAGGGTATTGAACAAACTACACCATATCGACCACTAGAAATGATTGAATTTCTGAAAAGTTTGATTCGGGCAATTTTCCGTTTTTGACAAAAAATGTTTCTTTGTGACAAATAACTTAATGGCAGGCACAATGACAGGGAGCAGCGATAGCGTCACCCTCCGTCATTGTACCCCTCAGATGTAAAAACAGTGTGAAATTAACAATAAAAAAAATTGAATCAAACTTACCGCCTCCATTTACTCGCAATGGGCTGGCCGCCGCCATCTTGCTTGAAGATCTGGAGCAAAATATCACGCAGCGCAAGATAACGCCATAACGCCAACCGGCATGGGATTTTGGCCGAGATCTGCAATCAAGATATAGACTGGCAGGCGAGCAAATGGAGGCAGTAAGTAAATTTTTTTTGTTTTTTATACTTTCAGGTTAAATCGATTCGCTGACACGAAGCACGAGTAAATTCGGCTTCCAGGCAAATCGAATTTATCCTGAAATTCAGATCGAATTTCACTTCATGGGATTCTATTCGCTCATCTCTAATCACAACCATCCTTATCTGAGATACAGGCATTTTTAGAAAAGGCCAACCTCCCGCCCCTCACAACAATTAGATTCATTCGGACATCTTATTGACAAAAGTCACCACTGCCATCCGAAGCCTCTCCTAAGGCAAATCTCCAGGTCCTGATGGACTAACAGGAGAATTTTACAAGACATTTGAACATCTCCTATCCCCCTACCTACAGCAAGTGTTCCAGAAAGCTGTAGTGGAGGGTTCCCTCCCACAGGAAAACCAAATGGCCCTGATTGTCACTTTACCCAAGCCAGGCAAGACCCCAGACAAACCACAGAATTTTCGACCTATCTAATTTCTCAACATGGATTTAAATGTATACGCTAAAATATTAGCTAACAGACTAGCCCCCATTCTAACAGACCTGATCCATGAGGACCAGGTAGGCTTCATCAAAAGCAGACAAGCATTCGACAACACTAGGAGGGTATTGAACAAACTACACCATATCGACCACTATAAGCTACTATCCATCCTGGTGTCCCTAGACACTGAGAAAGCATTTGACCACATAGGATGGTCTTATGCCTGCTCGGTCCTGGAGCGTTTTGGCTTTCGGGGGGGGATACTGCAGGCCATTAAGGCCCTATACTCAGCCCCTTCAGCTAAGGTGTTAACAAATGGGATTTTGTCAGATAGCTATGACATCACTAATGGCACCCGCCAAGGATGCCTCCTCTCCCCCCTAATATTTGTACTTAGTATGGAATCGCTAGCTGCTCTTCTTCAGGCAGACCCGGAAGTGAGGGGTATACAGATAGGCAACCGAAAGCACACAATTTCCTTATATGCAGATGATATTATAATGACCCTATCTTACCCCAAATCATGGCTAGCTATGGCATTGGAATGGATCAGACATTTCTGACAGATATCCTTATACAAACTTAAAGGGCTTCTGTAACCCCACTAAACTCTTTTTTTTTTTTGGCACCTTATAATCCCTGTACAGTGATAGCAGACAGGGCCAGCCAGAGGACATTCGCATTCGCTGGCCCTGTCAATCAACATGCGGAGGGGGTGTCCATATAATAGGAGGATGCGGCTGGTAGACAGGTGATTTACATATTATAAAAGTACGTTTTATTCATGATCTACTGAACCAAAATGACTAATAACATTATGTATTCATATATCGCTGTATAGGGATTATAAGTAGCCCAACAAAAAAAAAAAGAGTTTAGTGGGGTGACAGAAGCCCATAAAACACGTATAAATTGCAAGCCTTGCCAGTGTCTTTACCTTCTTCATCTATCAACTACCTCAAGACACGCTTTCCCTTACACTGGCAAACCGACAAAATTGGGTACCTGGGCACTAATATTCCCTCCTTCCTTGGCCGAATATACAAATATAACTACATTCCTATGCTGTCCTCCTTGCAGGACAAAATGTCCCGACTGTCTTCAATTGAGATATCCTGGGTAGGGAGAATTGTGGCATTTAAAATGCTACTGTTACCTAAACTGCTATATTTATTTTGCACAGTCCCCATAAAATTCCCTCATAGATTTTATGTTACAATGCAACAATACATTTCACAATTTGTCTGGGCGTGGCCTGGCAATGGCAGAGTGAACACGCCACTTCCTCGAGCTCCTGCCACGCAGCCACCAGTTCTTTCAGCAGAGCCTAATTAGACAGCCTATTCACAGCTCCAATGGCAAGGAGGAGAAGGGGAACTGTCCCAGATCAGCCTAATCCTGGTTTCCCCGCTTGACAGGGCGACCTGATGATTTTTCGGCCATCCAGACCAGCAGAGCTCTGACACAGTACACCACAATCCAAACGCATCTCCACCGCCCTCACCTCGGAAGCAAGAACCTTGCCTACAGCGGAACACACAGTGAATCTAAGACATTCCCCGTTCACCATACCAGACTCCTGGGCCGACGGGGGTGCCGCACCCGAACAGACCACTGCCTTAGCACAATAACAGCCAGGCCATACTCAACACCTCTTTGGGGGATGGCATCGGGGATGTAGATGGAAATCTGCACAAATCTCCTCAGGGGGAAGCTGTTGCTCCTGCCACTCAGGACCCCTCTGACTGGAGGGCATATATCAACTTGCTTCCTACAAGGCAGGACATGGAGAAATACGTGGAAAGGTTGGAAGCTACATATAACAAAGAAATAAGCACACTACAAGCCAGGGGAATCCGCTCTGGGCAACATGGTGGTGGAGGTGGAGAAAAAACAAGAAGCTGCTTCAGTGGGGTTGGATGCAGTGAATTTGCAACTCAAAGACCATGAGCACCATATTAAGCAGCTTTACCATTTACACAATGACACCGAGAATAGAGATCGTCAAAACAACATTAGGGTCAGAGGACTTCTAGAGTCAATCAAGCCAGATGAACTTCTGGCCACTTTACAAGCACTTTTTGGTGCCATTTTGAGAAGGCCTGTAAATGACGATTTGGAAATAGATAGAGCTCATCGTGCCCTGGGCCTAGTAAACCCTGACCCGAACAATAGGGATGTCATATGCCGCCTGCATTATTATACAGTTAAAGCAGAGATCATGATGAAGTCAAATTCTACAAATTCTGCAAGATCTTTCCCGCTCTACACTCACCCAGTGCAAAGCTTTACGGCCTCTCCTGGACATTTTAAGGAAACAAGACACCCCTTATACCTGGGGCTTTCCCTTCCATCTTGTGGTCAGTAAAGATGGGAAGAGATGTGTATTATTAGATCCAGAAGACCTTCCGAACTTCATATTCAGCCTGGCTCTTCCATCCGTTTCTTTACCGGACTGGAGCCCCATCTCTCCTATTGAGCCCTTGGGGTCCCAGGACTGGACAAACCTCCGAAGCCTAGAGCTCTCCAGGGAATCAGATCGATCAGGATACCCGAAATACCTGAGAGGGGCTCTTGGAAATCTGTAGCTGAAACTAGTCCTTCAACACCAGCCGTGTGCTGTTTGAAAAATGCAGACCCTGGCTGACGGGGACTCATCTCGGCTCCTCTCCCCTATATAGCGCCTCTCTAAGTACTTTAGGCTCAGTTAGGCCTTACAGTTGTATTTTTGACTTCTGAGTTATTTAGCTTTGTACTTATTTGTCACTCTACTATTTCGCTATGGTCGCTTAGTGGCAGTCTCGAATAGTCATTGTCATTGTCAGTCATTCTCTAGTTAGTTCGGCATCTACTGACATTGAGTTTACTCAGTTTAGCCATATAGGCAATATCTTACTGTAGGCATTAGTTCCCTGACAGCTGTGGGGAGCTCCTTTAGTTTCCCATAACGCTAGGTAGAATACTTAGTTTTGTTACTTGATCCCTCACTGCAGGTTTCTTTTCCTGCTTTGTGATCTTTATTGGCTTTTCTTTTCTTTACCTCTTCTCCCTCTCTTCTTATGCCCCCCCTTTTTTTAGATACCATGTCTGGGCCCACAATCAAATTGGCATCGCTCAACGTGCGGGGGTTCAATGTGCCTGAAAAGAGATCCCAAATCACCTATGCCATACATAGAGAGAGGGTACAGATCTTATTATTACAGGAAACACACTTCAAAACGGGCCATATCCCAGTTATGAGATCCAAACATTACACATTCTGGCTGCACAGCTATAATCCGGAAACTAAGTTGAGAGTAGTTTCAATAGCCCTACATAAATCCTTGATATACACCCTTATAGATACTAGAATATGTGCAATGGGAAGATTTACTTTTGTCAAGGTGTCCATTCAGGGGAGGATATATACCATAGGTAACATTTATCTACCAAACACAAACCAAGATAAAGCATTACAGCGCATCTTCAATAAACTAGAAGGCTTCAGAGAGGGAACAGTATTAGTGGGTGGAGATTTGAACTTGACATTAAATCCGGCCACGGACTGCTCCTCAGGCAGATCCTCTGTTCCTACACATACCCTTCACAAGTGGCGTGCCCAGGGGGAGGCGTCCACGGGTGGCGGCTCTCACGGGGGTGCCAGGCCCAGAAGCAATGAGCGCTTCCATCAATACAGATGGAAGCACTCATTGCTAATGCGCATAGTTCCCTACTCTGCTGCTGATCACCGCCATAGACTTAAGGCCTATGCGATACTGAAATCCCGGCGCAGGCACGGGCGATGACGTCCTGTGCCGGGACTCAGCAGCACAGTGCCGGGACTCTGCGAGCAAGCGCAGGTGAGTATTTAGCTTTTAGTTTTAGTTTTTTTTCTTCTTTGAATTCTATGTGCCAACTTTGGGGGACATGAGAGGGTGCACACAGGAGGACATATGGGGGGAAAATATGGGGGGATGCTGTGTGGGGGCAATTTTTTTTATTTTTATTTTATGTGCCAACTTTGGGGGACTTGAGGGGGTGCACACAGGAGGATATGTGTGGGGAAAATATGGTGGGATGCTGTG